>NW_028288848.1:72500-383333 GCF_059628265.1 Tinamus guttatus | reverse complement strand
ATGATAATCAATCTTACAAATTTAGCAGTATTTTCAAACTTCTGCTCAACACAGAAAATACTAGATTTTTTTAGAGCATTGCAGCAGGCAAAACTTTCTCAGAAACGAAAGACAATTCTCCCAAAACCCAGCTCCACTGGAGCCTGATTTTTCACAGAACAGATTTAAATACATATTTCAGCATTCTGCTCAGAAAACCTATTCATACAACAAATGGAGAGCAAGTAATAAAACTTAAGGAAATGGCCTGCCTCTCAATCAAATATTTTACTATTTCAGAATTTCATAGTTAACTTGATCTTACAAATATTTAGTCCAAAGGGTTCTCTAGTTAAACTAAAGTGAAATGAAGTGAGCATGAGAGCTGTGAGTGCTTCCATTACTGAAGAAACTACTTGAGCAGCATGCAATAGTTTCTGATTAAGCTCTTTGAGTTATAAGGTGATGTTAGGCTATTCGGTATCTATTATTTCATGGCCCAGTAGCTAATTTTTACCATCAGCCACTAACTGTTACCAAGGTAAACCTGGTCAGTGACCTTACCAAGGGCTTCTCATGGGAAACAGTGAGCTAGCATAAACTTTACCAATTCTGCTAATAAAGCCTTCAAGCTGACCACACGGCTCGGAGTCCTCTCAGAATATTGGAGTTTCTACCCATATAGCTGCTAAGAAATAGGGCATCTCCCATAGAAAAGTCCTCACATACTTGGAACAAGAGAAAAGTCCAGGCAAAATTTGCCTGTTCTCTAGATCTGGACTGCAGCTTCCCAGTCCTGCACTACTGCAAAGCTATCAGATGCTACAGCATCTGTATAATATGTATAAATATGAACAAAATATATTGTATATACATATACACAAAAATATAAAATATATAATATATAATTTAGAAAGAGAGACTTGAACAACCTACACAACATTTAAAATCAGTTTATAGATTGCTTCTACCAGTAGAAAGCGATTATCGCAGAATACTGTTGCTCCTTTACTGCGCAACAGATTTTGAGACACATTCATTCACTTTCCTACTGGAAGAGATCCAGATCACAAAGCATTTTTGACTCTTACCACAAAATATAAGCAGGACTATCAGCATTTACTAGAAATGTCAACGGCTGGAACACTAAGGTAGTCCAGCAGCTCTATCTATCTAGACAGCCATGTCTAACTTAGAAATAGCAAAGGCCTCCGTCCCTGACTTACAGGTCATGTTAACGCTTAGGGAAAAAGAATATTTCTTCTATGAGACTCCGAAATGAGAAGAAATTTTACTACTAAATTTACCCTTGTCCTGGTAAAAATTACAGATTTTTTAGTGTAGGTATCTCATTATGAAACCCAAATTCTCCTAAATGTTTCAAATAGCTAGTCTTGATACTGAGAATCACATAGACAAACAGTAAAGGTTCAGAAGCCCAAGAGTTTTTCCCAAGTTCTCAGCTGTACTTTTCCAGGCAGCACGACACTTCATGCCATGGAGGTCACCTGGCACACAAATCCAGATGGGATTCAGATGTTTGCACACTGAAAGCAATGTGCACACCCTACCTAAGCCACTGGGCTTCTCAGATTATAACAAAGCAGTGTAGAGTCATAGGGTAATTCAGAAAAGCTTGAGCATAAAATCCCAATAGCTTTACAATAAAAGTGATTCCTCAAGCAGGTTTGCTACATAGAACAGCAATAAAAGTTGTCATCTCTGAAAACCTATTGAGAAGGCTTTACATTTCCAAGCCACTCAATTGCCATCCAAGGTTGTGGATGTTGTAGTCATCCTTTAGGACTTCTATTGAGGACAGTCTTTGGGTCAGGTTCATCAACAGCATGGGCTAATGGCGCTGCTCTGTTTTTAATCTTGTCTCTGAGAAGTTTCGTTTTAGCTGCTAATACTTATCAGTATAGATAGACATCAGAACATGTTTCAGCATCTTCTTCGTCTAACAGCATTTTCTTTTCTGTTTTAGTTTCACATGGAATAATAAGTAGCAGTTGTATTTTCTTACAGCTCATAAATATTTACAGTTTGTGAATAACAAATACCATTTAAAAAAATTCTTTCTCATATTCATACATACCACAGGAGGAAAAGGAAATTTACTCTGCAGAGCCCACAGGTGGGAGTGCATGTTTTGGCACTGTGTGTCAGAGAACCATCTGAGACAAAGGGGCTACATCCATCCCCTAACATTCACTTTATATATGTGTGTGTGTCTGTATAAATATGAATACATATGTGCACACACATGCACACAAATGTCCATGACATCATGAACTTTTACTGCTTTTCCTATAAAACAAGCAGCTGGTCTTTGAATCAAGTTTTGAAATCCCACCAGTCTGGAGCAAGGAGGAATCTGGAGCAGGTGAGTAAGTTGTACAGGGAATTTCTAAATTCTTCCACTGAATTATTGTTTCATTATTTTATAGGTCCATTAAAAAGAACTGGAAGTGGTTAGCTTACATAATAAAACCAAATTTTTAAGTGGTGGTTTACAACAAGCCCAGATCTGCAGTCCCCAGATATTTACAGCTACAAACTTACTGAAAATACCCCAGGTGACTTGCACTTCTGTGTCACTACATGATGAGACTAGTTCTCTCTCAAATCTAAATCTGTATGAGCAATCTGAGTAGCAAACAAGTGAATAGGGAACCAATTCATTCTTTGGAGAGTTAGTGCTGTATAACCTTTATATCCTGCAACATCAAGTAATGCAAACACTTGTACTGAACCCCAGTTCCGAGCTTCCAAGTCACCTTTGGAGTTATCCCAGTATAGCTCAGTTTTTATTACTGGAATAACAAAATAAAATGTGGGGTTTCCATGGGCATAAATAACCTGGTTCACAGAGAAATGGCTACACTGCCAGCAACTAATTTTTAAGGGATATTGTTTACTAATTCAAACAGATGAACAGACCCCAAACCACCACTGAATTGTCCCCATCATGGGACATGGAGGATTCTCCAGCTTTACCTGCATCCTGAGGGAAACGGTTTTATGTTCATTTAAGTGGGTTATTTCAGTGGCATTCAGGTTTTGATCGTCTAGACAATGGGCAATCAGCCCTTTGTGCCACCATTTTTAAGGAAGAGCACTGCTCAGAATCACCCACACAATGCAATTCTTTCTAATTCTGTCTAAATTTGATTGCCCGCCCAAGGGTTTTACATAGACAAAGAAACAGACAAAAATCCATCAATCAAAGATCCCCATCCAGCTGGGCATTGAAGATGGAAACACAACTGATCAGCACCATCTTCTCGTATATCCCTTGGAAGCACAAAGGAAGCTCTTCCTCCTACTCTAACTGGAGCCATCAGGTCACTAAGCACTGTCACTAAGCCACTGTAAAGTTTATAATAGCTTTGCTTTAAATCCGTCCACTTTAATAATATCCTTTCCATCAGTAACTGCTTTTAAAAGCAGCAAAATCAACTTCTAAGTAGGTATATAAAGTAGTTGCATGCAATATGCCAGACTCCAGATTACCCTGCTAGGTTTGGGGAGGACTTTACCTGCACATATCCACACATGTAGAAATACTGCTCTCCTTTGTTTCAGTCTCCAATCTTTAGGCATCAGAGAAAAACACCAACAAAAACAGAAAAGGTTATGCATACAAAATGCATGCCTTGGAAGAGCAGAGGAACCCCATGTCCCAGTGAAAGGTCCTTTGGAAGAGAGTAGGTTTACAAAGATACTCTCTTGATCTGCCAAGGAAAGGATAGTAAAACGCAATCACATAATGAGATGGCACATCTGAGCATTTCTGGTGGTTTAGGTACTGACAGACCTAACCTCACTGGGCCCTTCGTTGTGCCCATTTGCCTCAATAGATGAAAAGCTTTTGAGAAACCCGTATGCCAAAGATCACTAGTAAATGGCTACCCACTGACCTTCTGAAGAGGCTTATTTGCAAATATTCCTTTAAAATAAGGAAATAACTTATTTTTACATTTTTAAAATGTATATATTTCTACCTTTACAATTATTAAGTATATTAATTAGACATTATACAGGGTAGAAGATCTGGCAAAGATCTGTTAACTCAAGAGCTACCTTTCATATCGGGATGCAGGGTAAAAATCTTTGTAATTGTAGCTGCAAAAATTCTACCCTTAGACTTTTGGGTATTTTAAAAAATGGCATTTAGACATCTTGAGGTGTCCAACCTTGTTTGTACTCCAGGACAGATGAAATGTGATATGTGATTTTTATTTGAAAGAGCAAAATAGCAAGAGAAGAAAAAAAGTGTTATTTCATATATAGACAGTGACAGTTCCTAATTATCGATGCATCACTAAGCAAGGTTTTGCTAACAGCTAAATGAGCTATTGCACTTACAGAATGAGGGCACGTGGCATATCTGATTAGTTTTACTTATATATCTATGATATTATGTAAATCTAGAAGGCTGATATCTCTTTATCTGTTGGAACTGTGTGCCACTTCAAGAAACAGTTGTACTAAATGCCATATTGTTTTCTACCCAATTATCTTTTGCATTCAGCCTGCAAATGGAAAAATGCTGAATGCTCATTTTAAGTCCCATATATCATCATCATAATTAATTGTAAGCAAACTTCTGCTTGCGTTTGTCACATACAGCACATAAAAGAAATTAACTATTCCTGGCAAATTAAGGTACAGTATTCCAAGAAATCTGCTTTTTTGCAAACTAATGAAACAATTTTTAACAATTTTTATTACAAGCATCTGTGAGCTCCCACCAGGCAGCAGGAACAGACTTGTTTCTGCTTATATTGCTCGGTTCCAAGCTAATGTCCCTTAAAGCTGTTAGGCTGAAAGCCAATGCAAGATATATTCACAATGAGACCTGACCCTTCTCCCTGCAACTAATAAAGTCTCCTGGAAGTTTGCAGTTAATAGTCTATGTGAGATTCCTATTAGCAAAACTGTGCCTTCTTCCCCAACCATATTTGCTGAATTACACTCTTCAAATGGTACAAATCATGCACAGAAGCCAAACACACAGAAATATAAGAGAAACAGACTGAAAGGGGAACTCTCTAGCTACAAAATATTTGGGAAAAAAAAAAAAAAGAAATCTAGAAGTCTTTTTCCCTTGGCATTTATACTAAATAACAGTTTAACTTTCCTGTTTACCAAATCTCAAATCCTCTTCAGAGAATTTGCCTGCCTGTGAATTCTGTTCTTAATTTCTTTGTTCCTACACTTCACACATTGAAGGAATATAAAAATTCCTTAGTTCCTGTCCAATTCCTGAGTTATTGGACAGTATAAGTTCTTAGCCACTGAAACACCATCGGTGCAGGGTTTTTGTTTGGATGACTGCGATCGATGACCCTCTTTCCTGAGAAAATGTTACATTCCTGCTACTGTAACCACAAAAAAAAAAAAATATTCAACAAACTTGCATCAGTAGCCTCAGTAAACAGACGGATGGAAGTTATTTGATTTTTCAGTTGGTAAATGATGATAGCTGACTCTCTGAGCACTGCAAACAGAAGGGGAAACAAAACCAAAAAAAAACCACAGGGGTCAAAACTTTTAGAGCAGGAAGCCTAAAATTAGCCTTGTCCATGTTTGTTTACTTAAGCAAATAGCATTTGACTCTCCCAGAACAACTTTAGTCTATACTTTAAATAATGTAATTGTATCATCTGGATTGCTGTGTTGGTGAATGGCCAAATTGAGAACTGAATCTAGAATTTCCGACAAGGCCAATGCCCTATCTGTGGGAAAACACCGGCTGAAAAAAATCATTTAATGTCTGACAAAGGGTTCTCATGGAAAAAGAGAAGTTAACAAAAAGGGAATATCAGAAAACAAAAAGAAAAATAAAGAAGGGGAAAAAAAAAAAAAAAAACAGTGGAAGAAAGCTGAAAATACAGGCTACCTGAGCCAAACCAATGGAACAAAACAACAGTTTGGAGGAGTGGATCAATTTCCAACAAAAAGGCTTATTTGTAGGTGGGATCCTTCCTCTCAATAGTGTCCTGCAGAAGATCTGCAAGAACAGACACGATTTCCGTGGGAACAACAACAGCCCTAACCTGCCTGGTCTTCCCAGAAGCCCTGATTTGTAACATGGGCAGCTCAAATACCTTACCCAGGCTACAGTAACAGCTTATTTATGGAGAGCTCAGAAACGCTGCTTTTTTGTTATATCAAAATTCCTGTGAAGTCCTGCCAACAAGTCTGCCGCCACGGATTTCGTATACATGGGATAATGCAGCACGTTATACAAATACCTGCTCAGCTCTGGCTGTAAATTATTGCACAATGTTTAAATCAAAAAGCGAGTTCCATCTATTTACCAGGACAACTATACTTTATAGTAGAGATTAGCTAAAATGGACAACTTCAGTTCCAAATTGTATGTTTGGTGGAACTTTAGCACTGCAAATTAGAAGAATTAGCGCATAGAGAAATTATTAGGTTTTATAGCTAAAAAGTATCCCAGGGTATTTATAACTTGATCCTGAATATAATCTAGATTCTAGATTAATTTAAGGGACCATTTATCTGCTAATTTAAAATTAGTGCCGTTAGGCTATGCCAAGGATGAATGGATATAAAACAACAAATAAGCAAAATTCTACTGAAAGCAGTGACATTAGCTCTTGAGCTCCTTGCACAAAGGCGTGTACATGAGTTTTAAATCAAACAACCAAATTCTATAAAAGAGCAAACAGCCTGAGTATAATGAAGTAGAATTTATTTTCCTAATGATCAAATTCAAATACCAAATGTTCTGAATGGCACAAATGGCAATAATGCAGCTAAGTCCCCTGACAGCCTTCAAATCTCTCCTTCCACAATGAAACTGAGATAAACCCAAAAGAAAAGGGACACGTCTCTGTTTCATTTTTGCCCCATCTTCATGAACATGGAATGAGCCAGATAAAGTATTCTGATAAAACAGTGCAAGGTTGGAGGGAAAGTTAAATTATAAAGTTTATTCCCTTCCCATAGAGTAAAAGGGCAAGTGTCATGTTCAGAACATTTTGGCATAAACATAATAATTTCTGGATAGCTGCCAGCACTAAGGTTAAAAAGCAACATTACAAGACTTCCATGATGACAGCCTACTGGGAGGCATTTGTGGAAAATTGCTTTGCCTATCATTTAGTCAGCAAAAAAAGAAAAAAAAAAAAAAAAAGAACATACAGTTCCAGTTAGGTTAGAACTATGTTGAGTCTGTATCTATAAATGATTTAAATTGTAAGCTTATAAAGCCCCCATACAGGTGCAATCAATGTAAAAGCCTAGTTTTTCTGCTCTGTTCTTTTATATCCAAAAGCCCTATGTATTTTCACCATATGCGGCTCCAGTAAGTGTGTGCAATTATAAGGGAAGTATGATCTAAGATTCAGATTCAAGTTTCAAAAATTAAATTAAAATGACTTTTTTTTTTGACAACAGGCAATAAAGTTTTCACCAGTTACACTCTGAACAAGTAGAACCTTTAAGTCTTGCATCATCAAATAAAATAGCATGTTTTAACTATATTCTTTTACCCTATTGGAAATGACAACTTATGCAGTACAAGTACTAAATTGTAGTATTTTAACTGCACTATATATGTCTGTCTTTGAAAGTCCACTAAATACATGCAAATCTTTTACAGTCATTTGAAAGAAATAAGAATAAAGGGCTAAACCTCAAATTTTCAAAGAGGTCCATAAAGACTTGGTCATTTGGCTCTCATTTAAATTAATGGCGTTTAATCAGCTACTTCCCAGAATACTGCTTCTAAAAAGCAGGGCTAAATGGTCAGAAGTTAATTTTTCATATGGTTAACAAATTAATATTCATACTTTACAATAGCCTTTAGTTCTGTATTATCTGTTACTGAGAAAGGGAAATTAGAATTCTGTCTCTTTGAGGCTTTCTGTGCTTTGGTATCACTAGTGATTTAAGCAAACGTCAACTTTTGTTCTTTTTTTTTTTAAAGAATTAGCCAAGTGAAACCAGATTAAAAGTGATTCTACCCTGCAATCAGTGGGCAAGAGTTTATATATATGCTCCTTCAAAATATGCTACATAATACAGCTGGGTTTTCTTATTTGTTTGTGTTTTGTTTGTTTTTACTTTGTTGTTAGGCCAATCATAAAGCAAAACCACGTGCTTTTGCAGTAATCTCAGTAACATATTTGTTTACTTATACATGATGTGTAGAAAGGGTTCTCTTTTTAATAAATACTCCTTTCTCAGGAAACTATAGCTTTTCAGAGGAAAAACAAAGATAGACAACCCACTGATGCATTCCTAAATCCACAGAGAATTCACAGATCTCTCAGTAGCTTGGCTTCTTTTGAAGTATTACTTAGAAAGTCTCTCTCAGTAATGTGCTTGCAGCAAAATAAAACAGTAAAAAGTGCTATTTGGTGTAAGTAAAGGATTAACTTACATTAGTTTGATATTTCCAACTCATACGAAAGCCAAGGAGAAACTATTTAGTCCTTTAAATGTAAATTGGTCTCTAATGCTTAAACCACTTTATATATAATATATAATATATATATAATATATATATATATTATATATATAATGCTTAAACCACTATATATATATACACACACACACATATAAATACATATATATATATGTCATATTTATGTGAAGAAAGAAAGAAAGAAAGGAAGAAAGAAAGAAAGGAAGAAAGAAAGAAAGGAAGAAAGAAAGAAAGGAAGAAAGAAAGAAAGGAAGGAAGAAAGAAAGGAAGGAAGAAAGAAAGGAAGGAAGAAAGAAAGGAAGGAAGAAAAAGATTGTCTGAGGCAGGAATCAGGTTTCTATTTGCTCACAGTGTACGAGAGTTTCAAGTTTCTCGCTGTGTGGTAGCCTGTACCAAAAGTCTCTCTGCAAGAACTAGTACATTATTGGAAATTAAAACCATGAGGTTTCCTATGTCAGATTTACAGAAAACCAGTGACAACAGTGAGGAGTTTTGTGTAATTCGTGACATTTGGAAATAGCTCTTTTTTTACCAAGACTTGTAGTAACAATACTCCTAGGAGGACCAAACACACAACAAACTTTTTGCATCCATAATTATGAGGAAAAAAAAAAAGGAAGGAAAAAAAAAGGAAAAAGGCAAACACCGAACTTGTGCCAACATCCACAGACTGGCCTGTGTCATATGAATAGGGAGACTGAGAGTAGGTGAAAATCCCATTAAACCAGAGAGAAAAAAAAAATCTCAGATTTAATATGGGGAGAATTAGGTTTGCACAAATTAAGAAATTAGACAAATCTAACTTTAGTGAGTGACATAAAGAAAGGACATCACAGATGTCCTAGAAATAGAGAAATCCTCCCTTTTTCAGTCAAGCATCAAAGAAATGTGAGAAGAATGTTACGAAGAATCTGGATACAGTAGGAATCTTTCTACTTTAAAAGGTAGACTAAAAAAGAAAAAAAAAAGTGAAGGGAGGAAAGATATAAGTAATGGTCAAAAGAGACTGTGGTGCCAAGAAGGCACAAGAGGAAGGAAGGGCACAACCAGGATCACGCAGCCACTAGTCCCACGTATCTACAGCTGCCAGGAAAAGACCTTGCTGCGATACTGGCCAGTGATTCCTGGGCTCCTAGGCTCACCCGCTGCCTTGGCCAACGTCCCCAATGTCCCCAGCGTCCCCCGTGTGGGAACAGCCAGTGGGGAGGCCCGGCCTCTGCTCCGGGCACGTATCCATCCATCCGCGTGCCGCAGGCAGGAGGTTTTTCACACTTCCGACACTTACTCCAGCAAGAACAGGGGCTGTGCTTGCTCCAAAGGATGCAACTACTACAGGCTTTTAGAAGGACAAAATAGGTAACGATTTGACCCTGACCTTTAATCTTATATTGCTGCCATTATAAAATAAGAACAGCCTCATGTATGGTAGACGGAAAAGAGCTCAAAATCCAGTGATTACTGGATATGCACTGCTGATTTACTCCTTTGCTGATTTTCTGACTTTTGTGCTTGTAATGAAGAAAGCACCTCAGAATAAATTCAGATTTTGCTTATAAAGCCTACACACACACAGAACCTGGAAATTTGGGCTATTATGCACCTGTTATAGCGCTTCAGAAAATATTCACCTGAATACAATCCACAGAGGTCTAAACAGGACACAGGGCAGTGGGACGTGGTGACAAAACCTGATAGCTCTTTCTCGGGGAATGTAAAATGGCATCATGAACAAAGACAACTCTTCCAAACTTACGGTCCACAGGCTGCAACGTTCAAGAACCAAGCGCAGGGAATTTGAGAAGCTTAAGAAAGGATTTCTGTGACAGCAGAATTTCAAAACTGGACAACCCCCAAACTGTTATTTATACTCACCAGTAAAATCCACCACAGACATGCCATTAAGAATAAAAGCTGTGGAGACACCATGCTACTTAACATAAAAATGAAAAGCAAATCATTGGTAGGGTAAAAATAGACAACTGGCAACGCAGAAAAGGGAATCCATTTACCTTTTATAAGTCAAATAAACAGCAACTTTCCGTAAAATAAAATGCATCATGTCAAAAATCTCCCTCAACAACCTTCACATCCTTCAGGCCTTGTCTGCATCAGGGCTTACTTGCACTCTGTATCGGGCATAACCAGACGTTATGTTAAGAGTAGTAAGAGCCAAGACAAAAGGAACTAACTTATGGTTGTTCCCATGGGATCTTCCACATGGAAAAAAAGAAATTAGGGATTTTTCCATGTGGACTAAGAGGTCTAGCTGCAGCTATAAGCATAATTTCAATGCAGCAATAGCAAAGGCTGCTCAACGCTGCTCCTCCAGCAGCGCAAAACCAGCCAAACGCAGCGTTTTTAGAGCACGGCAGCAGCTACCCCCGGGATGCGCCTGGAACACAAAGGGTGTCTCTGTGGAGCGCTTGGGATGGAGCAGGACAGAAAACCAGGTGGTCCGGGGCTGTGGGGAGCCAGCGGGAGCGCAGCGCCAAGCGCCCCGCGTGCACCGACGCGCGGCCCGCGGGGCATCGCCCGCTGCCTCGCAAAGAGCGAGTTCCACATCCGAACCCCGCGCTGCCTACGGCAGCTGGGAAGGAGTCGGGGAGAGGGGGAATAAATGGGGGAAACACGGGAGGACTCGCTAGCCAAATGCAGCACACACACATCATCATTGCAGCCTGCTGGAAGGCAGCACTGCGCCTTCTAGATCTTTCCGTTATCATCATAATACCTAATAATGGATATAATGAATAAGATTAATTTTAGGAGATTTTTATTTTAAAGTTGCAATATTAACTGGGGTGAAAAGAAGTAAAAAGCCCACGCAAAGGTCTCCTGTAGGACTTATGCAAATACTTCCATTTGGGTTTAGAGCAGAAATCAAAGCCCCGAATCAACCAGCAGACACCGCTTCACGCACTGCTAATGAAGAGAAAATTCAATTCTACTGTTTGCTGAAATGAATGCTGAACTTGTGTCTTGATGTTTTACAAGAATATGGCACTTGTGTGGAAAAGAAAATAAAAATCAGAGACTCGCATATAATCTCAGCAACACTGGGAGCTTCTTGCATTGACTAAGAGCTAGATCACGGCTTTAGCCCAACACCTGAGCAAAGGGTGTTGAGTAGCTGTGCTCCAAACTACTAATGTTTGTGGCCAGTTTGGTGTCTAGGTGCTCCAGCACTTGAGCCAAGGAAAACCTGACATTTTCCTTGGAAGGAAGAAGGGAAAGCAACGGAGTTCAGTGAAGCCCATGCAAAGGCATGAGCGTCCTGGCGCCGTGCACAACCCAGGAGCACGCGCAAGACTGGAAGAGGAGAAGGGGGAAATCTGCTGTCTCACACTGGTGACAGAAAAAAAACATGGAGAAAAATAAATGGTAGCAGGAGAGATGACTCATAAAAGTGTTAGACTGTTGCCAAAAGCGGTAGATCTGGCAGCAGCACAAGACATGCAGCCTCCAGAGAGCTGCGCTCCCATCCCTACTCCAGTGGGAAGGGAAGAGGCGGGAGCCTCAGCCAGGGCATGGAGCCGCCCATGGCCTGGTCCTCCTTCCTCCACGACCGCTGCAGGCCTTCAAGGAACAATTTGACATTAAATTGTGAACATATTCCTACTCTCCTGAGCTGAAATGGTTTATAAATTCTTTTTTGTTGTTGTTTTCTTCCTCTCGTCATGTTATTAAAAATTTGTTTTCATTCCTCCCTCCTTCCCTAAAAAAATCTGTCTGAAATTTTTCATTTGTGGCACGTGGACTTGGGATTCCCTCTTCCCTCCCACACAACGGTACAGTATAAATCAGATAGACATTTGGGAAATAAAGGAGAGCTGAGAAATGAGATGAGCTGAATTTCTGGAGACGTGCCAAACAAAACTTCAGGCAAAATTAAGGCAGTAAATACATATCACGGGAAATGTTTTTTTAGAGTGTTTTATCAAAGGTTATCTGTTCCCAGTCCTTTCTACTCTAAACCATCAAACTGTCAAACCACAAAACCGTTTCAGCATTTAGATATATGAACTCCAATACAGCTCTACAACCTGCCTTTCACTCATCATAGACAGAGTACCATCCAAAAAACACTCCTCCACTTCAGGTGCACACATGACCCTTCCATAACCTATAAAATACAAGTACTTGAGGCATTGCTGTTTCAGATCTGCTATTGCACTAGGAAGACTCCTTGGAATCTCAGGTTCTATATGTGCTAAGTCTTTGGCATACGCTGACAACAACAATACAGATTCGGATCAACCCACCTGGACTATATTTTTGTAATAGGCACTGTTTGGGATATGGAGGGGTATGAAAAAAGAAAGAAAGAAAGAAAGACAAAGAAAAAACACACACACAGCAAAAGTAGCATTTTCTGTGGTATTTGAAGGTGCAAACTTTTCCAAGCAATGTATCGAGATAACAATAAAAGCAAATGATGTGCCCTGCTATTATGAAGAACTTAAGGTAAAAATAGGATACCCTGGAAACCCTCTCTGGCTTGAGGGTTGTTATATAAAAGCTCAGTAATGAAAAAATGGGATTGCACCTGCTGATATGTCTGTGAGGCCTTCACAGCTTTCTGACAATAGCACCTGCCTGAAGATTTCTTACTGGTGCTAGGAACTCACCTCCACAATTTCATTTTGCCTTGTCATACTAACTGTGTAGCAAAAACCAATCACCAACCCACAAAGGGCTATGACTTCAGTGGCTGCAGCTACAGAAAGATCAGTCACTGTCTCTGAAACAAGAATTAAGCAGATATTGCAAGTGAAAGCAGTGTATGCTCAGCACTTTTAGACAACAGGAACATGACTATTATTATTTTTCTGCCTACAGTCAACTTTTCCATTCTTAAATTCTCCTATGACTTCCATTTACAGCCAAAGAGAGGTCTTTACATGACCTCCAAGCTGCAGATCTTCTAGCCCTGAAAAGCTACAGTAAAGGTGATGCAGCAAAGACAGGGCAAATATCTTACAGGTCCAAATAAAACGGAGACTAGGCCTTCTTCCCATCTTACTTGTACCAAATGGCAGAAGGAAATACTGCTATTTATGGTGAATTTTTAATTACACTCTCTAAATCTAAAAACAACTTCATTTGATCTTTGTTTAATATCCAAAGCAAAGACCAGATTCACAAAGTGCAAGCAGTAGGCCACATATCAAGTCCAACAATTCTATCTGCCTTACTTTTAAAAACAGAAGAAATCTCTGAGCAAAAAAAATCCAGGCATTTTATAAAGTGCCTCTTCAAAAAGCACATTACAGAGTAAACATTTTTAAATGTTTTTAGTATGTTGCTGATCATAATATTAGTAAAACCTCCCAGTAAGAAAACTGCCCTCATGTAATAATGTGAAGAAATAACAATATAATGGTAGTTGTTTCATTCTTTAAAAAAGGCTACTTAGTTTCCAATTGCAAGGATTTTTTCATAAAATTATACTTAAGCGCATATCATTACTGTTACTATTGTTGATATTACTATCAAATCGTATCAATTTCATGAAGTATGGCAAGCTATCTAGTAATAAACCTAAATTTATTCTTTGCACTTCAGTGGTGCTCACAGATAAAATATTTAGATTTTTATCATCCTAAATGCTAAATCTGTTGACTGTTTTGCACACAGGGGGAATAAACATTAATATTAACACAAGAAATACAGTTTATATTTTTGCTTGTGATTATTTCTAATTTTTAAAATACATCTAAAGCTATCTAGATACCTTAGGACAATTAGGAAGATGTGCAGCAGACATGCATTTCCACAATAAATATGTCATTAAGAAAAGAAAAAGCCTCATCTTGTCCCCTTTTCAGTTGTGTTTGTTCAACCTCAACTAAATATAACCTCTAATGCAACTTAAGTATGTTGGGTTATATGCATTAAACAGAAAGTCTCTATGGGAAAAAAAAAAAAAAAAAAAAAAGGTAATATAGGATCCTCTGGAAATAAATAATGGATAGCCTACAGACAGCAAGCATCTTCTTCCCCATACCATATGCCTCCAGCAATCATTAATATGCCCTTATGTTCCAGAGACAGACAGACAACTGTGCAAATAAACAAACTACTACAGGCTGCATTTTTCATGGCTATATAAACGAAAAGTGCATTCAGTATTTAATTAACTTAATTAACATACCAGCCTCCCAAATCTTTAGAAAAACATCAACATGCCTGCAACTATTCTTTACACAAGTCATCTATTGATGTTTAAAGAATGTCAAAAAGGGAAGTGAGGGATCTGAAATAACAGTGGAGAGACACTAGTGTAGTGGACAATTCTTCCCACTACAGCGTATATCCTTCTGTGAAGGGTCTCAAAAACAAAACAATCTGTGAGAAGAGAAACATGAATCATCTTGTTTTCTACGTCTCTTACCCGCAATGCCCTTGGAAAGCACAACAAAAAACACTCGGGCCCAAACTGATTTGATAAAATGTTTTCTATGCTTTGTGAGCAGGTACCGAGACTCCACAGCCAAGAAGGCAACGGAGAGCATGACCTGCGAGTTCTGCATGAGTGTCCTGAACAAAACAAGCACAACTTCCACCTCGTTTTCTGTGTTCTAGACATGTATCCCACAGTGCACAGCACAGAAGAGGACCCAAATGACTTCAACTAGTTTGGGCAAAGAGAAGAGATTCCTCACCAAGCTAAAAAGAAATCCCAGGAGACAGGGGAGATGCACACTGGGATACAAAGCTGGTGTAGCACAAGGAAACAGTCACGTTGGATGCGAATATAACACACAACCAGCTCATCTCTAGGTGAGGCACTAGGATGCAGGGAACCCAAAGACACCAGTCTGTGCTCCGACAAACCAGGAGGAGATTCTCCTTCCATTCCAAACCAGTATCTTCCTCCTCGACTAAGCAAAAGACACATTTGATTGCAGCCAGGGAAATCACCACAAAAGGTAACAAAACAGGACACTGAAAACCCTTTAAAAATAAGCTGCACACATTGGGATATTAATTTAATTAGTCCGCTTAACAGGATGGTTAATCATATTACAGAGTAATATAGTAATAGCAGGGATATAGTAACTATATTTCAAGATAAAAAAAAAGCTCAAACAAAATGCTGTTTACAGAATTAAACAAAAGGTATTTCTAAAATAATAGCATAGGAGCATCAGCCTACTCCTTATTTTACACTTGAATGCCTTCTAATATCCAGACAACCTCAGTGCACAAACTGGTCTAGTTCATAAAACTAATTAAGAAGACAGGACTGAAGATCTAAACATTATAAACATTGCAAGCAACTGTTAAAGCTTCGTGGCCCTCTTTTAATGAGTACATTCAACCACTTTTGCACCCCAAAAATACTCTTAAAATAGATTATGGAACGACTTTTATTAGGAAAAAAATAGGTAAAAAATAAAAGCCCATCTCCCCCCCCCCCCCAAAAATGCTGCTTCTGTTAATTCTAAAAATGAAGATGCAGAAGGAAAGCTGCAGAAATCCTGCAAATGAAAAACATCTTGTTGCAAATGATTTACACTGAAACTTTATGGGGTTCCTGCCAGAAATTAGTTCCATGAAATGAAATTGTCAGTGATGCACTTTAAAGATGAGAGGTGGGGACTGTGAGCAAGAGAAAATGATTTCTTTCATGCAGGGTCGTGGGTGTTTATGATGCCTAACACCAGCTCACAAAAAGCGAAGATTAGCAGTTTGATCGAGTTCTGACCCAGAGACTCAACTCCTGCCTGCCTTGCTCGGAAATACCTCTGCCCACCTCTGCATGCTCTGAAAAGGAGCAGAATGAGCAGGTTTGTTGCAAAGATGGGTCAGTTGACAGAAACATGCCCTGCAGCAAAGGGATCTGCACAGCTCCCCACTGCTGCATGCACCCTGTTCCCTTTCCAATCCGCATTTGCTAATGGTAGTTGCCTATATTAATAAAAATAGATACATATTTCTAGAAATACATACAGGTACACAGAGAAGGAGGGTGTTTGGCCTTTATATTAAATACAGTAGTGCACAAAGTGAGAAGGAGCTCTCCTGCATAACGGGCATTACCAACTGCATCACAGTTTAACTCCAGCTTGCGGCCTGCGAGAAGCTTCTCACTTCTCTCCAGTGTTTCCTAAAGAGCAGGACTGGGCCAAAGCTCCACTGCCCTTCAGGGAAGAAGCCAACACATTCTATAACACTGCTCAGGATCAGTCTTTATGGAAAGTCTAGAAGTTAAGTATCTGTATTTCTTTTCATACTTTAAGTGGGAGAAAGCATGAGCATCCTAACATGTCATTCTTTTTATATGGAGTGTGTTTTGAATGAAAGAAGCACGAAGCCTGAATGTGGATCTATTCACAAGAAAAAATATCAGTGCTCATCCTCACCCTGCAGCGTAAGTACTGTTCTCATTGAGAAGGCTGGGCCACTCTGGTTGCTTCACAAGGACACAAGTCAGCAGCAAAGTGAGGCCAGCAGACATGCCTTTTATTTCTTGCTTTAAACTTCAGAACACAATTCTTGCTACTGCTGAATGGCAGCCTTACTACCTTTGGGATGGTGCTTTAAAATGATGTATTTAGTCAGGCTGCAAAGGGAAAGTTTCCAACTGATACAGCTTGCCAAAGCGACCCAAATCATGCTTCCGAATCTGCTTCCAATTTACTCCATTTCCCTCAAACAGACACAAGAAGGATAATAACAAGAAGGATAATAACACTGCAAGACAACGCTCACAAGCACTTCGAGATCCTGAGATAAAAACTGCTCTTGAAATGCAAAGCTTTGGTATTACTATTTCTTAGCATGATTCATTCACTCCACTAGGCTAAACAGAAACAAATAGGCGTTTTTTTTTTTTTAATACACATAGTCAAAAATTAGATTATTTTCTATTTCCTGGCCTTCAAGTTTGCAAACTAGCATTTGCCTTTTTCAGTTTTTCTTCTGAGAAAGAGGCCTGTGTTTCCTGGTAACACTAAAAGTTCTGGACAGAGAAGCACAATTGCTTTCTCTAGGTCCTCAGGTCTTCTTTTTTTCTGCCTTGTGGAAACCAATCATGACAGTATTGTGCTATTTTTGCTCTACTGAATTATCAGGTTTTTGATACATGCTGTAAAAAGATTTGCCATTTTTTTGCTTTTGGACTCTCTTTCCGTTACATGATTAGGAACAAGCCTTTACTTGCCATTTTCTTTACTTCGGTATCTATCCTGTCTCCAAGTAGTATGGACAATTGAAGATATTTTCTACCATCTCAGTCCACTGTTGTCAGGACTCATTTTGAGTTGTCATGAGTTGTTGGACTCATTTTTTAGCATCCCTTCCAAATCATGCAGTTCAGAATATCAGCCCCAGATCACTTTCCATTTTCAGTACAATTCATTTGTTTGAGAGTTGAAATGCAAATTACTCATATTACTACAGTCCCCTTAAAAGTTTTCATTTTGTGGATTGTGTTCTGGCTTTCCCTCTCTTCATCTATGCTATTTTAGGATTGCAGGCTCTCATGTTCACTCTTGTAAAAAGACTTTTTAGGACAGCACTGAGACAACAATCCGTAAAATGAGTTTTCTTTAGTGTGACAAATGAAGTCAGGTCCTCCCATTTCTAATCTTTGAAGTTGATTTCCTGTCCCTTGCGATACAGAACTTTATATTTATTAGCAGCTAATCTCCCTTTACTCCCCTCGGTCCCTGCCACTTCACTCTCACGGGGTCATTGCATTTTGGCCTGACCACGAGAGCAGGCTCTGCCCATCTGGTTTGGTATCACCCACAAATTTGATCATTGTTGAAATTACATCAAAGAAATACCCAACAAAGAAGATGTGAGGCAGCTGCAGATCAGACAGAAAGGCGATAGTTTTAGTCTCCGGCATGAAAAGGGCCTCTGTAAATGCAGCTATCCACAAGAGTCAGATGCTACTGGAGAACCAGCAAAAAACTCCATAGTACATAGATGCAGCTCACCACCGTGGACTGTCCTGCACACTACTATTAGTCCAAATAAAAGGCATATTGTGAACAATATTTTTCCCAAAAGACACTTTACTATACCTAATTTATATTCCCAAAAAGCAGTCATGAGTGTTTCATTACTGTACAAGTGTACAATCTACAGTGTGATGTCCCCTATAGAAACAAAATACATGCAGCAAGCCAAATAGATATAAATACATATTTGTAATAAGACCACCCTATTCCAAGCACACTGGTAGAACAGATTTCCATCTTTTTTTTTTTCCCCACAAGGTCTGCAGGCCAGAAGGAAACACTTCCCTGGGACACTTGATATTTTTCAAGTCAGCAATGTGTTCAAGTGGCAAAACTTGCAGACCTTTTTCTAGTTTTCTGACAGATGCTCTTTCAGATGCATTTACCAGTCAGCTGACAGTTAAATCATGTCTATAAATTCCCTTTGCAGAATTCACCAGATATTTCCGAGATGTTATTTAACATTTAGAGCAAGTAAGGCCTGAATTCAAATAGGAGGTTGACTAATGCCAACTGCACATACTGTCTTGCTCCCAGATCTTATTTCAGCTTATTGAATATAAAAGCATGCCAATAATCATTACTATGATAACTTAGCACCAAGATATTGTCAAATGCAATAAAAGCTTAAATACTGAATCAGTTCCTAGAACCCTGGAGTACAAACTTGAACGCACCTGAAGCAAATTCTTGCTGGCACGCTCCAGCCTTAATTAACACGCAAAAGTTTTATTGTTATAAGTGGTAACTGCACTAATAATGCTTTTGTATTTGTATTGCACCATTTCTCCTACATGGTCCTCAATATTTTACCAGAGATCTACATGCTAAATGGGAGAATATATTTATGCAGCACTGACCCTCGGGCATTTCTGAGCAGGATACAGGTGACACTGTCCTGCTATGCAGCATCAAATCTAAAAATGATGATCACTCTAGGAATTTGGAGATTCAGAGATAGAGTGGAAGTAGCTTAGGTTGGAGCTGACACCAGAGCCTCGGGGAAAACAAATTTGTGGGGATTTCAGTAAGTTTAGCAGAAGTTATTAGGAATTAAAATGCATTCCGGTGAATGGTGATAAAGGAATTCTCTGGCCAAATATATGCAGCTGGATTCAGTAAAACTCTGTGGGAAGGATAACCTAATGATTTTTAAGGAGTTTGGGGCTTTTTTCCCCCCATATACAGGTTTTCCCTGAGAAAGAAGACACTAAATACAGCAGCAAGTGGACATGAAGAATGAGTAATTCATTCATTCCCTGGGGGTGTGAATGGTTGGGATTCATTTATTTTCCCTTGTGTCCCTTTCCTAGGTGCTTACATCCTAGGAAAAACCCTGGAAACTCAAGGATTTATTCATAATAGCAAGATTGATAATAAATTTAAAATACACTCAGTCAAGTCTCTAGGTTACTACAATAGAATAGTCATAGAGCTCCAAACACAAAAGATATTGGCACTGGAAACAAAAACAGAGGGAAGGGAAAAGGAAAAGGAATGTAAATTATCCATGCGCCCTTCCTTTGCTCTCTCTGTTTTCTAGTCAGTGTCAAAGCAAGACATTTTGCAGGAAGAGGCTTCTCAATATAATGCAGACACCAACTTCTCTATCTTAAAAGAGAAAATTTTTGCTAATACAGAGTAAGATCAAGCAATTAAAAACTGCCACTATATAAATCCTTAAGGGCAATTCTTTCTTCCTGAGAACAATAAACTTTTTGCTGTCAATGCCCTGCAGACTAGAACGTGCTCCATTTGTCCACACCAGTCACGTTTCATGGCTTTATATGGCAAGATCGAACACAATGTTCTCAATGACGCAACATGCAAGTCAAATGCTTGAGAAAACCGGCACGTGTCCAGAAGAGGAGATAGGGAAGTGAAAGGCAACAGAAAGGATTTCTAAAGGTTTCTGGTGAAAAATAAAGACATGACTTTGGAACTGAGTCAAAGGACATTGACTAAGATCTGGTACTTTGAAAGAGAACAGTGTGAGAGCATTGTAACTGTGACTTTGTCTATAGAAGTGACTATACAGAGTAATAAAAATCAAGCACTCGATGAGTTATGTGTAGCTTAATATGGAAGCAAACTTGTTGTGGAACAACGCAAAATAGCTGAAGGCTTAATACGATTGGAAAAAAAAAATATAGAGTATTAATTAAAAGTCAGTGAAGGAAAGAAATACAATTGCTATATACCTCACAGAAAGCCCATCTCTGTCCTTATATTTGCAAGGTTTAACCTAGATCAAGCCTGAACTAACCCAAGACACTGGAGGTGCTGAAGATCCCACTGTGAGAGAGGGATGCGGAGCCCCTTGATGGTCTGTGAACTATGAAGGAAACTCACAGCACACCTGCCCCAGATCCGCTCAGTTCAGCATCTCAGGAAAAATCCTTCTTCCCTCTGAGGGAATGCACCCTTTTTCAACAGTTTGCACCACTAGACGATGGCTCTTCCAATGTTTGTTACACACTATACAGCACTATTTTCAAATAAGCTCTAAGCAGTGGTGGTTCCACGCAAGATACTTAGCGAGTCTTCTCTCTTCTTTTCCTTTAAATCTCTTAAGCAGCATCATCATGGTGCTCTCAATCCATTTATTAAAAATAAGACCTCAGCATCATAGGATGCATCTACATAGCACAAATACAATTGAAAGAGATATTTTTTCTGAATACAGTTTAGCTTCATTAGCACTTTGCTCTACTCAAGCTAATTAGCCCCACTGAGAAGAGGCACTTCTCCCCATAGCCTGTGTTTCGAATCTAAGTTCTGATTACAACTTCAGTTATAGCTGACTAAATATTAAATAGGATGCTATAGGCCACTATTTCTTTTTTTTCAACCCATTTTTTTTTTCTGGAGAATTGTTTTATTTAGACGCTAAATGGTAATTAACTTAGGAGTACACTCAGCAGTTGTAAAATTCATGCTGTTCTGCACTTGTAGAGGTACAAAAGGTCCCTTGTTTGCAGTACCAGGCTGATTGATTCCTACAGTAGAGCTGTTGATTCTCTGCATGAGTTTTCTCAGATAACACATGGCCTTTTAAGTATTGGTGCACTGGGTATTTATAAAGCATATATTTTCTACAGATAAGCTGGGCAAAGAAGGCTTATTGAACTTTGTAATTTAAATCAAATACTGAAAAATGATCAAAGTTTTATGCAATTGTTTTTAAATGATGAAGATGAGCCTTTTTAATGACAAAAATGACAAATATCAAAGAGAAATATATTTTAAATGACATTAAATGTAAATATTTGAGCTACTTCAAGCATGCATGCACTTTATGACAAATCTACCCAAGTTTGCTTTACTATATCAAAACCAATAATCTGATACAAACCCGTGATGTCTCATGGTGAAAGGGGCTGCACTACACGGCAGTGCCAGTAGGCTGGGACCGTAGCCAGGTAACGTCAGGGCCTTCTCAGGTCTGTTGCTGCACACATGCCCTCCAACTTCCACGCAGAGAAATGAAACGTGCAGCAGCTCAATCATTCTCATTTTCCTTATGATCAAAAATTTCTATCAGTGGTGGACTTCATCTGGCCAAAGCATGGAAGTGGCTATAGAAGAGCTACCTTTTATTAAAATAAAATTATAAAATAAAAAATAAAAAAGGTATATTGCTTGCCAGCACATCAGCTAGCAGGATCTAGCAGCTAGCCCTCATATAGTTTACAACTATGAACTGTCTGTTCCCTACAAGAGTCTTCTAGCTTACATAAACTAGAGGGTTTTTAAAACGGGCCAAGAAGTTTCTCAGAATCTGGCAGGGAAGGAAAATACAGCTGCTATCTGATTGAGGAGCTATAAATTGTGTTTCCAACATAAATAATTTTCCCCATCTGTAGTATTAAGTTTAGGGGAAAAACACAAGGCTGCCAATTCCATTCTGCACAATGCAGACCCCATCTTTATGAATGGGCTTCACATGAGGTCTCGGTATGACTTGTTCCCTACGGAACAAGGCATACAGCTGCTATAGCGTAATTGTCCACAGCTTGCTCTTGCTCTCCTGAAGTGAATACCACTTTTAACAGTCAGGTGATGATCACAGGAGTGCTTAAAATGCAGAGAAGCAGCATGATGAGCTCCAAGAACAGGATACTAAGTGACACAAGAAGGCACATTGTGCCACTAAAAGGTATGTGTTCTGGGCCCTCAAGAACTTCTAGCAGTATGAGATAGAAGGTCAGAAGGTAAAGTATTGAATGGAAACACGCAAGTGTTAGTATCACAAGAACTTTGATCAGTATAACAGAGGGCATGAAACATGCTGTGCCATAAATAAATACAGATCTTTAATATAAAGAGCTGTTCGTATAGAAAATATCTTGTACGGATTTTCCCAACTCCGAATATCCTTACCTGGTTGCTCCAAGGAGAGAAGCAGTAGTGGTAGCAATAAAAAATTTATCAGAGAAGTGCGCAAGTTTGTGGAAGAAATCTCTCCAGAGCTATCTGTCACAGACATCATACTACAGCAGGAAAGCCCACGTTAAAAGCTCAGAGGACTTTTAATCTGTAATTTTTATAAGCAATCAAAAATAAAATTGAGGAACAGACTAGAGGCATGACAATTTTTTTAAAAAAATGTTACGCAGCTTAGGAAAAATACCAAAGATGGTAAACTCTTTCCTCATTTAACTTGAGGGATGGTAATTGCTGTCACTTTTATAATGAGTAAAGTGGACACAACACACACACAGTTCCAAAAGATTCAATTAATCAAAAGACCTTGAGGTCCAACAGATAAGATGCATCTACAATCTAGGATAAACTCAAAGAAGCAAAGTGGTTGACAGTGTTTCTATTCTGCAGCTTGCTTGGGAAAGTTTCATTGATCTTAAGAAAAATTTTGCCTGAGGAAGGACTGAAAATCTGGTCCAGTGAAGTTGATCCTCATCTAATCCTGATGGGAAACAACTGGAGTTTCATTGTAACTGACGGCAAACAGTAGTCAAAAAGACCCTAAGAAAAGAGGGTACATTGCTATTCTATGACTAAAACAAAGAGAAAACATTTCTCTGTGATTAAATATAAAACATGGCCTACAATAAATATTTGGCATAGTTTAGTACTATAAATACGGCTTCTCTAAGTTAAAAATATATATATATTTCCAGATGCAGAAAATAAGTAACACGAAATGCCTTTTTCCCCAGTGTTTCCACCTTATATGAACTAAAAATTAATGAGAAGCCAATTTCATGGGGACTCACCTCACCTGTACACTTCAAAAATTCTGTAATTAAAAGGGACTGACCTACTACTATAATTACTGCAACATGTGTTGTTCACAGAACTGTGTGTCCCGATGAAACACCACAGGGTTAAACACGCAAATGCCACTTCTCTTCCTCTGCCAAGCGTCCTTAAGAACTGTTGTGCTTGGAAAATGGCTACTGCAATTAGACTGGTCTCCATAAAACTGCATTTCCCAATAGGTATTTCTAAGGTTTTCATTAGTGGACAACTAGTGACAATAGGAACAATCAGAATAATGTTTATGGTTCATTATATGTTCGGATTATCCGAATATAACACTTTACCACAGTTTATGTATTGACATCATTTAGAAAAAAAATGGTCATTTCTTTCTCTCTGACATCAAGGGCAACGTGCAATATCCAAGAACACATTGTCAACTCTGAGCTTTGGTACCTAATGGAATAGCTTTTTGATAACACATTGAAGGAAAAGAGAAAATGATCAGTGGATTATCTGCTTAAATTTATCTTTTACACTAGCTGTCTCTAATTTTTACAAACTTTTTAGTTATATTCAAGTACAAAATGTTGCCTGCCTTCCTTCTATTCCTGCCTCATTTCAGATGTTATCTTTTTCTTTCAAAAAAGTGTATTTCCTTTGAATATTCAACATTTGCTAGTCACCCATGAAGAAAAGAAGCTGCTAGAGATATGCCTATTTAAATTCTAAGTACGGTATAAAATTAATACTGTATGACATTCATCACAGGATACGTTCTCTAAACAGCAAAAGACAGATTTTCCTTATTAAGGAAATGCAGCTTGTTTTTTCTTAAATTGTTTCATTAAATAAAAATGACCAGATTGTCTATCTGAAGTATGATTCATTTCATTAACTTTAATAAATGGGCTCTGAAAGGCAGATGTGACATAAGGACTATTTTGTACTTGTTTCCTGCTAACACCTATGAACTCATTTCACTGTGATGCAAAAGGTGAGGATACAAGAATGATTACAACCAAACAGACCTCGATACAGCTTGAAATATAACTGCGACAAACTTTGCTTGGGAGTATTTGGCCTTCCTCTATTATAGGTATCTTTAAAAACATGCTGAGCTAATATCCTACGGTATAGCAATATCATATTTTATTACTGATGGGAAAATTTGGGTTGTTACAAATGGAAAACTGCTGTTCAGATGCATTATCTGGTATGCACATATGCTCATGTACCTTATCTGTATGGGCCTTTCCAAAAAGCACTGTGAAATGAATTGTAGAAAGTGACCCTGCTGATACGGACTGTAAACATTTTGAAAACTCCTCCGAGGCAGAAACACATAGTCCCATAGAATGACCAGTGTAAGGTACAAGCAGGATATTGAGACAACCTCACCTGTTCAGATGGAAAAGCATGATTTGGGGGAAAAAGTCTGGAAGTTTATATATATATATATATATATATATATATATATATATAAAAAGCTTTCTAACCATAGTTTTAGTAAGCTGCTGTTGAAGGATTTATAAGAAGAAACATTTCAGTCTGACAAGGCCAGAAATGGAGATGCGTTTGTACCTTAGCTTTGACTTCTTTAATATATGTATTAGTCAGACTTTAAATACATCAGCAAACGTGATCTTAGACACTGGTGCAACATTAAGTCATATCGTATACTGGAAAAGAGTGTTTGACTGTAATTTCAAGTATGTGTCAGATGGGAATTGTGCAAAACAGAAAAAGCTAAAGTCATAAGTTTCCTGACCTCCAAGTGCTTCTGTTTGCCAAATATACATTAGCTTAGCTTTTATATTTAATATGAAAAAAGCTTGAGTCCTGCCAGCACTTATCCACTGAGATCTGAAAATGACAAAGTATAACGTTATCAAAAGCCTATCTCCTATAAAACTGAGCAACTTTTAGCAAGCTGTGTTAACATTTGGGTGTTACAGTATGAAACAGACAAACACTCCATTTGCCACATAAAACTAACATGATTCTCCGTGACAAATATGTTAGCTCCATCTCTTCCAGCACGAGTACATCCTCCAACCTCACATGGGTAAAGCAAATTAGAGGCACTCAATCCCCGCTGTACAGAAGCAACAGCACAGCACCAATCTCCCAGTAGTAAAAGTACCTTAAAGAAAATTTCTCCTATTCTGAAATATTTTTTTGGCAGTTGGCCAAAATCTGATCATTTAAATAGCTGTAAGGTGATTTATAGAAGTATTTTAATACTTTCACCACTCTCTAAAAATAAATAGTTCAAATTAATACATTTACTGCATCCAATTATCATGCATTTGAAAAATTAAGACCTTTAAAAAAGAACCCTTCTAGCTTTCCTGTTCTAATTTCTAATAAGACATGCCTTATAAACATCCTAATTTCTAGAGTTTTACAAAAACACTCCTCTCTTATTGTATCGCTACAGGATAGAAAGTCGACCACTGAACTCAACTAAGAAAAAAAAAAAAAAAAAGATTATTTGTAAAGCAACAGTCTGAAATGCCAAGATTTTCTGAATTTAAATATGTTTCAAATAATATAAAACCCTTTAAAATGCTGAAAACCACGGGGAAGGGCATGGTTAAGGAAACCTTAATTCTCTCTGACATGCTCCTTGATTCTCAGGCTTGTTCAACATGTAGCTCGCACTGAGGAACATTATGAGTCGTCACCCTCATCTATCAGTGCCTCCCTCCACCACAGAAGTACAACCTGCTATGGAGATACAGGAGTTATCTGTTACACAGGGCTCTTTACATGTCTCCCATTCCGATAGCTGTAATGGGGAGCAGCTCCTTTGCACCACCGTCCAGGTCCATCATCATTTGTTATATTTCTCATTCTGGCTAAAGACAGAAACTAGTCACTTTAACGCATTCTACAAGCTTGAATATTGATTCTCACAGAGCAATCCTGAGTCCTTCAATTAGCACATATTACTGCTCAAAGGGAGCTAACTATTTGCTCCATTTTATTCCTTTCTGAACAACATAATTCATTCTGTAACCTGTAAATTACATTTCTGCTCACAGCCTCCACCAGATCCCGCAGACCGCCTGCATTACAGAACCCTATGATTGTTTTCTGAAGATCCTACTGAGAGCCGCTTGACAGAAAAGGCTGCCGGTGTGAAATCAATTCCTTTTGCCCCAAGTTACTCTCTTAGGTATAGCTACTTACTGATTACCTTTTAGGTATGATTTTCCCTCTATTAAGTTCTGTGTAGTATTAAATACATATTTAAATTCCTGAATTCATTTAAATAATAAGGAAAAGCAGTATATGTAGCTGCAAAGCTATAAATACAATTCTGAAAGGCAGGATAGAGCAACATTTCTGGTTTTCTTAGGCTTGCAAAGTATCAGTATGGGCAAGATGTTTCCAAGGACATTTTCACCTTAAAGCAGGACCGAAAGTCCCCAACATTTAAATCCTTGACTGAATGCAAAATGAAGGTGATGAGTCTCTTAATAATATGAGGAATTATAAGCTTACTTGCAATTAGCATAAATGAAAGCTAGTATTGGACTGCCTAATTATTGCACAGCTACACTGTACAAGCCCTAAATATGACAACCTCACAAGTGCAACTGTTCTCTGCCTTGTTAAGTGAGTAATTTCAAGTAGATAATTAAGAACACTGCAGAGCAGCTGCATAGAGCAGGTATCAAAGTTATCTGGTTTTAGGAATATTCCTATGTGGGATGTCCACATATTGACAATTTTTCAAATAAATAAATAATTAAAAACCACCCATCACAATTATTCACCGTTTATGGCCATGGTTGTGCCATTAATGATGTGTTTAATATATGGAGACCGTCACCTTTTAGTTGCTTGTTCAAATGCGGTCCAAGAGGGCAATCACAACAGTATTTATACAGCTGAGCAGTGAACAACACAGAACAAGCCCGGGAGTGCACACCAGGGGCAGAACTACAGAAATCATCATTACAATTGCCACCTTTGTGGGCAACTTCTGCGAGGAGAGCAAGAAATGAGTGGGGAATGAAAAATGAACTGCCCTCTTGCCTGGAAATACCATTGCCCTGCAGTATAAGGTTGCCTGACTCAGCTCATGCTGGGAATGCTGTGGGAATAAAAGCTTAATACCATTTTAAGGACGCTTAAGGATTTTTTTCTTTACTACTATCCTTATTAAAATAGGCAAATGCTAAATTTAGTCTCACCTGTACTTCTTAATCTTTCCCTGGTCCTGGGTAAAGGTCAATGGCATGGTGAAGTAAAAAGTCATGTTCAGCTTTCTAGCACAGCTAGCTGTACTGTGGTACAGACAGCTGGAGCTCCAAGTCAGATTTAAATAATTCTCTATTTCCTTAATTCAAAAGCATTATGCGTCCTCCTGCCTAAACATTACTGCAGATGAGACTTAAAATATTCACTTTCCACCCAACCCAGCAGAGAGCTGTCTAGACATTTTTAAACTACAAAAATTAAAAAAAAAAAGCAACAAAAGTCCAACATTCTAACACCATTTCATAGACAAAATTAAATACACTTTAACGCACCACTTCTTTGCGAGTCTCCTTTAATTCTCTACTGCGAAGGTGGGACATTTGGCAACAGGAACAGACATCTCACACATCATCAGCCTTGGGGACTGTTTTCTTAGAAACGCACACAATCTGACCTCTCCAAGGATCAAAGCAGTTTCCTTCATCGGGTCCTACGCGTTACCAGAACGCGGCAAGTTTTACAGAATCCATGTCACTATTTAGAGGACTAAAATTAACTAAATACATTATCAGAGAAAAAAAAAAGACATATTTTCTCAGCCCTTATTGATTTATTATGAAAGACCATAATTTTCAGGACTTTCCATATGGGGATACCATAGGTAGTGATTCTTTGCACAATTCTTTAAAGAAATCTGACAAGCAGATTTATCAATTTACAATAGAACTTCACATAATGCTGGTACCATGTTCTCTTCAATCATGCCTTGTTTCATGACTGTGCATGTAGAAGACTTCTCTGTCTGAGTAACATAATGTACACTCCCATGGCCATAAAAAAATGAATAACAATAAAAACGATAATTTACTATGTTGTCAGGAGCTAGTCCTGTGAAAGAACGCAAATAAAGATACAGGCACTGGGTTTTGCCACTGTATTGTGTTTAAATATTCTGTAGTTGAGATTTAATTGCACTTCATCTGCTCAATAAAGTTATCTTCAGTACTATTAGCATTCAAGATTTGTGTTATTGCATAACAAGAACCTATTCTTTAAACAGACGTTTTAATCTGCTACTTAAATGTTCATTAATACAAACCCTCTGCTGTGCAGAGCAGATTCTACCCAGTTTCCAAGTGGAACTTGGGATTCTTCGAAATTACTACCAAAAGCTGGTATTGCCTTTCTTGTTTTTTAAATTCATGGCTTTCTAGAAAAATAAATATCATTAAAGTTTAAACAGTAAATCTAGAAAAGAAGATAACTCAAAATAAAATGTAACAATTTGTAAATATGAAGTGATAGTATTCACATAACTAAATTGCAATATATCTGTTAATAGCTAATACTTAAGATACTTTATTTCTTGTTTAATTGCTAAATAAAAAAAACCCTTCATGCTAACTACCCAAATGCAAGAGTTATTTCCCAGTTTTAGAATCTTGAGCACTGTACCTCAATTACCTCTTTTTTATTTATTTTTAAGTCCACTGCATTTTTTTTTTATCAACACATTAGATGTTATATTACACTAGAAATAGATGAGATATGACAGCTGAGCATTTAGTGATTCGATAGGGTTTATATATATATATATAATCCTATCTTTTTCCAAGAAAACCTAGGTAAATCTAGTATTAGTCTCACCTCCAAACCCCTGCAGCTCTCAACAAGTTTTTAAGGAAAAAGGAGCTCTGTCTGTGCCAAGAGCAAGGGAGCATCCAGGACATGGAAGATGCAAATTCATCAGAAACCAGGCTGCATTAGCTCTATTATTCAAGAAAAAAATCTTTTATTAAATCACATTTCAAGCTCTGTATAGAGGACGAAAGAATCACTTGGAGAATAATGGGGGGGAAAAAAAAGAGTGGAGAGCTTATGGAAAGCTTTGAAGAAAGAGAAGAGACATCACCCTTGCACCACGCAAGGCAGCAGATGATGGAGGACAGGGAGGCGTTAAGGGGACAGAGAAAGGAGGAGACAGGGAGGGAAGAGGAGGACTGTAGGGCAAAGGAATCAGGAGAGCAAAGAGAAGCCTTTCATAAGAAGAAAAGGCAACAACTAGAGTTGGATTTGTGAAGAGTGCCTGAGGCAGCAGGCAGAACTGCAAAAATGCTCAAGGGACACAAGGGAGCGAGAAGCCATAGAGAAGGAAGGAGGTTTGGAGGAGGCACTTGGTGCAGATGGGGCAGAAACCTGGCCAAGGGGGTCATAATGAAAGACATGACAACAGAGAGGCAAGGCAAGCAAAGGCAAGAATGAGTTCGGGTTAGCTGCTCCAGGAGATGACAGCAGTTGGTCATAGCCTGATCCCCAGGGGTAAACGTCAGAGGAGGCTGCGGGGATGGAGAGCGGGGGATACGGGACACTGTCTCCTGTGGAACAGGAGAAGGGAATCTGGGAATTTCAGTTTTGCTCAACTGAGCTTTAGTACTGAATTTCGGGAGCAGAATTTAAAAGGAAGCGTGTGGAGGCATGAATACTTTTGAGCCTTATCAGCTGCACAACAAAACTTTAATGAGAAGATGCATTTTATGGACACCAGACAGTGATAAAAATCATATAAGCAGTGAATGCAGAAATTCATCTTTATTTATGGGTTTCTATTCAAATTGTTCGATATCTTCAACTCTCTTTACAACCCATCATTTCTGCAAATTTCTAGGCAGGAAGAGCTATCTCTATGCCATTACTTTGTGTCATGCATCTCATGTTAAATTCTAGGTTGAGTGCAGATTGTACAAGACTGTAGCCTGGCTTTATAGAAATTCTTTTCAATGCATGATAATAACTAAAGAACTATTCAGAAAATAACTTAATTGTGTTAATTTTCTAAATATACTGACAGCATTGTTGCGGCATTAGTTCCATCCACAGAAAATGCAAAGTCAAAATAAGACTGAAATACTAATATAAAATGAATTATAGATTAGTTTCAGAAACAAAAATGAGTACTTGTATTTCTAAAATCAGAGCTGTAAACACCTTCCCTCCTAAGGATAAAATGAAGTAATATGCAGGTTAAAATAAGAAATACTGGATCCTTGTCACAAGTAAGTTCTCCCCTATGATTCAGAAATTCCTATTTCCTTTCATCAAACACAGGCATTTTAATCCTGGCATTTTTAGCATATTGTCAACTCCCAAGAGGTACCACAGGCTCTTCCAACACTGTCAAAGTTATCCTGGAGAGTCAAGCACAACCAGGGTTATAAAGTTCTAAAATATTTTAAAATGTAAACAGTGAGAGCGAAATCACCTGCCATAAACTGCACCTTGCTGTGCAGTCAGAAGACAAAGCTGCAGGATGCTGCTCTTTTTGGCACTGCTCACTTTGCCTTTCACCAGGGGACACAACTTATGGACAGGGCACTTCAGGAGCCCTCTGAAGATGACTGACATAGAAATATGGCTAATGAGCACAGGTTTCCTTTCTACACCACTCTTCATGTCACCTTGATCCCAGGAATGTACCCGTCAGTGTGCTCACGCTGCCACTAAACTACATTGCAGGAGGCTTCTTCTCTCCCCCTCATCATGTCATGTCTTGTCTTCATGACATGATGTCCTCTCACGGGGCTGCAGTGTCCCCTGGCTCAATCCTGCAATGCAGCAGCACAGGTAGAAAGCAAAACTGACCTTCTTGGTGAGTTGTATGTTCCTAAGGTCCCCTTGCAGATCATGGTTATTACTGCTGGCAAAGCCCTTGAAACAGCAGCATTACTCGGATTTTGTAACCAGACTCTACTGACCTCCACATAGTGACTAGCTACAATCCGAACTCTCCAAGTAATGCCATGGATATCACCAAAATACCTCCATTGTTTTGGTCCTACTTGATTGGAACAAGCATGGCACTTATGGAAACCCTAAAGAAGGCCTGGAATGATGAACAAAAGGATATATCATTTGCTATTTAAAGCAGGGTACACATTTGTCTGCTTGACCCCACTACAGCTGAGCCCTTCCCAGGTATACACTTACTAGAGGGATGGCAGTTCTCTTCTCCTGCAAAGATGTTTCTCTAGCCAAAAAGATGGTTTGATTTGCTTTGTATATCATATAATGAATGCAAAATGCCCAGCCATGTTTATGCAACTAGTCATCCCCCAACACTCTTGTTTGAGGCTGCAGAAAATACTGTTCTCCTCCAAGCTTCATTTGAGATTCCTAAGTATTCTAAGCGCTCCCAACATTTTAAGGAGATGCTGAATTTTCATGCACAAATGCTCTGTGTTATAGCAGCAGATACTACCCCCTTCCATAAAGTGGATTTCATCCCAACTCTTACATTGAAACAGGCTGACAAGCCCTGCCTAGACAGGCTACTGGGACAAGCAGAAACGGCACGTTCACCCAAAGCTCTGCATTTAGGGACCTGAGGAACAAAGACCTTTTCTTCTGTCTTACAGATCCTCAAGCAAAGTAATAAGCAAAAAGCTCCAGTAATCTCACCAAGAAACACGGAGCAAGTTTAAGTTATTTTCGTATGCCTAGTTAGTGTCTAAAGGCCTTTCATCTTCCGCCTGAAATTAAAGGGAATATGCACTGCTTTTATAACCCGGTCAATCAGTTACTTCAGCAAGGTACTTATTTCCCCTCTCATAATCAGATCAAGCTTCTAGAAATGCAGAAAACAGGAAATTCGGAGACCTCCAGCAAGCCAACTGTCAGCAAAGTGATTGCTTCTGTGTGAAGTCCAATCTGATTATGTAAAGGCACAAGTGGAAATCAGCAACTAGGATCTATGCTCACTGATAACTTGTTATCTGACGGGAAGCTCGCCTAGTTGTCGCTGCAAAGAAAAGCTGCAGGAAGAAATGTCACAGGGCACAGGCATTGGGCACAGCATATTAAAGTTATTTTGTCAAGCTATTTTCATTTTGCTAAGTGCAACTAAACTAGATGACTGCTCCTTTTCTTGCCCTGGGCAAAAGGTCACCAGAGACAAAAGAATGAGTTTATTTGTAAAAACTGTAATAGATTTGTCCAGAAATGATTATTCTGATTAATACACATATTATCTTACAAGGAAAATTTTCCTCTGTTTGTGACAATCCAGTGTAGGCAAAACAACAACTCATTTTCACTTTTCTGATACCAAAAGGCTCAAGCACACATCAGAAAATCAGAGCTAAGCCAAAAGAATTACAACAGGAAACAGAATACATCATAATCAAATAAAAAGAAATGTTGATGTGTTATGCTTACTTCAGTGGGAACAGAATCAGATTGCAAGACTCCTATTAACCTACTAGCATCTGGTTTATTGTTTATGAAATTGGGTGAATGTGCAAGGTAACCAACACAAAATGTCTCTTTAAAAAAAAAGGGAAAATTAAAAATGCAACAATATGAAGAGCTAGTAAGAGCATTTTAAATTACTAAAAGAAATCAAAATTTTAATAATATTTTGAAAATTAATTTGCCTTTGTAGAAATGTGACATATGAAATATTATTACAAAATGTCTGAAAAAGGCCTAGTGTTAAATCAGAAGAGTATTTGGACTATACACATGCACTAGGATTAGAGGCTTCAACCTATAGGAATTGGTATCAATTCATGAGAGAAGCCACTAATTCACATACCACAAACCCCAAGAGGAAAGAGCAGGGATCTGTTGGCTAGAGCACAAATGAGAGCTCATCTTTTTTGTTTAAGAAAGACTATATGCGGATTCTATTAAAAACAAAAACAAAAAACTAAAAATAATTCACCAAGTGGGGAAAAAGAAACAAGTGATCATTAAAGTGTCAACTACCTGCGACCCTGACCTACATTCTTACATCAGCACAAGAATTGCAAAAAATCAATGGAGGAATCATATTTATGTACTGATTAAAAGAATTTCAGGATAATGAAAGTTTAAAGAAATTCCCCTTGAGGTGATTTTCTAGTCCTGCATCTCCTACTTTATAGGACTAGTAGGAAGAGCATGGTTGAACATACAGAATCCTAAAAGACCTTAAGCACACACACACAAACACACACCAAATAAGGAAATAAAAAAGCAAACTATTTCTTTGGATTCTGGAAATTCATTATGAAAAGCCCAGTCTTCCTTCCTGGCTCTACTGGTAGCAACTTCTCCACAGGAAGCACCTCCAGCCCCCTCCTGCGAGGTCTCCCATCCATCACAACACAAGACTAGGCCAAAGCTGGGGAGGTGCTGGGATACTGATTGGGGTTCACTCTTCCTAGTATCAATTTTCTTAATTGTGAAATTAATTCCACAAAAAGTTGTCCCAGACCAATCACTTTAAAATCCCTAAATATCTTCCAGAAACACTGTGCGGGGAAACTGCCACACTTAAATGCCATCAACACACACACCCTCCTGAGAATTCCAGCACTGTTATCTGCTTTATAATCTTCATATTTAAAATACAATAGAGGTCCACCTTACTGTCCAGAAGTATTTGTATTTGCACTTGTAACTTACTCAGAGGCAAATCAAACACACTGACTTCATACTATACTCCACTAGAACCCCCATGTGCTCGCTACAAAACTCTTATTTTTAATTAAAAAATATACCCATATCCAACTACAAATTTCCAGATATCTTCTGCAACTGAAGATCTCCGGGGTTTTTACAGAGTAAACAGCCTTTGAGGTGAAAGACAGGATGAGGGAAAATTCCCTTTGACATATAATTTTACCAGCCACTCCCTCATTTGTTGATGATACAACATAAAAAAACACTACATTCAAATGAACTATTGGCAAAATAATTAATTCCTATCTGTCTTGCAATTTAACCACTAGAAACAAGATGTAACTAGCAGCATGTAACCACTAATTCTCCACAGATTACCAGCAAACCCTCCATGCTTTAAGAAATTTCTGATTTAATGTAGCACGCTGTTCAAGACTATGTCCAAATATAATAGACATAAAAGTAAATATATGTATATATAAAAAAATAGGTCATCTGAAAAAAGATAGAAAAATTAATATTAAAAAGAAGTATAGACTTCTTTTCATCTATACCACTTCACAGATATGGTTTAAGGTATTCCAGTCTGCTCTAGCGGTTCTCCATTTTGTGCTGAAATGAAGGAGATATTTTGGAAACTTTTGTAAATATTTCTGCATACATAAAACTAATTTTCACACAAGATAATTTCTTCTCTATGGAAAAGACTATTTCACTGTAGCAATTGATATTAAAACAATGAGATATCTTCCTCTTGCAAGGCACCATGTCAAATACAATGCAGATTTAAGAGGCAGACTGTTCCCCATGTAGTCAAAAGCTTTAGGTAGCTGTAACACGTGACAAACTCACTGAAGTATCAATCCTTAATTTGGTGTGAAATTCACCTCTAAAATCCAATCAAAAGATTTTGTATTTACTGCCATGGTGAGCGAAGTGAAAAGCGTTAAAGTGCTTTCACCTCTCAAAAGTAGTTAAGATTTGCAGAAATGGCTGTTTGAGCAAAATCTTTACATCAGGATATCTAACTCAAATCTGCTGCTATCAGAAACTCACTGGCAGGTCGACAGCAATTTCAAGCGCTATCTCTGAGCATGATATTCGTAACCTGGAGGCAGAAGCTCCACATCAGACATAATACTTCCAAAATAAAAAAATGAGACATACATGTGTGTGTGTATGTGTGTGTGTGTGTGTTATTTCTCACCAAATGAAAAATAATAAGACATTCCATCCTTCAGCCAGAAAGGGCTCATGGACCTGCATTTGGTAAGGTGAGGTATCCCAAGACTAACTTTAAAGTTGTTGAATTAGGGCCTTGAAGTGTAGATGGAAAGGAAGACAGGATACATTATCGTGAGTAGCTCAGAGACAGAATCACTTTCTCATTTTAGCTGTCACACTTTCAATCACACTTTCCTGCAAATTTAACAGAAATTGAAATGCAAAATCCATGCTTGTTAATATCTAAATACATGATTCTGTGGGTTTAGGAGCTAGCACTACAATAAATGATTTTGGCTTTATTTTCTATGTCTTTGGACATCTGTTTAACTTTTATGTTAAATAATCTGTTTTTTTTCCTTCTACTTCTAAAGTAACTAGACCACTAGACACAGTATAAGCTAAATGACTATATACATAATTTTTTAAAAAAAAAAACAAAGTAAAATAATAAAACAAAGCTTTACTTTAATTGCTTGACCACATCATGTGTTTTCATTACCACAGTGGAAAATGGAGAGAAATGACTGACAAACTCAAGAACAAGTTTTAGCAGTGTATTCCTGAGTTTTAAATTGATATATTATTGATATTTGACCAAATGAGGAGAAAGAGATATTCCATCTCATTAAAGGATGCATTTTTCAACATCTTTCAGTAAAGAATTAGACCAACATTAGCTCTATTTCGTGGACTTCCATATGCTACATGTAGCACATAGACCAGTCGCCTAAGCCAAAAGTTTCCTCCTCTCCATGTTGTTGAATTAGGGGCTTCTAAGACTCTACTATTTCAAAATAAATACAGAATATAGTAAAGAGACTAGGCTGGATATATACTAAGTCCATAGAACATCCTTTATGAGATGCAAGGGTTAATCTCTGTTTTTAATTACACCCAAGTAACTTCGATGACAGTGAATGACAGTTTATAGCAACATCTATAAACAGCAGTGACCATATTAGCTGAAGTGCAGTTATGAAACCCCTGCCAACTGCCAACACTGCTTGTGCAATTCTTTGGTTTTTTTAATCAAGTTCTACAATCCTCAGAAAATTCCCCTGCTGGGATACTTGCAGGCCCTTGCATAAAGCTAAATCTAGGCAGATTTTAAGAATGTAACATGTCGTAACCATGACAATAACAGGAAAAACGCTTTTGACTTTTTTGTTTAGACAATATTACTTCCAAATAGTGGTTGTTTTCCTCTAGATTACTTTTGCTTGTGGCTGTCTGTCAGACTAGGCCTACAATCCTTGTAAACCTGAAGCTTTTATCAAAGTGAATAGTAATTTGGGGTGCACTAGTCCTAACCTGTATACCAGCTCCCTAAGTGGCAGGAATGAGTGCACTTGTTGAACAAATATGAGTTATTCAATTGTTGCACAGAAGAGGTGGAAAAAGTTACTGCATTTTAAGATAACCAGTATGTAAGTAAATGAGGAATCTTAAATAATAAGAGAAAAGCAGAGCATATATAAGGTTTTTTCATGTCCACTGTTAAGGTAGCTTAAAATTAAGTCCTGGAAAGACTGACTGTAAACTTTAAGAAAACACCATGGCACTCTTGTGCATTTTTTTGTTTGTTTCATACTGAATTGGGTTGTTAAGAGTTTTTAAAGTAATAAAATAAAATACAGCATTACTTCAGAAATCAATCTTTTTCCTCTGCTGTTCCCAATGGACGTGCTCACCAAACTAAGATAAGGCTTTCAAAGGATGTGTGTGATTTGGATCTGAAGTCACTTTCAAAAAGTGACTAAGGGGCTGATTTTCAAAGGCATTAAGATACATTAAGCACTTAGAAATTTTTAAACTGTCTGGGCATCTAACGCCTATTTAAATCACTTAGTCCTTTCTGAAAATCCCAGTGGACAGTTATCTACATTTTATGTGCCTGCTTCATCTTTGAAAATCTGGCCCATTAAATACTTAACAACCTCAGTCCCCCTGACTTTTAGTGAGACTTAGAGTCCTAAAAAGTGCAAGTACTTCTGAAAATTGGCCAAGCCACTCACTCTACTCTTTCCTTCTTATATCTGTTGAAGAGCAATATAGTAAAGCTCCTCTTTAGCAAGTCAGGTCAAGGTGGTCGGACTTACATAAAAGATTGAAAGGGCATAGGGTAACTACATAATAAAGGTCCCGAGTACAGGCTGCATCCTCACTAGGCTTTCTGTAACTATATATATAAAAATCCAATCTGTAATGCCTGTAATCAGTGCCCAAGATTCACTCTTTCAATAAGTATGATCCAAAATGAGATTAGTTTAGGTCCCCTCCCCCACCCCCAAAAGGAAAAAAAAAAAAAACACAAAAAAATGGTGCATTAGCAGGCAAGTTGTGAAAGAAATCCACACACCACCAGCAACAACAAAAATAATCCAGAGCAAAATGAGAAAGAGAAGGAACTAGTGAAGAGGCTTTTTAAGCAGCCAGCAGGATCAGGAAAGACAAGCCTTAATTCTGAAATTTCTTTTCAAAATACGAAACTATAAGACATTCCCTTATGCAAACATTTGAAAGATTATCTTCTGATCTCGTTTAATGTCAATGGGAGGTAACTTGCACTGACCATATTCCCCCAAAGGAACCGATGTGTAAATTAGAAACACAGGGAATCAGATTGCCACCTACAGGAAAATTCAGCATTTATTGTCAAGAAAGACTCAAAAAGAACACAAATTGTTATCCTGCCACAAGCCTCTCTTCAATTCTAGTTATTATATATTGCAAAACCAATTAGTATTTTCTTTTTATGCAGCTATATCACGCACCAAATCCAGAAAGCCATTAACTTCTCCTTTTACTTACAATTGCTCCATGAGCTAAGAATTTTGATAGTTCAGCTATAAAGCAGCAGATTGCAATCATGTTTCAGTTAACGAACTTTAAATCTGCTTACCTGATACAATTGGTGCTAGCCTGAATATGTCTGACAGTCTGCTGTTAACTGGTTCATAGGGGGAATCTTCAAGCAAATCATTTCCTAAAAACAAAAAGATTTGTTTGTTTTATATACAAGAATTCGGGACAAGATTTTGTTGTCTATACCTACTCCATAACAAAGTTACTCTGTAACAGTAAAGGTACTTGACTTTAATCTGCTTGTGTGGCTGTTTCTCCTCAAAGCACAACTTATGAATACACCTGAAAGCAGCAAGTTTTTTATCCTTGTCACTATTTTGTCTCCTTCCTTCATGGATAAAGTCATAACATGCAGAGACAGTTTTGGACATCTCAGGAACTGTCTCAACACGCCAGCAGGAGAGAAACGGTATCAGGGACGTTCCTGTTTGCTCACACTTAACATTAGCCCAGGTAACAGCTGAAAACTAGCATCCCTAGGAACAAAACTTTCCTAACAAAATTCTGGTGTGGGCAAGGAAAATGAATCTATGATGCAGGGAAAAAAGTGCAAGAAGAGTAGTAGAATTTATTATGAAAGCTGGAACAATGAGATCTAGTAATTCGTTAAAATGTTCCAATTAATGCCAGGATAAGTGAGCAGAAAGGGCCACTATTAAAGCAGAAGCAGCTACAGCAAAGAGTTAAAGGGAGGGGGTGAGGGCACTGAAATGAAGGATTGCATCTTCAACTCCAGAGGTCCTTAAGCAGTGCAAAACATGGCCAGAATGAGGTACCTCACACAAGGCCCTGACTGTTCTCAGCAGACTATGGGAAATTCGGCAATGACATCAATGAGAACACAAGTCCCAAGCCAGTCAGCGCCGTATCCTTTCTAACTCGCACTTCTGCATGCTCTGGGGAGCACCACAATTTCTTTATTCTGTCTCTGATGCCCCAGGAATGTTGCTGGCAGATATGGGAAAAGAAAGAATAAACTTCTTAAAACAACGCTCCCCCTCTATATTGCATTTATCTCGTAGCAAAGAGCTAAGGAACTAGTTCCAGTGCCCTGTGATGTTGTTAGGTGAGTCCCACTTAAGGGGTTAAAACGTTACTTAGGAGCAAGTCTCCAAGTGACTGCGTTTTGGAGCTTTTGCACTTGTTAGCGCCCTCCTCTCTGCCTCTGCTTTGGAAAGGTCAGCTGGGTCCCTCCCCGTGGCTCTCCCAACAAGAGGAGACGCAGCAGCAGCTGTTCCCGAGCTGGATGAAAGCTCCTCAGTTTGCAGCTGAAAAGCACAATGCGAGTTATGAGGTCAGACCCTCCGCTTGGGCTCCGCGGTGGTCGCTAGCTGGGAAACCACGGCGCATTCGGGTGGCGCAACGTCCCCGTGTTTTGCAACATACCCTGCAAACTCTGGTACATGCTCCAGTAAATGCGCAGGCAGTTTTTCTCCTTCTTCATGCCCCTCTTGCAGCGGCAGTTGTACAGAGATTTCTGTTTGAGAGCTTCCATGGCGCTCCGGCACTCGTCCTTCGCCTCCAGGCCCGTCGCCCGGCTGAAGTTGCTCTCTTTGCCGGCTACACACTGCCTCAGCGTCCTGAATTTAGTACTACAGCTCTGCTCCTTGAGACACTGGTCGCTGGCTCTCACACAGTCGAGGCGATCCCCTCCGGGCAGCCCGCTCACTTCTGCGGACAGGAGCACATCTAGGGAGAGAGGAGGGCAAAGACCAACACGACTCTCTGTGAGGGGCAAAGCCGGTTTAGCCTGCGAGGCGCCAGGCTCCTCCTAGCCCAGCACACGCGGCAGCACCTCGCAAACTGCAGGGCTTCGGGCTGCACCTCGCGTGGCGCTTCCAGCCCCCCGGGAACAGCACCCATTTCAACCCCTCTGGCTGAATTAGGGCAAAACACGGAAAGAAAATACCCACGGGGGCTACCGCGGCCGGCAAAACAGCAGTCCCCACTCCCTCTGTGCACGTTAGGGAAGGAAATAACCTTCCCAACTCGCGTGCTCAACAGAGGGGTTAAATGCCCAGCCTCACTTTCCGTGAACGCTTTCTGTAATCTCACTTGCATCCACCAACAACCTGCTCCGAGGGATAAGTACCCTCCTTGATTGTTATTAGGCTCTTTTTGCGTCAGACACTTTTTAATAGCTGTACCTGCTTTTGCTTATGTCACATATATCTCCAAGGGTGGAAATGATTCCCTCTCCTTCCCCGGTTCTCCCCGTCCGCAGCTTTAGCAGGAGAACAAAGCGGGCTGCAGTAACCCCCTCCTCGCCAACGTGCCCCCGTCTCGCCCGCTCGCACACGGGGATGGGGAGGCAACCGGGCATCTGCCACGGAAAGGAGACCAGCCTGGGCTGCAACTGCTCGCCGGGGCAGCTGGCCAGGCTCAGGTGACGAGGGGCTCCTTCAGTGTCACCCTCCGGTCCCTCTTATTTGATTAAAACGAAAACTTTCCCTCTAACTTGAGGGACCCTGCTTTAAAGAAGCTACAAAAGCATCTCTTGCTGTAATCGCCCAGAGCCTGAAGCGCAGCCTGGGCTAAATGATGCGAGGCAGAGCCGTAAAAACTAGTGGAAACTTCACTGTTCTGCCCAAACAATAAGGCAGGGAGCACCAGGCGCTCGCAGCCCTCCGCGCTGCTTCGGAAGCGACGCGCGGGGAGAAACCGGAGCCCGCAACTCACCCGCTAAGGGCAGCGCGAAGTACAGGAGGGCGAGGAGCATCTTGCCGCCTTCGGGTGGTCTCCCCGGACGAGCTGCGGTGCCGCAACAGAGAGGATCAGCATGTAGATATCCCCAGCCCGCCGGGGTGCGAAGGCTCCAAGTGCAGATCCATTGAACCCTGGGGAATCTCTGTCGCTCGCTGCCCTCGTCGCCGCCGGCAGCCGGCGCGGAGCCGCCGCCGCTTCCCCTCGCACTTGAGCTCTGCGCGACCCGCGAGCGCGAGCGGCGGCTCCGGGGCGGGCGCGGGCGGCGCTCGCTCGCGCCGAGCGGCGGCAGCGGCGGCGCCGCCGTGGGTGGGCAGCGCTGCCGGCCGGGGAGGGACCGGGCGACACGGGGGCGGGATGGCGGGATGGGGAGGGGGGAAACGGGGCGCCCGCCCCCGGGCCCGGCCGCAGCCCTGGGCGCAGCGCGGGCAGGTGCCCGAGGGCGGAGCGGGGCCGCGGGGCAGCGCGGCGGGGAGCGCCGGGTCCCGCTCCCGCAGGTCCGGCGGGCAGAGCCGCCCCGGAGCGGCGCAGCCCGAACGGCAGCGGCGGCCGGACCTCCCCTGCACGCGCGGCAAATTGGATTCAGGTGTCTGCGTTTCTCCCCCCTCAAAAGTGGGTATTTTCCCCAGCAATTCTGTCGTCGAGCTCTCTGGCCTGCTAGGTTTTAGGAATTCGCTTCCCCTCAAGATGAATTTTGCCTGGAGAAATGCGCCTCTGGTGGGGCTGACCCCTGTCCTAGTCAAAACCGAACGGCAGAGGAGGCAAAACCTGTCGTAAAGTACTTCAGACACTCCTAAAATGCTAGCGTATGCTGCGAAATGCGGAAAATATGACATATGGAAGCCCTTTTTCAACAGAAGCATTTTTTTAATTCACTGCCACTCTTAAGGAAAAAAGAAAAAAAAAGCTGTCCAGAGTACTGACTCGCAGTATGAAGTCACAGTAGTGACATAAAGTGCTGGCATCTTTATCGCACATAGGGTCACTATAGAAATTATGAGTAAGTCTAACACAAGTAGCATAACTCTGCAACTTACAGGTGTATATCAGGAACTGCTATCACATTCACAGCAGACCTGGATAAAGATAAGAATGAAATCAGACCAATATTTACAGAAACACCTATGCATAAGTGTCTTGAATATATGAACAGTATTTTTTGGCACATAAAAGTGACACATAACAGTGTAAGTCACTAACTCAGAACTTTGCAATAAAACACAACTTAGATTGTAACAGTAAATACCCAGCAACTCAGTAAAATTGGGTATTTACTACTACGGTTAAACTGAAATAATATTTTAAAAGGTAAAATCAAATAAAATTACTGGCATTTACTGACAGGTCAGAAATAACCAGACAACTAGACACGGTGTGCACCAAAACTTTTGCAGGCTGTCATTAAACACTCCTCTTGTCAGTATTTGGATTCAGCTCTGGAAAACCAGCAGCCAAAGTGCAGGAGGGGAAAAAAAAAAAAAGAGGTTAAAATTGTTAATCCAGAAAAAAAGTTTTAAAACACAGCTATGATCTGAAGAGATACCCAGGACAGAAGTAGAGTTGCATGGAGCATCCAAGTGCTGCACAGCCTGTAACAGGACAAGTGGACAGGATGGGAGAAAGCTCCTCTGAACCACTGCAGGGAAAATCACTACGTGATTATTTTTCCTCTCTTTCAGAGCTGACTTTTGTCAACTCACCTCCAGTACACCTTTATCTCTGAATGCCATCCTTCCCTTTACTTTTTATTTTATTAGTGGGACAATGCAAGTACTTTTTGCAGATCGGGGTGGTTGGGGACAGCTGAAGTCGCTGGCAGGTTGGACTCGTTCCATGTAACACTCAAGGGACACAGTGCTCGAGTGAAGTGCCTGTCATGGTCTGGTAGTACTGCAAAAGCCTCTTCTACCACAAACTATATCTTCAGATCATTTTCTTTCTTTCTTTCTTCTTTTTTTTTCTTAAAAAAAAAAAAGCATTTAAGAAAGTACCAGACTCAAAACACTCTGAAGTCTCCCGTATGTAAAACAGACAGAGCACTAACCACCCATCTCCCCTGCTGACCTGTTTGCTGGCTATTCTAGTCCTTTTTCCTTATCATGGTGACTCTGGTGAATTAATTGCAGACTTACATTATGCAAAGAATCCAGCCCAATCCATAAATTCAGCAATTAACTAGTCATTGTTTATCCTGTCTCACTGGAGGCTGTCGACAATATCTGCTTAGAGCACTTTTTTGTTTGTTCTTTTAGTTTAAGTGAACAGTTGTCCCCTACAGGCAAGCAGGACGACTGACTCTGGGGAATTGTAGTTTGCAGAATGGCCAACTGCTATTTCTAGATTGAAGATAGCAAAACCGATGAGAAGTGAAGTCATTTCTTAACTAATCTAATCTTGAGAAAAGAAAATCAGTTGATAGCAGCCTTCAATTGATATGAAGGTATCAAAAAAAATAAACACCAATCATATCCCTTTTGTGGACGGAATCATAATCTCTTTTCACCTTTTCCAAATGCCTTTTAGCTCCTCTGGGATAAAAGGAAGTCAGTGGAGTCTTCACTATTAATTTCAGTCTAGCCAAGGTTCCCTTTTTGAATTATATATGACAACTACTCAAGCCATAAGGCTGTTCAGTTAAAGAAATGGAAATATAAGATCTACATGTGATCATTTCGAAGATATTTAGGCTGAGTTTCTATTCTATTGTTTTTTTTATAAACACTTGAAAAAGTAGTCAATATTATAATAAATATAAAGTATGCAGCTGATAGGGACACCAACACTTGAAGAAAAGAAAGATGACAACTTAATCACTGTTGAATTATTGTTTAAATACCATTATAATAAAAACAACATGGAAGACAGTATAATTATTTACTGTATACAGCATAAATAGCTTGTACTTCATTTTTCACATAATTTTAGATTTTTAGTTCTTTCCAGTCACCTGAAGTGACTGGCATTTTCTGTCTATAATAAAGAAAGAACACTGTGATGATAATAGAAGGGCTATTTGACATTAAGCCTGTAAAAACAACGCTTCAAACTTTGTTCTTGCAAAATAGATCCAGATAAGAGAGCTCCTTACTGTGGATAGTTCTAAACCTCCTGTTATCTTACAGGCAGAACCCAAATGCACTGAGTACAGCAGTGATATCAAAACACATCTGCAGTCAGGGCAGTATGACATTTTAGGCCAGTTGTACCAAATATGCATGGTTGGAATACCTTTATTTTTCTATATCCAGGCTTAGTACATTTCCTTCTGCCTCCTCATTTGTGTGTAAATTAGTGGTTGACAGCAAATTTGCAAAAGAGCGTTAAGTGCAAGAACAACCAACTCCAATGTGAGTTAAGGCTGTTTTGCGCCTCATCCCCCGTGTGAAAGCTACAGGGCTGTAGCAGGGTGCGAGGTGGTCACGGCTGGCAGCAGTCCAGATGAGAACATAAAGGTAAGGTGACATGAAACATGAGTTAATACCAGCCGGGGCCACCGCCAGCTTGTAGATCCCATTTGCCATCGCTGCCATTGAGCTCGTTTTAAAGACTGCAACCTGCAAGAGAACACTGAGCCAGGAGAAAATTAAAATATATTATGTGTGGGTTCAGGAAAGCTGTGGAGAGGAAGTACGCTGAGAATAAGAAGCATGCCATGAACTTTTGAATGTAATTCTTTTGGGAAGGAACAGGTGAAGCAAAGCTGAGGCTGAACTAATGAGCCCGATATAACAGGTGGGAAAGAACAAGCAACTAACGGGAAAAAGTCTGTGTGTCGTGAGAGCACAAGAAGTAGTGTTTACACAGGAGGTTTTATTCAATAATGGGAAGGGGAGAATAGGCAAGTTAGAGCCTTACTAGGGAAAGGGGGAAGATTTTGAACTGCCTTTTTTTTTTTTTTTTTTTGTCTTATGTTTATCTGCTTACTATGAACTCAGAGTGGTGGGAATAAGGCAAGAAGGATTTGCTCAAGGCATTAAAGGTTTTGTAAAGGACAGATTAAGTAACAATGCTCACACACACAAAAAAAATCAATTTTGAGGAGCTTATGAAGCCTACAATGGGCTTTTGTAGCAGAGAAGTGAGATTGAAATTTTACTGAACCTGTCAATTATTTGGGTTTACAGCTTTCAGCAAATTTCAGGAAAAAGAGAAAACAAAAGCAAAGGAAGCAATGCACATTCACACACTAATCAAATAAAGACCACGTGGAAGTGCAAGCCAGATTACTGAGTTCCTTAATTCATGTAAAAGTATAAGGTTTCCCTCCTTCCCCTGAGTTTTAGCCAGGCCTGTGATTGAATTCACACAGCTGTTCCTGGCCAGGAAGTTTTTCCTAAAACCTGGCTTCCCAGGCACTGTTTTCACACAAATTTTGTTTAATGTTGTATCAGACCACCTGGAAAAGGAAGAAAAAAAAAAAAAAAAGGAAATCTGCAGAATTCCTCAGTGATTCACATCTAATGTGTGTGACCTGGTTTTATTTCAGGAGAACAGACACATAAACAGCAAAACACAACGATGGAGCTCAGAGAGCAAAACATCCAGTTAGATCCTCTGACCATCAGAGATTTGAAAATACAGAGGAAGTTGAAGCCAGTTGTGAAATTCTGTATGTTGTAAAAATGATTCTATTAAACTTGGAAGCACCAGCATTCGCACCGAGGTTTGCCCAAATGCACTTGAAAAGTGGAATGATGCAGCCCCCTGGCTGTTGGGAGAGGCAATTCATGCTCCTAGAGCAAACTAAATTCCCAGCCAAATTCTCTAGCCGAAGAGCATAGAGTCAGCAAAGAGGCTCAATGTACAGTAGATAGGAAAAACTTAAAAAAAAAAAAAGGAACATCAAGTGTATTAATATGAATTACTCGTAATTCATGTCTTCTAGGTTCACAAAATCTAGAACAATACAACCAAGTGCTAGAAATGGCATCGTTCAAAACTTCAATATCAGTCCTGTGCTGGTGACCTGAACCTTTAATGTGCCAAGGGCATTGGCAACTAATGTAATTTAACCAGTATCATAATTCGGTCTGTTATTTTGTATACGCACGTGGCAACCTTCATTTCATCTTTTTGAATTTCCATGAATTCCTTAACTGCAGGGCAGGAATCCCTATCTCCTACTATTGAACATTGAAGTCAGATTCTTTGACATCTCCTGAGAAAGCCCATGTTAAAAAATAAAACAAAAACACAAAAACAAACAAACAAAAAACAGACAGAATGAATACATTGGATCTCCTATTTGCATACTGCTTGGCTTAAATATAAGTTTATTTTTTTCTCCTATACTTAATTGACAGTGATAAAATTTCCCTGTATACAAGGGTAGGTAAGAAGTGGTAAGATTCTATTTTCAATTCCACACAGCTCTAGTTAGTGATGGGCATTAAGCTTTTGCTGTTCATGGTACAGTGGATATGCACACATTTACAGAGCACAGAATATTAAATCCTAGAGGAAAATTTTCCTTTCACTTACTGTATGTATCTTATTCTAAACTGCAGGACCAGATCTACACTGACTCATGCCCTGCGTAAGGAAGTCAAAAATGATGCATGGAGGTGAAAGTCATTTTAGAATTTAGTAACCAAAGGCAAAATTATCATGTTGGATTTTCAAAACTGTATTTTTTGTACATTTGCTACAATAACACTGCCTAATCAAATAAACTCTTCCTCTGACGGTGAGTAGCACTACATTTTTTTTACTAGAAGTTTCTAAAAAGGTTAGGGACGCTGACAATGTTAATTCCTATGGTCTGTTCTGCCTTCCCTGGTGGTGAGAAATTAAAGGAGATATATCAAGAAAATTATATTATTTTTTATATTAACTCAAGGGAGTTATATCAAGAAAAAAATGGATATGAAAGAAATCAGTATTGTAATTTCCTTGAGATTGCTCCTATAGAGAGAGCAAAAGTCACTGTTCTCAGACAGCTGCCATCAGCTGGCTCTGGCTGTCTCTCTATCCCAAGTAGAGCAATATCTGGGATTTTGGAGTTGTATTTTGGGGTTTTTTTAAATCAATTTCTTGAATAATCACACACATTTCAGGAAAAAATAAGTGCCAGAAAATAATTTAAACTTAGAATTTTTGATCTTAGTCATAGAAAACATTCAATAATACATGATGAAAAGAGTAAATATTTCTTGTGCCAGAGACAATAGCTCCTTAATTAACATGTGCATTTTCATTTCCAGATTCTAATTTTACATTTTAGAAAGAACCATATAACTGACATAATTCTCTTGTAATCTAATTGATGATTAATTGAAAATAATGTGATTTTTTTTTTTGACTAAAACGACAGATAACCCCATTAATCATTTTCTGTCTGTTCTTGGTAAAATTTTGATGAGAACAGAATACCTGCCAGGCACTATACACACAAGTAAGTAAATGCAATAAGCCTGTCTGAGAGGCAGGTTTAAAGCTAGAGCCCCAGTGGGTATTACCTGCAGTTTCCTCCCTCCCCAGTCTTTCCTGGGGGTATTTGGTGCATCACCTTCATCTGTGCCTCCTCAAGGAAGTTTCTGGGTAGAATCCTGGGAGATGCAGTTAAATCTACAGCCCTTCCTTACCCTGGATGTACTCACCTGCTGGTAACACTGGCTAAAATAAGGCAATAAGGCTTTTTTTTTCCTCTCCCCCATGGCATCCCTGAATCTATGCTAGTTTGAACTAGCAATAATTCACACAGAATTCAGCTGGGAAATGGTGATCCCTACTTTTAATCTCTGGACGTTCACTACTCAAGCTTTCTGAATGCTGTCTGAACTTGTTACATGTACATGATTTGAGTCAGGACCTTCATTTTATATCCTATACTTTCTTATAGGATATACAGCTTATATCCCATCTCAGCAGGAAATATAACCTCACTGTGCAGGGATCAAGGTGGATTTGCTCTTTTCTTTAGGCAGGCACACCAAAGCCTTCCAAGCTCAAGAATATCTTTTATTAGAATAGAAAACAACAGATCAGATTAAAGGTAAGGAAAACTCACTTGGATAGGCCAGATTAAATAAAAGGGGTGGAGGAGAGAAAAGGCAGAGGGCAAACATATTTTCCTCCACTACTGCACAGTTAGAACTGTCTTTCTCCTGTATTATCCAGGATACACAGAAACCAAAATACAAGACTGTGTTATGCCCATTTCTTCATTTCTTAGAAGCTATTTTCAGATATTTTTAAAGACCATTCTTCACAACACAGTCATTGCTGTAGGCATGACCAATTGCACTGTATGATTTATTTTATAAAGGACAAAAAAGCTACAGATCTACTAGCCAACTGAAGAGAAGGAATTTTCTGATAAACTAATAACTTGGAAGTTCCTATGAAAAATTAGTTCATGAAAGCAGGAAAAGATAAGACAAAATGTTAAGATACAGTGTAGATAGATAGTTTATAAGAGATCCAAAGCTGTAACAAGTTATTTACACTCCCACAGTGCGAGTTCTCCAGGTTTGGGACTTGGCTAATTTTCGACAGATCACAATTCATGGAAAAAGAATGCAAACTTTTTAATAAGCACAATAATGACAACTTGCTAGAATGAGATATAAGCCTAACATTCCCCAAACCACAAAAAAAATGCAAGATATTTGTGACTGTCATAAAATTTCTGAACAAGATTACATTACATTGTAATCTATATAAGGTAAGACTGCAGCTAGTCAAAGCATCCTGACAGATGCAGAGTCAGCAATTCATGAAACACCAGCATAGCACATTTGAATTCTTTTTCCTTCTTCTTGTTTTCTGTTTTTGACAAAAGAAAGAGCAGGAACAGAGGAGCCTGAACCAAAAACCACCAGCCAGAATATCTTCTCCCAAAACATTTTTCCTAAGATTTTATTAAAAAAAAAGAAAAACCTATCTTTCGTGTTTTCTTCTATCTTGTTTCCTATTTTGGACTTGACTATATGTGTTATAAAGGCTTTGAAGCCAGAGCTCCTTTCTATGCCTCTTGTCAGGTAGGCTAGGGACTTGGTAAGAATTACTGTAAAAAATCATGAATAGTTTTGGTGAAGACACTTTGAGAGAGGGAGCCTTCATCTTAAGTGTCAAAAGAAAATTGGTAGGTGTCAAGGCACAGTAAATTGCTTTCAGAATAGTTAGCTGGGCCACAGTGATTTTTGAAGCCCTCAAAAACAGAAGGAGAAGGAAAAAAAACATTTTGATGCATCTATTTCACTGGATTACTGCAGTCTTATTTGAAAATGCACTTTGTACATTTTGATGGAATGCATTAAAGTGTCTAAACATTGAGCCTAAATGGTTATGGTTCTACAAGCATTTTGATTCACATTCAACTGGAATACTCTGTTTTAACTCCACTTTCCGTTTCCAACGCTTCAACTTCTTCGAAGTTTATTTCCTGGAGATATGTAGAATCATTCTATTATCACTAAATAGGCAATGATCAAAATCCTACATTTATATAACATGCATTTATAAAACAAAATAAATAAATGCCTCAAGATGCAGACATTTGTCTAATATGAAAATTGAACTTTAGTCTGATGGAAAATACAGCACCTGAAATTCAGCATCGTTTTTCATTTTAAACACAATACGAATTTTTTATTCAGTGTGCAGTGTTAAAACCTAATGAAACAGACAACACTTCTAATTATTTGGCTACCTAAAATGTCTTTAAAAGGTGTTTCTCTTTCATAATATATGTTCTATAACTTCTCAAATGTTTTGAAGAAGAAGAAATGGTTGATTTTAGTTTAATCTTGCTCACTACCTACAGGTTATATTTAGCCACCAAAAATGTTAACTCCTATGCTACTCTGAATTTGCACTTTTTGCAGATGCTCAGTAAAAATACAGTTAATATTGCAAGTATCAAAATTCTATTTGTTCTACAGTATAAGAGAATATTATTTGACACGTAAACGTGCTTCATGGCAACTGTTCAAATCACTTTTTCTTCTAAAGTAAGCAGAGTGAATTGAAGTGATATGCCAAACTTAGAGTACAAATAGCACAAATTTTAAAGTTATTGATTTCTGACAGTGCTTACAGGCATTAAGCAATACTTTTCAGTAATCTGTAATAGCTTACTTCAGCGCAGAGACACTACATTAAAGGAAAGCTGAAAATGTGTCAGCTGCCCAGTCAATATTAATTTAAAACTACAGTTTGGAACTTCTTAAAAAATAAATAAATTTAACTTTTAACTTAATTTTTCAATCCTCTTTTTTAGCCCATGGCACAAAACAGTAATACTTAATCCCTGCTTTAAGAGAAAAAAAAGTCACAATGCTTTTTCAGAGGACTAACCACAAGTGTTTTGGATAGGAGCTTTGTACTTTCTGCGCAGTTTCCACTTCATGCGGAAAGGCACAGCTGAGGAATATTCACTAACAATGCTTAAAACAAGTGTCAAGCACACAGAAGTTTCCATAAGTCTGTTTTACTTCTCCGAACTGCATCCTGATATGATACTTTTAACTGACATTGAAATACAACAGCTGATGGAATTGGAAAAAAAGACTTAGACTTATTCCCAACCACAGTTCTGAATCCAGCTGAGATGTAAAGATCCACAGTGTTGGGACTTATGTGAGAAATGTTGATGATGTCAATGCATGGCTAAGGGCCACAAAAGTCTCACTCATGAGGCAGGAAGATGCTCATCAACACCCAAATTCATGGCAGGGAGGCTCAAATATATCGGGCTGTCTTTTATGTGGCCAAGCTGACAAGGACTGATCAGAGAGGGCAATTTGGTTCAGGCTCCTTGGCTACATTCCTGAGCACGATGTGCAAAGCTGGCCCAGATTTGGCCTGTAAATCTGGCGTGTATCTAACGAGAAGAAGTGGATGGAGGACTAACAAGGTCCTACTTTGAGCTTTATCATAAAGAATTAATGCAGTATTTTTCATAGTTTGAATGATAAGTAACTGGACTGTCCAAACTAGCTAACACTGTTAGTATTAAAAACTAAATATATATATATAGCTTTCCCTCGGAAATAAAATCATTTTTAAAAGGCAGTACTTAGTTGCTGAACTGAGTTTCTTATTATAGTCAAGGCATTCCTGTGCAGAGAGATTTAATCCAGCTGCCCAGTTCCCTACAAGCCTAGCTGTGGCACTGACAAGGCTAGCAGATATCTAGAAATACCAAAGAAATGGAAAACATACTCAAAAATCTGCTTCAACAAACTCTAGAGGTTAGTCCAAGAAAACACGGGCTTATTGCAACCTCTGTGTTTAAGCAAAGCCTAGAGGTATTGCCTAGGGCAAATGTCAGATGGCCACAACATCTGCCTAAGATACTGGAATAATACTATAGTTTAGTTTTAAGATCAGTGCTTTTTATTTATTTATTTATTTTCACTGCATGCTCTGATCATGAATCAGAAGGAAAGTGGATGGCTTATCTTCGATACACTTTTTATTAGGAAAGCAAATCCAGAGCCCAGTGAATAAGGACCAAGAGTTTCTCAACACTTGTGACAGGAAAGGCTTATCTGGAAGCTGAAGAGGGAATTCTGAGTGGTGAAAATAACCGCTGTGTGAGGTAGGAAAATTAGACAGAAAAATTGGAGACCATTACTGGAAAAAGAAAAAAAGAAAAAAGAAAATTTCTGTCGATCGTGTACTTTCCTGTTCCTGATGGACCAGTACTGTAATCCTATTCCAGTGCTTCCTTGTTAAGGTTCATAATCTTAATGGTTTTAGAAACCCCTCGAAGACCCTCTCTTTTCCCACCACTAGCCAGAGTTCTCACACGCACCAGGCATCAGTGACTCAGAAGCATCAGAGGGAGCAGCATGTTGCAGTTTCTCATTAGATCCATGTAATATCTTTAGAGTATTGTTACAATTGAAAAGTCTGGTCTATTATAAGCTAAGAATATACTGTTCAGATATAAAAGTGGAAGTAGCATTCCAAAGACTGTGTAAACATTTTGCACAGTTACCAGATAAAAATAATCCTGGGAGCAGACTGTTATAATCATTAATACAAACTGCACAGCACGTTGCTGCTGCTGCTTCTTGCCACTTAACTCCTGTACTGTTTGCTGGTTAGTGTCCCAGACTCGAAGAGGTGCCAGGTACTAGGCTAGGAAATTAAGGGTTTAATTCCCTGGTGTTGGGGGGAAAATGGAATCAAGTCTTCCCTTTCCTGGGCAGATGCTCTAACCACTAAAATACCTCTCCCACAACATGTTCTAATTGCTTCTGACTGCATTTCAAGATCTCAACAGAATGGTTTTGCAGGTAAACTCAATACATGGTTAACTAATGTTTTGGCAATTAAGATTCACAATGAAATATTGTTCAGTCTTCTCTCCAGTTAAACGTAGTGGAATTGACTTTCTGTCTTACAGATGTCAAATGGAACTATAAGCTCAGCCCTGTCCTGCTTTCCAACCAGGACCTTGAAAGGAGATGGCTTTTTAATTATTGAGGCAGTCTGAGAGAAACATATAGCACCTAATTAAAAGGATAAGAAGGTAACTAACAGAGACTCGTGGCTGTTGTACAGGTGTGGGTTTTGTTTGTTTGTTTGTTTGTTTGTTTTGGTATCAAGCACCTAAGAGTTTCCCAAATGTTGCTTTACGTATCGAAGTTTTCTTGTGGCACAAAAGTAGAACAAATGCCAAATAACAATGATTTAGATAAAGCAATTAGGGGGTAAAAAAAAAATAGGGTCAGTTTAAAAAAAAAAATCTGTTGTTCTAAACAAAGCTTCAAAAGCCTCAAAAGTAATACACTTAAAATAATTCAGCAGACACTTTTCAGCTTAAGTGTAGTTAGGGTTAGGTTACACAATTAAAGAAACAAACAAACAAACAAAAATTTCAGATGAATTTATAGACCTAAGATGTTGAGGGAAGAAAAAAAGCTTTATTTTATTGCTGTTTTAGATGGTAGCCAAGAGGGACTGAGAAACCTGCGAGTAATCTTTCTCCATCTTTGGAATGCAAAGTTTGGACTTATAAGGTTACATATGTCACATAACTGCCAACTATTTCTTAAAAGTTTCCATGGTTTTGAACACTGCTCCACAAGACAGTGTTATGAAGGATGGGGAAAGTCTAATTCAATTTTTTTGCTGTTAGCATCACCAGCTACAGTCAGTTCAATGCAAATGCAACCTGAGGATTTGTGGAGGACTGGCAGGTTTAGAGACATTCATTTTCTATCTATGAGTCAGGCCATCTCTTCACTGAAAGATAATTTATCTGAGTGTATCAAGGTAAGACTCAAGAAAACATATAGAGTAGATTTGACCTGACTTACGAATCTGTTATTTTATTTCTCTGACAAGAAATGTTAGGCGAGGGACAGGCTGAGCAGCAGTAGATTATATTGCCGTTTTAGTGATCCATGCTTTAAGAAAGACCTTCAAACTCCAGCTTCACGGATTGCCATAGATAAGACACGTCACTGAGCTGATACATTGATGCCACTGGGCAGGCTATGAGAAATAAGCAGCCCTATTTCACAACTCACTTGCTCAGAATTCAAGAAACAGTACAGAGATAAATGGAGTATCTGGCTTACCTTAATGGCAAGAAAAATGTCAGCATGGACACTATGCACATGGATATCAATAATTTAGATTGCATTACCTAGTGGATTTTTAACAACACATGTTATCTGTGGCCTGAGGATCAGTGTCCGTGTAGAATGCAATTCGTAGAATTGAGCTTTATAAGCACAGTACATTTACATCCCATCTAATTTTATCCACTTAACTATAAGAAATGAGTTACGATCCTAGCTATCATAGATACATCTATGCATAGATACATTTAATAAGAGAAATCTTCGTAAAGGAAAAATCAGCTTCCCTATGTTCTTAGTTACATTCCCTAGAACTGTTTATCTGACACCTCCAGTGCCTCGTTGCCTTTAACTGCATGCACTTAAGTAGAGCAAAACTCATCTTGTGCCATCTCCTGTGTTTATGTAGTCTACATGACCTACTTGGAAAAAGTCTGCTTCAATGTCCATGCACAAAATCTATGATTTTTGTGATTCTGCCACCTGTTCTGCGGGCTTGCCTACTATTCTATGTATCACTCCTTGTGTTGTGGTCGTGTGGCTCCATACTGGATAACTGCAGTGTCTTCTGGTGTAGGGGGATGTTTAACAGATGAGTGTTACCTATGAAGGAAGATAAAATCACAACCTCTATATGGCAAAGTAGCATTATTTGCACTTTTCAAATATTTCTTTTTAAATGAGAATCAAGAAATCAAATCAGGAAGAAAAACAGTGTGTGATTACCAAAAAAAAAAAAAAAAAAAGGATTTTGAAAAGGTTTAAGAACAAAATGACTTAGTAATAAAATCCATGAGCATGTTAGTGGAATGCCTAAGGTACTGCAATTATTCTGAAAAATCCCTTTGTGCTGCTTCTGTTCTGTTGAAACTAGTTGTCTTTCAGTAATCAAATGAAAAATTAACCCAGGTAGAGACTTACAGGTTTTTTCCTGGCTTCATCACCTCTGCTCTGAAAACTGACTAGTTTATGAACTTTAATATCAAGTAGTAATTATTCACATATTCCTCCCTCCAAAAAAAAGAAATATTACAAGTTTTGCCATACTGATTGTTTGTTGTTCTATTTTTGAATTTTTCACAATATTTTCAAAAATTGCATGTTCACACTCAAAAGTGGCATCATTTGATAGAACAGATACATATGGGCTTTGAGCAAGGAATCTTCACTCCTCCATAGCATGAGTAAGGCACCATACTAAAACAGCTTATGCATGCTGAAAATCTGCTGACAATTATCAAAATCTAACATGCCCATGATCTGTTCTGGAAAGCTCTGTGAATCCTAGAGAACAAAACATGATCATATCTTCTAGATAAATGTATATATTTTTATTCTTTTAGCTATGACCATCAACTAAAGGACTCTTGCAGCTGTAAAGTCTCGGGAAGATCTGGACCACAAAAATGATCAAATTTTTCTTTTTCAAAAACTTACCAATACATATGAAGAATTCTTGACTGCCTCTCATGCAGCTCCATGCATCCTCCAAAAAGCAAGATGTTCAGAAAAAACTCTTGAAATATCTGGAAAGAATAATTTAAAAAAAAATAGCCTCAATAACCCCAGCCAATATGACATGGAGAAAAAATTCTTCTTAGTCTCCATCAGGTGATCAGTTTAACCCTAGGCACATGATCAAGGTGTATCTGGTTAAGAACTAACAGGTTCATCAGTGTTTTTAGGAACATAAACACATTTTAAAGAACACCAAGTTTCCTGTTAAACTTTTCCGGCAATGTCAGTAAGTTAAGTATCCAAATCTCTATATCACAAACTTTAAATTCTGACTCATGATCCTCCTCACTGTGTCACACAAATCCTTTCATTATTTATAAAGTTGCATCTTGAAGTAGTTCAGCTACTTGCCACCATGACCCTCTTTGGAAAGCAATTTCAGGGCATTATAAAGATTGTCAAGAACCTTCTTCTAATTTCCCATTTATTCATAATTGCTTGTATGTATCAAATCTTGAAATAGTGTTATCCTTTGACTATCCTCCCTCATGTCTACCCACAGATACTCATACAGATATGACCATATGCCCTTTCAAGCTTTGTTTTGTCAGATAGTTATACCCATCTCAGCTGGGAAAACAGGTTCTCATTCCCCTAATCATCCCACTCCACACCTTCTGTGGACCAATGTGGGCCACCAGAACTGTAAGGAGCATCCTGACAGGTGTCTTACCAATGCAACATTAACACTTTATTATCTTTACTGACAATACCATCTTCTGTACCATAAACCTGCTTCATGGCCATGATGTATTGATGGCATACAGCTACTACTCAACTAACACATTAAACATCTCTACTAAGACCAGCAGTTACCAGGTCACCAGATTATACTAGAACAACATGATATTATTCCCTAAGCATCCACCTCTATTTTCTGTACTATTAGGTTTCCATTATGTTAGTCCATATTTTTTTTCTGATATTATAGTCATATTCCAATTTTGTACCATCTGTTAATGTCATATCCATTCCCCTACTTCTTTTACCAAGCTTAAAAATTTCAATCAGTTCCAAGACCAGTCCTAGAAAAATTCTATAAGCAACAGCTTTTCATCTTGATGTTTCAGTTTTTAAGATAATCCTATTTGCTCTTCCCTTTATTCAGTTCCTCATCCATCTTACAATTCTTGCATTAAAACTCATCTTCTCCACCTTAAATAATTTCCCACAAGGAACAACATAATGCTTTTCCTTGATCAAGGTAGATTAGGTTCGCTGCATTACTCTTCTCTGGGACAGTTATCTTATCAAAGAAAGATACTAAGTTAGTCTGGCATGATCTACCGTTGATAAAAGCATGTGGTAGTTTATCCCACTCTCCATTTATGTCCTTGATTATTATTTCCTTCAAAATCTATTCTAAGACCTTCCATTTTTGCTGAGGTCAAACTACCTGGCCTATATTTCATTTGACCACCTCTTTTTTTCTGAATCTGGGGATTATGCTTGTTATGCTTCTGTTGTACAGTACCAGTACTGGACTGAATAGATACAGAAAAATCCCTGCTAATTCATGAGCATTCGTTCATTCTTTCAGTGCCCTGAAATGGGTTCTTTGTAACCCCTCCGATCTCATCATAGTAATCATGTTATGTTTAGTTGCTGTCTCACATATGGAAACGATCATTAGTCTTGTTTTCCTTTTAAGTAAACTTAGATTTAAGCCCTGGTGAAAACATTGGCAAAGTATTTATTTGCTATGATTTGGATCATCCTTAGTTAATCCTCATTTCATTCCCAGTATTGTGTGTTTCCTTACTTTTACTCCTGTGCTACTTGTGCCACAGTATTCTAATTTCCTTCCTAATGTGGTAGCTGTCCAAATGGAGAAAAGTGCAGGAGAAATGTTATAGTTGGACTTTGGTAAGGGTTTTTGACACTGACATTCCATTTTCACATTGTCTTATATCGGAGCTCTCATAAGTGAACCATTTCCTAAATCCAAACTGTTGGAAGATGGAAAGTCATATGAAGAAAGTGTCATTTAATACTTTGTTTCTTCTTATATTGTTCCCTAGGCCTTCAGCATTGGCCACTGTCATGGAGAGGACAGCAGGCACAGTAGCCCTTTCATCCGAGCCAGCATAACCATGCTCATGAGCTCACATATGTTCTTCACTTATCAGTATTGTCTGAGTGCACAACAGGTTGAAAAATTGGGTGAAAACTTTGATCCAGCAAAATGCACAACCAAACTTTCTTTAAGACTCCAAAACACTGTCCATGAACAAGGTGAATGTCTGTGTAACAGCAGATTTTTACCAGTCAGCAACGAAAGCAGGTGCTGTGCGATTATAAGCAAAGACAACAGAAAGCTTAGATTCAGAAATACGAAAGACTAATCTTTACTTCTGTAACCCAAAGGGTTACAGAACCCAGTGCAGCCTTTCCAGATGGAATTACACAAGATCTTGGATATAAGACTGAAGTGAAGATATCACAATGCAAACAGCAGGCTCTCCTTATAAAGAACATCTGCTGCAAAGTTGTTTACATTCCTACCAAAATGGAAAAGATATAACTAATTCTCCAGGGTAACCAGACATGCTGATTTTCATGCTGTAAATATATATTTATATATACACACTGTTTTTTACTTAGTCATGATTTTTTAACACAATTATGTCACCTGAAAGAACAGAAAACAGGAGCTTGGGGAACAAAGAAACATGCTATATTCATTTCCATATAATTTGTAGGGGTTAGTTTCTACATTTTTCCATACTTTAAATTTTATTATATGGATTTATATAGTTTATTTCCTGCCCATTACAGGGAGGAAACACAGCAGGTCCCTTCCCAAGTCCCTTTCTGAGAAGTCTACCAGAAATGAAGAGTTTTCAAGCAACAGGCTAGAAGTCAGCTCTCACTTTTATAGAGAGAAGTAGACAGTGCTCGATCCCAGTTCACCAGAAAAATACAGCTAGGTCATCAATTACATATTACTGATGTTCCTCTTCTCCATCACCCTGCTCCAGGCTTTCACAAGTATCAGTTTCAGAAGTAAGTCAAAAAAAAGAAATTTATTTAGAAATATAATTCTGTAATTTCTAGTTTCTACTCATACCTTTACAGTGAACACTATACTGCATAGTCTGATCCTTACCCTGCCTCTACTGTTTTTGGCTTTCAGAAAAGTTATTTTTGAAATAATCTGAGAGTATACCCTTTAGAAATATTTTTTATGGATTTGAAAATAGAAATGAAATCTTTTTTTTCTTCTTCCTACACAAAATAAAGAAGAAACTTGTAGAAGAAACTTTACTGTTAGCACAGCAGCTTGATTACAAAGGGCAATTACTAATTCTGAAGTACACTAGAAAGATATGACCTGATTACAGCACAGTGATTAAGATACAGATATAGATTAAGATTAGGATGTACTGATATGACCAACAAAATAAAATTAAAGTCACCTTTCTAGCAGTCAGTGATTTACTAAGGATGTTATTCTTTGTAAAAGTTGAAGTTGAGCAGAGGTAAATCTCATTTTACTTTTATTCTGGAACATTTATCTTCGTACCATCTCAGCCATTTCCATGGGAGCTGGGCTATCTACCTTTCAAGAAAAGGCCCTAGTCCTGATTCTGAAAGCACTTTTATGTGTTCCACACATGCATCATTCACTTTATAGAATCCTGAACTTATTTATGACTTATTTGACATGTAAATTGAAGCACATGGCAAATATCTGCGGGAGTCAAAAGCTATCGAGCTGAATTTCAAAGGCTTGTTCCACTTTGAATTTTTCAGTCTCTCAAGGAATCTTTTACACTGTTAATAGTGCTCAATGGTCATTCTCAGACAGTGAGAAGTATAGCTGGAGCCAGTCTTTTCTTTCTAGGGAGAGCAGTTCCTGTACCATAATTAAAGGCACTGAAGAACCCTTCACGGAAAACAGTTCTTTCTTTGGTAAGTGACACTGGACACTATCCCAGCCTAGAGCAGCTTTCTCCGAAACACAAAAGCATTCAAGTCTCAAGAACATCAAAGAAGGCTTTTCATTTTATTTTCTCCTTGATCCACTGATAGCGCAGTTCATTTACTCTAAGTCAGTAAAACGACTTTTTCACTCAACAGACCTGTGTAACAAATCACTGTCTCAATTGCCAAATGTTACCATTTGACTCATCCGCTTTTCCTTTGGCCTTTGGGAAGGAAGCTTCACTTCTGAAACATTTTCTAAATTCACTTTTGTGAACTCTTCTCCCTCGGTTGCGCTTTGTTCCCCTTTAAAAAATAATCACATTTTCTGCAACATAATGTGCTAGTTTCAGGTTTTAAATTTCATCAGAACTCATATTTTCTTTCTCAAATGGAACATTGACTTCTCTTTAAAAAGTACCATTTTATGGCAGCTACCACACAGTGCTTTTTAAGGAGCACCATGTTATAACATTTTTCCAGAATTCTCTGTATCATTCTAGTAACTGAGAACAGGTTTTTCACTACCAAATCATTTTTACTCTCCTTTCATGTATATTGCTTTATATTTTTGTAATCAAGGATTTTCTCCTTCTAATTTCTAAAGATCTTTGCTGCATTCTAATTCCAGGCAGTACCTCCTCTGAGGAAAACTCAAGACAGGACTGTCAATACTCCTAATCTTTTTCAACGTTAAAAAGGCTGGAAGGATATAAAGTTACATTCCTCTAGGCTTTCCCTCCTCAAAGCAAATAGGTCAACTTCACACAGGTAAGACTTGCAGGGGATGGAGTTAGACCTTTCCAAGATGCAGAAACAAGTCTTGCAGTATGAATTTGTTTTAGATTAGTTATTTACATTTCCATCTGTTCCAGGGAATAATGTATGAAGTATAAAGCTGCAAGGAGCTCATTGCTGTGTTAAACTGTATGCCAGCATATTTCTGACCAGTTTAGGGTGGGCAAGGTACTGGTCTCTGTTTGCAGAGCCCATTAGCGCTAGAAGTGCTGTCATTTCATATAACCATGATGGCACTGCCTTGGGTTTGATCACTGTTACTTAGTTTTTAGGCAGTCAGCTTTACCAGCTGCCTGGGGATCGCCTTGGGTCATGGTTAGGTATCAACCTTCAAAAGAGAAATAAAACAACTGGGCGGATATATAAAACTTATTAAAAACATATGGGGGACGCTGTAGAAGGAAGAGCCCAGGGGACGCCAGGGCAGAGCAGCGGTCTGAGGGAGGGCAGGGGTCTGAGGGAAGGCGCCTGGTGCAGCTCCCCTGCCCTGGAGCACCCCGGTCTTTCGTCGAACAGCCCTCCAAGAAGGCCGCGAGCCCCGGGGTGCCACACGCTCCTGGAGCTGCCGCTGAGGAGGCGGCCATGAACCTAGACACCCTCTTCCAGCAGATCCAGCGCACGGAGAAGCAGGCCGAGGAGAAGAGGCGCCTCATGCACCAAGGTCAGCGCCCGGCCGCCATCTCGGGCGCCCACAGTGGCCTCTCCCTTCTCCACAGGGTGCTGGGAGCCGCGCTCCTGCTCGGGGCCGTATCCCGTAGGGAACATGGGGCTGCCTCCCGCCTTCTCTGTGGCGCCTTTCTCTAAAAATGCGACTTTTACAAACCAATCACACATGCTGACAGGTTTGTGTTGTGTTGCAGTTAAACTGGACATCAACAGAAGTTATGAAAAAATTGGCCAAATAAAAGAAGAGCTGAGCAACGCAAAAATCACATTAGAAACTAAGGTAAGCTGGCAATGTTTATAGTATAAGTAATAATGACATGCAACATTTTTACAAGTGGATGATCTATATTTTTTATGCGTGAGCTCATAAACACTTTCAATAAGTCTTCCTCTACCGAGTAGCTCAGCTTTTAACAATTTTACAACACATATTTCTGTAACGGTCGTTACCAGCACATCCACGTGTTTCACCTGAACCAAAAGCTGCTGGTGACAATTCTCTAAAAGCGATCTCGCTCCTCAGGCTGAGCCTGGGCGTGAGCAAGGACTCACTCCCTTGAGGGGCAGAGACATTTCCAGATATCACCCCCAAATCCCGAGGTCACCGAACACAGCGTTCACACAGGGAGCATCTGTGGTGCAGTGTGAGCAGTCTCGACTTAACAGTGTTGGAGCAAACTGAGGCCCTTCCTCAGAGTCCAGGAAATGATTCCTTCATTGCCCGCTCCAATTCATTAAAAGCTTTAATTTTTTTCACAGACTTCACTGGATCTTGAGCCATATGCTAAAATCTGCCTGTGAGCCTATGCTCACGGTTATGCCAGACTTAAGAGTTTGGCTAGTGATGCTAAAGACAGAGACAAGTTTCTAAATCTATTTAATATTTTTCAGATTTTACTATGCTTTTCTTTTATTCAAACTGCTATCCTGTTTTTAGATTAAGCTTCCAATTTTGCAAACTTTTTTCAGCATTAATATCTGTCACTACAAATGATTTTAAAAATCCATTTGCTTGTGCCTGCAAATGAAGTCATCCCTTGGGCTTATATGTATCTGCTCTGGCAAAATGCATATGCACAAGGGAAAAGCATATGGAGTTTCCTCTGAAAATGTGACTGTTGTGTCCTATTGCTTAAACATCTACAAGAATACTTGGGGAATTACCTCAGCTAATTATGAAAATAAATGTTTGGGAGGTGAATGGCTTTTGTTAAAAAACATGTATTGTGTATAATACACCCCAGTATCACTGTGGTAGGGTCAGAAAAATGACAGAAACCATTTACAGGATTTTCCAGTTGCAAATTCATTCTATGATCTTGCAAGCACTTATTCACATGCTTATATTTATGGATGCCACAACCACAGGGCCCAGCAGAGCTTTAGAACAGTAACTGTTATTTAGTCAACACCAAATTGTATTTAGATGGTATTTGTTAAGTAAATTAATTTATGAACATCACAATTTTATTTGTATACTGCTAATTTGTTATTGATTCACTGTGATTCATAATCAAGATTTGTGAGGTACATATAGATGGTCCCAAGAGAAGAGACATTATTATAAATGACTAATGTGAAGAACTGAAAAACCATTCATAATTAAGTCTTCTGTGCCATTCCCACTATGATTAATAATAATTTTACTGGTGTTCACAGAAATACATTTTATTTGCCTGTTAATCTGACATTGATTGATGTATAAAAAGAAAATGATACCAAAAATGCAAAAATGCATTTCAGTCAGACTGTCTTTTGGATTAAGGCTTCAGTACAGTTACTGAATTTAAAGTAATTTATTTTTCACTTCTGAAATTAACTTTACTGTTTACACTTTAAACACATGTACAGGAGTTAATACAGTTCAGTTCATACTAAATAAGACTGCTGAACTAGATTCCTGTATCAGGTAACTGCACATCTTCTCTCTAAGCATACATACCCAAGCACATGCATGCAGAGGGCCTTGTTCCTGAGCAAGCAGATGAGACTGAGTTCAGGAGTGTTTTGACATCTATTTCACAGAGACTGCCTGTGGTCGATCACAGGTTCCCAGGAAATGCTGTTTTCTTCTTGTGTTCTGCAAAATCAAGTAGCATGTAATTAGAATCTGAATTATAGCATTTTTCCTTTCATGGCTCAGTGATTTCGTCAAGAAAAACTGTTGCAAATGCATGGATTATATATGCACTGTACGGATGAAGAAACTACATTGTTGCTAGCCATATTCCATAATATAAATAGAGTAGAATAAGACCATCTCTCTGAATTAGTATGTAAAATAGATATTTTTGAGGCAACCAACTCCTTGGCACTCTGCATGGCAGACATATCAGGGACAAAGAAAAATCTGGTCCCTTCTTTTCCAACACCTATTCTGATTTCATCACATTTCCTCTGTCCTCATTCTTTGTGATCAAATGTACTTCATCTGCACTCTCTCCAAAGTCATCTATATTACTGGCAGATTTGTTGTGTTTTTTGCCTCTGCACTATTATTACTAATTGGTCTTTTCCCTTCTGTTAACATGAACAGTCATGTATCACCTTGTGTCTTTATGGTCTGTGGGCAGTGCTGCTAACTATGGTTTTCCTACTCACTGATGTGATTCTTACAGGTTGAGTTATTCTCTTGACCTCATCTTCTCTGTTATATCAGATGAATGCTTCTCATCTTTGAAGACTCTTCAGTGTTTAGCTGTTTCCTGTTTACCTGCTGTTATAAATGTATCCCACCATATATCTTAACTTAGGTTAAATAATACATAGTATGATGGAAAACTAAGAGATATTTTTGAGAAATTTTTGAAAATACCTTGGTTGAACAGCATAAACTGCTCTTTAAAATAATCTAAACTAAAATAAATATATATATATCACTACATGCAAAATACCAGCTTCATCTCCTGAGCAGTCTTTCCACACTTCCTTCACTGACAGTTCCAGAAACTGGGCTCAGAAAAAATATGAGCATCTCTCTCCTCCTCCAGCTACCTAACACCAGCATTGCGGGGTGGATGCAGGGTACAGCCATTTAGACAATCGCAGTCACCACAGTGATCTCGCACATCTGTCCCTCTGATGTTACTGTCTGCTTTGGTACAGGAGGAGCAGGACCATGGGATGGAGGACACTATTATGTTGGGATTCAATGGGATCACTTTTTTCCCCCCCATTCTTAACCTGAAAATATTTCTTCTAAGCTGGATAAAGTTCAGAATGCCCTTTCAGAAAGAGCCACTAGCACTAAATCTGGCCTTTAAAGAGAGGATATGTCTCCAAATTTTTATGGAAGATTGGAAGCTAATGAGGAAAAAAAGAGCTATTATGTTTCTTCTAGCCCAGCAGCTATGCTGGCTGTGTTCTAACTGGACAAAGATCCTGTTATTCCATATCAAAATATATGAACCAATAAAACAATATCCTCATTTTATAACTTTTTCTTTCTTTCTTTCTCTTGGAAGGTTCAGCATCTTTCTGAAAAACTCTTCTACTTAGAACTTCTGAAGAAACGAGAAGACAGCTTGGAAAAACAGAAAGTAGAACTTAATAATCAAAAGAGCACTCTTCTTAAAACCTTTGTATGTCTCCAGCTACAGTATTCAGATAGTTCATCTCTACCAAACTGCATGAACGTAGTCAGCTTTAAAATTTGAAAATTAATTTGAAAATTTGAAGAATTAATTGAATAATTAATGTTATAAATCTCAACAATAAAAGTATTTTTAACTCTAGCATATTTAAAAATATAAATGCAAATAAATGGTCTCTAGTAATTTACTATATGATTTGAGGTAATGTGTATTCCAGAATACTTACAGAACTGATTTAACATTCTTAACTTTAATTTCTAATGTCTACTGCTAAATGACTGAACACCAATTCTCATGTATTATTTCCTTGTAAAAGAAAAGTAACAAAAGTAATCTGAAACTGAAGTGCATCGTCATCCACAATAAAATTGAGAAGGATCCTAGGAAGATCTGATAGAGGCCAAAACTATATATTAGGAATCCTGAGATTTCACATGACCTTTTAATGTTAACCCCACCTATCCAGAATTGCTTGGGCCACTCTGGAAAAGGGAGCTCTTCACAACGTACACAGGGGACGGGTTGCCCATTGACTCTTACACTACCCTGCACCTGAATATTGACTCCTCCTTCCTTCCTTTTGGCTCCTTGGATATTTAAATACCAAGTAAGGCCACAGATGAGCTGCCTTTGCTGCATACGTGCTAGTACTTTAAATCAGCAGAGCTGATTTTTGCACATTCAATAGGTTTTACTTGAAATTGAATCACTCCAAAGTATTTATGGAGCTATCCTTTTAATTAAGTAATATTCCTTCAATACTCAAAATATTCTCAATCCTTAATATGTGAAGAAAGAAGAAATACTATTAATATCATAGTAGCGTTATTTAATTTGTACAGCAAAATTGCTGTCATCTGATGAAATGTAAATTTTCTTCTAATTATAACTTGTGAGCTTAATGTGTAGGTTATCATTTCTTTCTCCCTATATATAGGGTCATTTCTTTTTATTTAATTCAACAAGTAGTTAACTCTTTACAAAGAGTTTAACATTGTCGTGGTCTTTAGCATATTTATTCCCAGAGAGTAAAACAGATTTCTTGGGAGTTATCAAGAGTTACTGTGCATCTGCATTCTGCAGTGGAACAAACACCACCTCTGTTTAATTTAAAAGCCATCTAAAAGAGAGTGGCTGTATCATACTACCAATTTTTAATAGAACTTTCTACTAATTTCAATAAAGACTTGAACTTAAAATCATCTGTCACTGCGTCTATAAGATAATTAAGCAATTTTTAAAATGCTTGCATGTAAGAAATATACCCACTTACTTTGTTTGAAAAGCAAGATTAAAAATAGACAAAATGATAGTTGTAGACTATCTTTCTGTTCTCATATGTCAGGAGAAGTAAATATATTACTTCTACAAAGTGTAGCGGTAAACAATGACCTCAATTTTTTTTCACGTGAACATTCAATATCTCTCTTATTTTTTCAGACAGATGCAAAGAGAAAGATGACTGAAGAAGAAGAAAAATTTACTAGGGAAGTAACAGAATTTAACAACGAATATGGACTAACAAGTAACAGAGATCTTCTGATTAAAAATAAAGTCAAGACTGAAATAAATGATTTAGAGAAGGAAGCAGCTCTTTTAAAAAGTGGTAAGTCTTATATTGAAGGATTTTATCTTAGATTACCAGAACATAGAAATCAGTAAAATAAAAAGACAGGTATGGATCAGTTGGAAAAGAGTGAGAATGATCAAAGATCTAGAGGATATGACAAGGAAAATTGAAAGAGTCAGGACTATTCAACCTGGAGGAAAGGACTGAAGGAAGATTGATACTCTTCAAATCTCTAAAAGGCTTCTGTAAAATGTTATATATTCTCCACACTCCTAATGAACTGAATGAAAAGTAACAGGCATAAACTGCAGTAAGGAAGTGTCAGCCTAGCTGTTTGACAAATGTTTCTAATAGAAACATTGGAATCAGATTGCCTTGGGAAATTGTAGGATCTTTATTACCGAGGGTCTTAAAGACCAGGTTGGAGAAGCATCTGTCAGAAATGACAGAGGAGGCGCTGGTCCTGCCTTCGGGAGGAGGAGCGCCCTGGATGACCCTCCACGTCCTTCCCAGGCCTGCGGTCCATGATTCATCAAACAGCAGCACTTGTTATTATCCCTTGGCTTCTGATGCGAAGGCGCTGAAATACAACTGTCCACTTGTGTTTATAGCTCATGGCACCTTCATATCTATTTGATGTGGTTCTGATTCTGATCTGCAGATGAAAAAAATCAGTCTGTATTTGGTGGAAAATGTTACATTTAACGGTTAATTTATTTTGATATGATTACATATTCAGACATCTGATCAGTCAGTCTCTCTGAGGTTAGGTCAGTGGGGCACAAAAGGTGGCTAACATCTTTTTCAGTGTCAATTTTTGTCTTGATTCCACCCTTTTTAAATTGCAGCCCTTTGAGTTACAGATTGTCTGGTTTTGTGTTTGAGACAGTCCTGAGCACACTAGCAGCACTAAATAGAAAATGATTAATAACTAAAAACAAGTAAAGTATGTGAGGTTGACCAGTTGTGAGGGAAACGATCACAGTTAACTCCATATGCTGTCACCATTCTGGTTCAAATGCTCGTAATACTAAACAAAATATGGGGTTTTTTAGTCCTGCTGAAAGGTGTTTGTTCATCACCTATTTAATGTCATCTTCCTTTATAGCTGAAGCTGAACCTAAAGCAAAACACAATTATTTTTATGTTCTGCCAACAAAACTGCCAAGCATCTTAATAAAATAAAATAAAATAAATCTTTCATAGTAATGAGTGTATTATATGTCAGATAATTTCATATTAACTGGATTTTATAAAGTAATTTTAGTTTTCTATTTAATGCTCTTTTTGAGTAGCTAAATGTGGCTAGTAGTAGTTAAAAATATTTAAAAGTATATAATGAAAACTAAAACTGTAATGCTTTTAATTTAGACTGTATGTATTTTTTTCTTAGAAATGGAGTCAATGGAACATAAAAATGTTCAGTTAAATGCACTCCAGTTGCAGAAGAATGAATTAAAGCAGGATTTGTTTGCTCTCCAGAGCAAACTCCAAGGTATTTGTGTGTCTGATAATCACCTGTGTGTCTGTTATGATAATTATATACAATTTGACAAATGCATTTGAATTTTTTTTTCTGACAGGTTATTTTTGTCAGTGAATGAGAGTAAGTTATGGAAATAAGACCTCTATATTTTTACATTATATAGCTGATCAATTTAAAGCATGGCCATAACAAATACTGAATTCTAATACTCATATTGAGTGTCACTGATACGGAGGTACATAGAGATTTGCTGAATCACAACCTGTAAATATGAAAAAGAAATTTCTACTGTTGCTGCTAAGATGTATATTGTGGAATTTAGTGTTTAAAAGTGAATTTAAAATTAGCATAAATATTTTTAAATCCATTAAACTATAATTAAAGAATATCACTAGCAATCAAATGTTTAAGAAGCGACATTTTTTTGCACAGATAAACACAGATTTGGCTAAAGAGCTAGACCTCTGTAAATGTGTAAATAACAGGTCATAGTAAGTGAGCCAGGAGGGAGATGTGCACACATTTTTTTTGAGAAAAATATGAAGTTGTTTTTAACAATATTTTTACCAATAGTAAAACACTGTCTCTCATTCTTACACTTTTATCCTGTAAATAGTTTTTCACAACAAAATGTTTAAAAAGATATATTTAGAAAATATAGGATGCTCTGGAATACATATGACTAAAGTAATTTCTAAGGTTTTTGTGATTTTATGTTTAGAACTTGAAAATGTATTCAGAGAGGCTAAAGAAATTACAAAAGATTTAGAAGCAGAAAAAGTCCAAGTCACTGAAAAACCTCAGACTGATCCTGAATGTTTAAGGTAATAGTGTCATTTCAGTAACTTTCTAAAATAAGTTTTAGATCTGTAATTATGGATCAGTCCTAGTAGTGATGCCTATTTTGCATTTCCTGTGTAATATATGGGGACAAATTGTTAATGATTCATTAAGTGTTAGTTTACTCAAATGTACATTTACCTTTTCCCTAAGCACAAAATAGGTTAAAAAAAAAAAGGCAATGTTCTTCAACAAGAAATATTTCAAGGCAAAAAAGAACTATACCCCAAAGTTACTATCCTTTTTCTATTTTATGGTGCCCTCTATGAAAGTGAGTGCGAATATTTAAAATTACTTAACAAACAATGCAAAATAACTCTTCCTAACAGAGCTGGTCCAAGACACTCTCTAATAGAAATTTTCAGAAAATCTTTTGTTAACATCATATTTTTTCCTATACATTTCTGAGTTCCTGACTAAAATGAATAATAAGCTAATAAAAAAATGAGGGGAACCCAGAGTGTTTTTTATTTGGAGGTTGGATTTCTGAAACCCATTTCTGTCTGAAAACTAATTTTTGAAAGAAAATTTTCTATTAACAACTCTTTTCAAATTCTTTTATGTTGTTGAGACATGGCCAAAATTTCCTCAGGATAGAGATTAATTAGTTTACAGTTCTTCATACAACAGCAAGAACTTTGCATTCAACATATACGCAGAGGACACTGTAAATAACAATAGTGACTGTAGTTCCATAGGACAGTCTATTTTAATTCTCTTTTCTACATTATTCACTCCACTATGATGTATTAGGTTTTCTTACATATGAAGTTGTCATATTCCATCTACATAACACACTTCCCTTGGAGCATTTGAGTGCCATGATGCTACTTAATTTTCAAATTGGCATAATTAGTTTTCTAAAGATAGTTTCTGTATTTAAGATACAACATTAGCAAACATTACATTTCTTTAGATCCCATGCTCTGTCACTGATTCAGAACAAGACCACAGATAAATCATTTCTCATATTTATGTCTTTATAACTAGGAAAATTAACACACATATATCGTGGTTGTGCCTGGGTGGAAGACACAAAGTGGATAAAATATGTCAAATTATCTTAACCACAAAACCAGCAAACTTCATTCACAGGCAAACAAGAAGCATGATAAGATTTTTTTAATTCATAAAATGTTTCATTTTATGGTAAGCGTACATTATTTAACAGTTGCATGTAGTTGCCTGAGGATATAAAATGCTACTACTGCTATTGCTACAAGAAGCAAGTGCTCATATATATACATATATGTATATATTTCATTTCAGATACTGGAAAAATTGAGTTGCCTAAATCTTATTTTTAACTTGCACTTGCTTTTGATCTCTCTATACATGCAAAAGCAGAATGATTTACAGAGCTAGAGAGCTCATAGCTCTCACACAATCTAGCTTAGATACCAGAAGCAATTTAGCTGTTATTGCACTTTTGTGTTAGCACACATAGATTCTCCTTTTTGATACTGCTTAACACATGAGCATAGGTACCACACTTCCACTACGACCCTTATTTGCCCACCTCTGCATGTCATTGTGCTGTACTGTGTTAAATAATCCCAAACATCATCAGATTCATACACTTCTATGAGTTTATGTCTTTACAAAACCTGCTCATCATTTTTTGGGTTGGACATCTGAGTTAAAAGAGAAATACTGACTTAAAAGTATTACATGATTTAAAGTATTATATGGTATTAATAGCCTATTTGGGGTCACAAGAGAGTGAAAAAGAAAACTAATTAAATAACTGCAAATGGCACCTTAGGTTATGTTATCTTGAACTCTCTGCTGACTTGGTCATCAAAATAATACAAAGGGAGAAAGGAGTGAAAATTAAATCTTAACATTCCTCAGTCACTTATTAAACTATCTTTGATTGCTTTACTTTTTGTTCTAAAGTTGCATATTCAACAAAGAATATGACTTCTTGACCTTCAAAATAATAAGCTATTTTCCATCAAACAGCTTTTAACATTAAATGAAGGAGACGTAAAATCAGCACAGTTCATTCAGAGTTGACTCAGCAGGAAAATAAATTTGCTTACAGATTAGTCAGTGCCTTGACAAAAGCCAGATACTTCAGCTTTTATCTAAATAATGAGGAAAATTCCTTAACATTTCTTCTCTAAAACTATTTTATTATGAATTCTCATTAATAAAGCAAAGGATAAAAACAACGCTATGTCTCAGTTCACTTTCAAAGTTTGAGTAGTATGTTTTGCTTGTGGAATATTTCAGTGTCACCTAAAAGTAAAACCTCTGACTGCTGCTACCATCTCTTTTCAGAAAATTTATTATTATCTTCCAAGAAAAACAAAATAGTAATTTTATGGTACTACTGTTTCTGTTCAAATGTAAGGATATTGCTGAATGGGGCAGGTGATTTGGTGACAACTAACACCCACAAATCTAAGGTATTCAGTGTCCTCTTTACTATAGTCTTTACCAGAAAGGTGAATTAAGGATTATATATGTTATAATCAGGGATGATTTAAAAGACCTAGGCTCATACAGGTCTGTGAGACCACACTGGCTGAACCCAAGTTTGCTGAGAGAATTTGCTCCTGCAAGGGTCCTGGATGCTGGTAACTTGTGCTTGCCAAACTGGGAAGACAAGATGATATGCTCAACAAGACTGCTACTCAGAAGGACCTAAAAAGGTTGAATTAGTCCACAAGAACCTGATGAAGTTCAGCAAGGCCAAACGATGTCCTGCAATGATACAGGCTAGGGAGCAGTTCTGCTGAAGAGGACCTGGAGGTCTTGGTAGATGCCAAGATGAACATGGGCAATTTGCCCCGTAAGGAAAGGCTGAGGAATCAGGGCTTGTTGAAGAGAAGGCTTGGGAGGAAACCTTCCAATACCAACCAGGAGGCTACCAAGACAGTATTTCCACAGTGGTGCACGGCGAGAGGACAAGCAGCAAAAAGCCTAAGCTGAAACAAGAGAGGTTCATGCTGCCTTTGAGGGGAAAAGAATTCATCATGAAGACAGTTGTGCAGCAGAAAAGGTTTTCCAGAGAGGCTTCATCCTTGTTTGTTTTCAAGACTTGGCTGCACAAGGACCTCAGTAACCCAGTCTGACCTCATGGCCAACTCTCCTCTGAATAGGAGGCACATTAGCATATATTTTAATAGGAATCAATTTGGGTCATGTTAAATCAGTTTGATTGGATGTATTCTGTTTGAAAAATGACCCTTTTTAGGCTAAAACATGGCTTTACGTTAATGCAAGCTTTCTTTCCCATACAGAATCTATTGCAGAAATATCAAGAATCTATTGCAGAAATATCATCTTAGTTTTCACTGAAAATCATATTTAGTATACATTGTACAGAGGAAGATATTTTGACACAATACAGGCAATGTGAATCAAAAATGATTTTTTTTCCAATGAAATAAGCACAAAACTTCATTTTCTCACTTCTTACAGAGCAAGAAACTACATCACTTTTTACCAAGGTAAAATTACCCATGATTTTAATGCTTCCTCAGAACAAATATGAGACAGTATCAATAACCTTGTACACGTAGCTCCCAGGCCACCTTCTAAGCCTGTTATTGTATCACATACCTAGTCCCAGCATAAAAATCAATATCAAAAATAGCTGGCAAGGCAAGAATCTTCATTATAATTAAGAATATATCTTGAAGTAAATTGCATTTCAGCTGAAGAATGTAGCCAGATAATTCAAATTACAGCTATTCATCTTTGATCTGAGAAAAATACCCTGTAACATATCTACGCATTCATAAAATTTCTCTCAAATCTATCAGGGAATTACAGAAGGTCACGAGAAGTGCGCATTGCTAATGCCCACAGCTGCCGTGCTGCAGTTACAGATATGCTCTAACACATATCAGACCAAAGGAAAAGCCAACTGCAATTTGAATGTTGAGAACTGATATGCTTAAGGGCTAAAATAAAAAATCCAATAACCTTTGGATTTTTTTTGAGTGTATACTTTTCTAAAAAGTGGTATATTTGGAAAAAAGCAGATTATCATTTATGTTGCCTTTGAGAACACTTTTCCAAAGACACCCTTTTCCAAATACAGCATTTGAATGGATGATCAAGACTAGAAGGAATGTTTCTGACAAAACACTGCCAAAATTCCTTGAGTTTGGGGAGTGCACTACCTTTTTGCCGCTTTGGGGAAACCTCTACCCACAGTATCAGGCAAAAAAAAGAATTACATATTTGTTTTTGCTATAATTTGCCTATGGCTCTCTTCTGAACTTCCAAATTTCATGTCCACCATCTTCTCTATTAAATTATTGTATACTATAAATGACTAATCTACCTTCTGCCTGTAATAACCCCCAGCACAGCTACAAATGTTCTAAATCCCTCAGTGGATAACAACTGTTTTTTCTTTTGTTTTCTTTAAGATCAACCTGCACAAAAATGTTTCTTTCACAACTGTTCAGGGTTGACTAACTTCCACTCTCTTCTTCAAAAAAATGTAATATTCACGCATTCATGATAAGCTATAGCATATTCTGCATTTTGCATATGTATCTTATTTCAGAAGATCTATTTCTTCCAAGTGATGTCAAGTTAATCTGTAGGATGTGTCTGCTCTCCTGGATGTCCAGGCTTGCATATTCAGTGGTTGAAAGAATTTATTTTATTTTATGAAGAAAAACAATGTTCCATCAAAAAATATGCTTTTATGAAACATGTTATTTGAAAATTTTCTACTGCAAATTTCAGTGCTTTTTTTTTTGTATTGAATTATATTCTAATTGACTTCATCATTGAACAGAATGACAATGAATTAGACTTTCAGTATTCCCTAAACTTTCTTCTACCCTTTTTGAAGCTTTTTTCACAGAATACTAAGAAGTTACTGAATGTGAAAAGAAAAATTATAACATTTCAATTTTGCCATTTTGTTCACTGATAGTTTTTAGTAACTAGTTAAATTCTTAAATCTAAGGCAAAGGGAGGTCCTTTAAGTCAAACAAAGAGTTTGAAAGAGAAGTAAATATTCAAAGTTAAAACAATGTGAATCTCCTCTACACCCATGCAAAATACGTACCTAATCAAAACCTGTTCTGATTAAGAACATCTAAAACAGAAACTATTTTACACTTGCAATTGATTGTCTTTTATAAATGTTTTTCACTCATTCAGAGAAGTTTTGAGGCTTTTGTTGATGTTGCCATCTTGATTATTAATGTTAGAGACTAAGTTCTTTCTGCTTTGGTCAGCTTTCTCTGTGCAGTTCTTCACAGCATGATGCTGGCTCTCACCGATCTAAACCTGAAATGTTTTTGCTTCAGTAGTACTGTAAACAAAACAGTGGGATCAAAATATTAATTACATTGCATAGATACAAGTTTCTATTTTTAATTTTCTAAGACCCTCTGCCTTCATGTGGGTACCCTGGACATCATTAGTCCTGTGGTATAAGTACATAATTCAGAGAAATCTTTAAGAAAAGATGGCTTTTTCAAGAAGAGATCTGTCATTAAAATCAAAAGTTTTCCTATAATCACCTTTTCTGCAAACCCCACAGAACAGAAGAAAACTTTGGCATCAGCTCTCTTGAGCCACCTTTCCCTGGCAGATGGCAAATGCATCACCTGAGTGGTGCAGCACAGGAGTCAGGCGGGACCTTTAACTGAAACTACTAAATTCCTTGCTATGGCATTTGGCTCTTTTATATTGTAATTATTAACTATATTTATTACTTATCTTGCTTCAAACTTTAATTTTATATTTTATGTTGGCTTACATAAAGCAACCTAGAAATAATTTTAATTAACGTTTATTTAGACCAAGAGAAGACACTTTCTTCCTAAAATTGGTGTTTTTCACACCTCTAAAGGTAGGCTAAGGATAAATTGTTTCTTTCAAGTCTGTATTTCTATTCTATTTCAAAAATACAGTAGAAGGGAAATGCATGACGCTAGCTTGGTTTATAAATGGTTTAAGGTTTTGTTTACTTGCCTAATTCATAAAGATACAGTATTACTTCAGATGCTTCATAATGCACAGAAAGACATTCCATTACCAAAATTATGAAGGACCAAATGATGTTTTCCTTCATATAAATCATACAAAAAATCTGTCCATTAGAGCTAAACAAATGTTTCATACTAACAGTGGACTGCTTAAGGCCAAGATTTTGGTGGTTTTGAAAAAAAAATTTGCAATTTAATTTCATATTAGATTTTATAAGCAGGAAATATCAATCTCTGGAGTAATATATGTGATTCAAAATGAGTTTTTTAATGACAATCTGCTCATTGATTTTTGAAGCTTTTCTTCTTAATAGTAGTGCCCAGTGGAACTATTACAGTTTGAATTATGTTAAAACAGGTTTCGTGTATAAATTGCATTATGGATTTATAAAAAGTAGATCAACTCTGACTAATGATATCTTTCTTTGATATCAAAACTGACTGGCTAGACAGAGAATGAGAAAATGTCATTCAACTGGACTTCAGTAAAATTATCCCAGTGGGAAATAGCAAGAAATTGTTAGTTAACCTGGAGAAGACTGACACCAAAATTTTGAGCATGGTGACAATAGTAATAGAGCTCAAAGAGAAGGTCTGGGGATGGAAGGTAACTACAGACATAGGTGATCAGCTCTGACTTTGCTGGTGGTTTCTCTTTATACAGAAGGAAACTTCAGCCTAAATGTACAGTCTAGTTCAAAGTATTTCAATTTTTCCACACTTCTCCGTCTGTAATAATACATTCCTTAAGACTTTTCTTCTGCTGTTTTAGGCATTTGAGGAATATAAATTAAGAAAACACTTCCCAAGGCCTAAACGTACTTTTCACAGAATTGCATAATAGTCGAGGCTGCAGGAGACCTCCATAGACCCACCAGCCCAACCCAAAGGAAGGGCAGCTGGAGCTGCCTGTCCTGGACATGTCCAGGCAGGTTTTGAGTATCTCCAAAGCCCTCACAACCTTCCACATCCTTTCTAGGCAAGCTGTTCCAGTGCTTGACCACTCTCACTGTAAAAAAAATGTGGGTTGTTTCTTACGTTTTAATGCATTTTCTTGAATTTCATTTTGTGCCCATTGCCTCTTTTCTGTTCATTGGATACCACTGAGATGAGTCTGTCTTATCTTCTTTATACCCTCTTAGAAGACATATATACACACTGGCAATATCATATAGCATTCACAAAAGACAACCTTTAATCAATGATAATTATGTATTTTAAAATTAGAACAGCAGAAGCTGAAGTTTTCTAATTTTACCTAAGGTTTTTCTATTTCATTTATTCTCATTTTTATATAGCCTAGGACCCTGATTGATTTTGTTACTATGTTGCATTATTTTGTTATCATTTACTATTGCTACCAGATCACTTTCTTAATTTGTTTCTTGTATTTCTGCTCCATCAAGCACATATTCTTATAATTTGTTTGTTCAACTCAAGTGCCTGAGTTTATATTATGAAACACTGACTTCTATTTAGGACTCATTTTCTCCCTTTCTCAATCAATTGATAATAGTCTGAAATTTATTGATTTCTTCAGCAATAACATTCTCTGCCTGGTATTGCCAGCAGATTGTGGATACCCAGCAAAATCCTGCTGTTACTGTAGAACTGCACGTTAACCTAGCCCCAGTACTGAATTGAGGCTGCTCTCATTGCATTAGCTCTACTTTGTCTCAAGACAATAAACCAAAAGCATCTTCTATGCTTTTCTTCGGGTTGAATCAGGTCTTAAAACCTCAAGAAATATTTCTCCTGACTTTCGTGTAAAATTTCAGGAAAAGCAACATATATGCTTTCAGGTTTATAACTAACATTTTAGGAAATTTCCATGTTTGTACTATAAATCAGCACTGAACATTTCCAATTGTAATAGACTCTCTTTCTTTTTTTTTTTTTCTTTATGCCTATGGTAAAAAATAAAATGACGGGGATACACAATGCAAAGACAAGAAGGAGAATAAGAGAAAATGTTCTGCTTGTCTCAGCAAAATGTAAGAAAGAAATAGTCTCCATCTTCTGCAACTGAAAGAATAACTGGATAGGGCCTCCTATCTTTCACTTATTAGGAAAAAATACATAAAACACGTTCATCCTGTCTTTAAAAATTTTTTTTTCAGACTTCTGTACATGAAATCATTCTTGGATTCCAGTTTTAGCTACTGGAGCCTTGATCCAGTAGTATGAATCTGGGGGTGATTTTCAGAGAAACCTGTGTGTCAATGACATTATTTTCATTGTACTCCAATTCCATAATAGCAACATCTATTGATTTCACAGCTTTTTTCCCCATTTGCCTACTGCATATACAGCTGAATTGCAAGAAGAATGCTTATCAGCCACAAATGACAATGACATTTAATAGTGGTACTCATTTCCAAGCTGCAAAATATATCATCCTCCGTGATCTTCTCCACCTCTATCTATTTCTCAATTCTGAAGCTCACAAATAATGGAAAATGGATCATTGATAGCGCAGCCTAGAAATAAAAAGCCAAAACCGGCCCCCCCCCCCAAAAAAAAAAAACACTCCGGCTGATGCTCTAGTTTTTCCTAGTTGATTTAAGACTAGGCTTTGGTATTGTTATTTACCTTAAATAATATTTTTCAAAGGAGCTGTCAAACCACCTGTCACAAATCTGGCATTTCAAGCCCAGCTATTTATTAGAGCCCATTAGCTGTGATGTTGTAACAGGCTAAAACAGCGTTAATCCAGTGCAATGTCATTTTTGAAAGACACATTTGTCCTCAAAGAGGCTAAAATGCTAAAACTAAAACTAAAAAAAAAAAAAAAAAAAAAAAAAAAAAAAGGAACTGCAGGGCCGAAGCTTAATTTGATGTTTTGGATTTTTTTTTTTAACAGATATTGCCATTTTCTCAGAGATAGGGAGGGTGTAATGGCAGGATTTGAATCTCTCTCCATCTCTGAAGGTGAGAGAAAACTTACCCTCCATCTAGACCATATGCTCCATATACAACAGATTTGCATATTGGCTCTGATAGCAGAAGGATAAGCATGAATATCTTCCATATCTTAGATCTAAAATGAAAAAGCTCAATCTATTTCCAGGTCAAACATTATTTTGAATAGTTCTATTGTCTCACATTCCTTCTGGTAAAACTTCATCATTTATTCAGCAGCCCAGGCTTCTCTACTGCATTAATTGTGGAGACTGTAACCTACCAGGAGCCCTTGTCTTGTGAGCATAATATTCCTGGCACATATTGTAATTACCTAGCTTCTAAATAAGAAGGAAGATCTGAAAGGAGAATCAATTGATTAATGCAAAAATTAAACATCACATCCAAATGAATGAAGCTACCCCATAGCGTATACGCTGTGCTGTCACCACATTTAAAGTTTTCTGAAGTATTTTAAATAAAGTTAAAAAAAGAATCCCTTGGGAGAACTTTACAGTTTCAAAGGACATCACTAATAGTGATTAATTTACAATCCCAAGGGACAGATAAGCGAATGTTGCTGCCTATCTGCAGGCTGCGTCCCCTCAGCCTGCTCGGGTATCGCTCTTAGCCGACACTCAGCAAAGGGGCCCTGACCAACCCCGCAGCGGGCAGCGCTCGGGGGGCTCCCTTCCCCTGGGGTAACAGATCACGTCTTTTCCTACAGTAAATTACACAAAGCAGGGCTTTTGTGTGCCTTAAATAAATTACGGGTCTAGGATCACACGAACAGAGAATATATACAGAAATAAAAAATGAGGAGCCGGGGCAATGAAGTAAATCTAATTTAATCCACATAACCAAGATCAGAATCTGATCTTAGACCTTGAGATGAACTTCTCCCAATGAAAAGGGTCTGTAAACTAGCCCAGTAACCTTTATTACAGTACAGTGAAGGCTACATTTCTTAAAGTAGAGTTTAAATTTTCCTTTTGTTGGAACGCATGTATATATTATGAATTTAGGGTGAATATTTCAGAAAGAAGAGACATTTCTCCCTTTCTAATTCACACACACAAATGTAGGTCAGGCTGTTTCCATATTCATGGTATGATATTTACATTTTCCAAAGGAACAACAAAACAAACTCAAGGTTCAGTTTTATGCTCCTATGCTAATGCCAGATTGTGACTAAACTGTTTCTGCCTAAGCTATATGTAATATCCAAATGGCTTTTGGATAAAAACACACATTTTCTTGTATAGAAAAAAAAAAGTTTACATACAGTTTAATAAGAAACAGAATATACATTTCCTTTTTGTCAGTCTGTGTATATGATCCACAATATCCACATTGATTGCTGAAACTATATTAAGGGTAATCAACTTTATGTTTCTCGTGATGCTTTTCTTTTAACTGACAGCCATGGAAAGACTCAGAATAATCTCATCATCTCGTATACTTGGGACCCCTAAAAGCGCTGGCTTAGATTTCTCTTGTCCTATTGAATATTAATCTAAACAAAAAAAAAATAAAAAAAAAGTGGGCGATGCATAAAATTCAGATGTCTACTTTTAGCAGAATTAATGGCTTACAGGTGTCCTAAAAACCGATATTCCACTTAAGAGCTCTTTTTTTATAAAGGACTTTTCTCCTAGATGAACTGTGTTTTTTTCTTTTTTTTTTCTTTTTTTTTTTCTTTTCAAACTCTGGATATTTAACAGTTTATCTGATAACCAAGAAGGACCTGTGAGCCTGGGTTGTTAGGCCCTTAGGTGAGCAAAACCCTCGGCCTCTCTTCATTCTCTGCAAACATTTGGAGAGGGGCTGCAGGGGCTCAGGAGCTGCAGTTACCGGGACTCCTCTTGCCAAGAAGGTCTGTGGCCAAATGTAAAATCAGCAGAGATGTTTGTGGGGCTTCTTAAGCGCTTGTTGCTGAGACACAGAAGAGAGTTTTATCCATGCAAGCACAGTTGTTACAAAGATCTGCATCCGTCAGGGAAAACCAAATTGCACACTGTAATTTTGTCTAGCAGACAACTTCTTTTGGGCCCCGAGGTAACTCCCTGCACGCTCCACGCTTTTTGATTTGCAAATAACAGATTTTAGTGTTAAACTACCAGTACCCTGCATCGGATTCAAGCAATACCTGCACAGGTAAGAGCTGCCAGTGCCACTGGGGCTGGCAAACAAACCAGGAGCAGGATAACCACGCGATCCTCGGTGAGCATCAGCTCCCGAATTCCGGTGTTTAAATAAGGAAAATGATGACTGATAGCAACAACACGGTCTAGAAATGTGTCTAATCCAGCACTTGCTGAAGATATGGTTTGTAAAATCCTAGACTGTCATTTTCTGAAGCTCCCCATATTGCTACCAAAATGGCCAGGAATGAAGGAAATCTAATGGTTTTGTAGGAGAGCAGGATATTGGGCTGCCAGTTTCAAAACTAGCAAAATTAAATCCTGACCATGCAAATACATGAATGAGAGTTTTCTCACATAAATCAAATAGACTATTGGGATTGAAGCTGAACAAAAAAGTTATCTAAGTAACAATTCTCTGAAATCATAACTTGTTTATTTTTGGACACAGACTTAAGAAAGAATTGGAAAATTGCAAAGATGATCATTGGGAAAATGTCTGTGAGACCTTTCAAACAGAAATTGAAATTCTGCAAATGGTATGCCATTTTCATTAGCTATTTCAAGAGTTTGGTAATTTTAGTTTGAAATGTATAGTTTAAAATGGTAAGGTGTGCTTTTAGATAAGCAAATACGTGTTCTCAAAGGGAAGCACATCCCCAATTCTCATTTGTTTTAGCTTCTTTTGTCCAAATGCCCAGGAATGTAATTTCTTATAGAAAAGAGAAGTACAGGAAATATTTCAAAGACATATTTATAGCACAAGAAAGGCCTAGTTGTAGGGCTAGCACTAATCATTAGTTTCTTCAAAAGATTATGCAGTCAGAAAGCTAATTCAATCTTTAACTCCAACTATCAGTCAAATGCAAAATGCCAACGTGGAAGCATCCCGTTATGTGAACACTGTATTTTGTCAGTCAAAAGTCATTATGAAAAGTTATTATTTTTTCCTCTAAGATCAATCTTGACTATGAATTTCTTAATTGTCAGGATATGCAACAACATATTGAAGTTTTTTTTTGAAGTTCCATTTTTGAAATTAAAGAGTTTTAAAATATTCATTTCAGAGCCCCTGAGTTGCATGCAGCTGGCACTAGTATCCATAGCAGAACGGAAGCCAAGGAAAATTTTTACTGATATTTATCATCATTTTAAAACTTCTGCTGCAGGGAGTCTAACTTTCTTGCATTTCATCCATTAGTTTTATCATGCTGTCATCTTCAGAAACAGAAAACAACTTGATGTTTAAAAACTTCTCTGTAATGAACTCATTAGATTTGATTTTCTCTAATTCAATTCTTTTTGTCTTCCAGAAACTATCACAAAAGAAGTCTTCAGGCAACTGAAGAATAAGTGACATCTCATACAGCATGTCATAGAAACTATTCTTTGCATGTTTTAGAGGCATGTTACTCAGCCTGTAGGGATTGTTTTTATTTTTTGTTGGTTAAACCGGGGTTTGTCGTCTTTCACTTTTCATTAAAACCGTATTTTATTGCTGCCCATCCTAAGTTTCCTCACTCTTGCCTATGAAAGGGCAGTGCAAAGTCCTGTACACCTAGAGTGGCTCCACTCAGTTTGGGCCACTGTTTTAGACAAAACACTCTCCTTCTATTTTTAAGGTAATGATTTTGTCTCATTTGAGAGACAAATGGATAATACCATAACGAATTGCTTAAAAGGAGCTGGAGCTATTTCTGCCTTCTCACAAGCTCTGTGAAATGGTTCATCTCAAGTTCATCTCTCTACTGGGTGAGAGTCCAGCATTATTCCCATACCTACTAAGGAGTAGCTGACTCCAGTGAGGATAAGTCACTCCATACTGTTACTTTGTACCTGATTTCTGATTATATCAAAATACTTCTCTTCCTCTCTCTCTACCTTCAAAACACTGGCAGCAATCACTAAATACTACTCTAAGTGGAAATATTGAATTTCTAGGCAATTGGTTAAGAATTTCTATGGAATAAGGAACCCTCTTCATTTGCATGGTCTAACTGCTCTGTCAGATCCCAGACTCGTTCTAGCATCTGACTTTACAATTCAGGTGCTTATAGCAAGGCCCCACAAAAACATTCACTGAGCTCAGCTCGGTGCTGCCTGCAGCCATCGCCAGGCCCTGAGCAACTCCCCATGCAAGGAATTTTCAATCCACTTCCCACTCAGGAGGACGGCTAGTGTCCTTTGCTACGTTCCCTACAGCCAGAGCCCTCCAACCTACAGCAGTATCCAGCTCTCAGAAAACTGTAACAGAAGTGTCACTAAGACAATCTCTCTCTTTTTTTTTTTTTTTTTTTTTTTGGAAGTTGACTAAGTTCTGAAGTCTGGCAAGATTTGATCTGCAGCCCTAGTATCAAAGAAGATTCTGATCTGCTGTGTTAAATAAGATAATCCTAAAAGGTTGAAATTATCACTAATAACCAGTCCTGTTAGTGCTGACTTCCTTATATGTTTTATTCACTCTCCTCTCAGAGAGATCCTCTTAGGATGTGCTTAACTTTAAGTAACTTAGTCCCTCTGACTTCTATGAGATTGTCTAGCTACTTTAAAGTTAAGCAGTTGCTTGTGCCCTTTGATCAAATCCAGGACGCATTAAAAGTAGTAAAAGTTACATATCTGGGTGCTAAAATAGCTAAAATAGTCCCATTTCAAAGTTCAGAGGTTGGAAAAAGGTATAATTTGATGTTTCCTAGGAGGTCTGTTTGTCCTGGTCATTTAATTCATGTAGGTAACCTTGCTGATGTTATAGGTATTGATTAATCAACCAGGAAAAAAAATGGTTTTGAATATCAGTCTTATACACTTAAATCTCTTTTATTTGCAAGAAACATTTTTACTCTTCTTCAGTGGTCTGTATTTGTGTGGTTATTCAAGGTTATTCAGTCCATGGATAAAAATATTCATCTGTGACATGAAATAGAATTCATTGGCTTATAATTCCACATTCACATTTCAGAAGAGTGAAATGACCAATAGCGTCCAATAACTGCATTGGATCAATAAATCATATATGTTAGTTTGCCTAAAGTAAACAGAAATACATGGTCAGCCCTTTTCAAAGGTATTTCAGATTCCAGGAAACTGGTTTCAACTTGAGATTTTTAATAGCTGTGAAACAGTCTAAATTCTTGGTCTTTTTAATAGAATCACAACATAAATAAAGCAAAATTTGTAATAACAACTCAAATGACTAGGACACTCAGGCTCAATAGAACAACAAAATGAGAATAAAGCTCACCAGAAAAGTGAAACAGAAATCAATACAAATCCTCTTGCACTAAACAAATCCCTCAACAGCTCTGAAAAAAACATAAGACAAGATTAAGCCAGTTCTTGCAGGGTGAATCTAAAACATACTGATTTGCCCAAGCATAAAGCAAAGTTTGTTACCCCTGTCTCATGATTAATATACTTCAGGACTAATATAATATTTCTGTATGGAAAACCCATACTGCTATGCTATGAAATTACAGATATTACAGTTATTATGAATCAATTATTTTACAGATGACAGAAATAAAAATCTTGTTTTTAGAATATATACATATATATAGATACACATAAAGCTAACCACAACACACATACACACATGTACTAGAATCTCAGAATCCAGAGGAAATAGTTGTCCTTCTTTTAGGAGGAGAACTAGAGACATAGAAATAACTTGTTGCAGTTAATGAGAAAGATGACAATGGTCCCAGAAATATATATGCATATATATATATACCTATATATATATATATCCTGGAAATAAGGTATAGGGAAAATTGGCCAGTTTTGGGTCTGAGAACAGTTGCTTTCTAGTATGACCAGAGAAAATATCCCTCATTTTTGAGGAGATCTACAGAAACACTCCAGATGAATAGACTCACACCAAAAGATCAAGATTTGGCAGGTGTCAAGTGTTACATCCCTTATAAGAGATTTGATGAGCTGGAGTTTTACACCCTGGCAGCATCACTGCAGCGTCGCTGCTCCGCTCGGCGACCCTGACACCTCACACAGCTGAGCAGCCCAGTTAAGCCACGACATTTTTGTGTTACTTCATTTATTAACAAGCTGAGTCAGAGATTCTACATAAATGAAACCCACTAAATATTGGACCACAAAATAAAATTACAGTTAGCTAATGCAACACGATCCACAGCTAATGCAGCATGATCCACACAAGTTCTCTCTAATCAGTTGACATAAACATGATTGAACTAAGGGTCGAACCGTTGAGATTGGAAACTACTGTGGAGATCATCTGGTCCAACCCTCCTGCTCGAGCTGGATCCCCTAGCCAAGCTGCCACTGTGCCCAGGTAGGTTTTAGATATCTCCGAGGACGGAGCCTCCTCAAGCTCTCTGGGCAATACGCTCCAGGGTTCAACCACGCTCAGAGTAATGTTTGTTAGTGCCAAATTAATGCTCCAAAACGAGGAGATGAGGCAAGCAGCAGGAAGTCACAAACATGAACCTGTAACTGAGTGACACACAGTTATTAAGAAACTTTGCACCTATGACCCAGGGCAACGCACCAGTTAAGGTCACAGACCTTTGTTCAGCTAATCTGGCTAATGGGGTCCTCACTCACAGCACTGACTGACACAGCCCAGCTGGTTGGCTCGTTGCCCAAGTCAATTCTGACAGCTTGGCAGCTGCCTGGTCTAAAAAGATTAGGCCGCGAGGGAAGGGAATATTTGTTCTTAATACTTGTGACAGAATTATACCTATAGATCAAACACGGACAGAAAAGGTAGCTGTGCAGCCAATCCCTGACACAAAGGTGTAGCAGCATCTACAGCCCAGTGATGGACAGGAGATGATAGCAGAGGCCTTGAGACTACCAGCACTGGGCAGGAGCCCCAGGAGATAGACAGAGAGGACAGGAGGACCACGCAGGTCACTCAAGGAATGCAGCACTGGAGCTGCATTAGCCTTTGAGATTGTTTGGGGTCTTCACAAGGCAAATATTCCCAGCCCAAACAAAACAGCCAGGGGGAGGGAACAGGGAAGAGCAGAGAATCCCAGCACTACCAAGGAAGGACGGAGAGGGAAGTTGTGCTCCAGGCCTGTCTCCCAGGCAGGGATCCTCCTTCTCCCACACCACTGCACTGCTTTTGGAGATGCCACTCACCGCACTGCACTGCTGCAGATTCAACAACCAAATGTACATCTTACTGTATAACTGGGTAAAATAAATTAGTTAAAAACAGTGTCTGTGTGTCTGGTGTCAGCCTGGGTGTTTTATGCTCCAACATGCCCCCTTGCAAAATGGTGATCGGCACCACAGCATCAAGTCTGCACTAATCTGGATGCAGCGCTGGGTACACCTCTACATTGTCACGCTGGCCCAAGCTTCGGCTCATATTAACTCAGCTCACGTGCAGAGCGAGTCACCTGGCTTGCCACAGTCTCCTCTGGTGTGATAAGGGTTTGTAACAACATGAAAAAGCGTTTTACCAGTGGCTGAGATGAAGTAATAGATATGGACCTGACCTGGAGCTTTCAGTAAGAAAAAAAGCTTCATACGATCTCCATAAAGAACGATTAAAGTGTTAGTAAATATGGGGGATGCCCATTTCCGTGGATGACAACGCAATAAGCAGATACGTGGTGAAGGAAGCTAAATAAGTAGCAAAATAGTTCCAGCCCTCAGCTCTGAAGTTAGATGCAATACCACAATATGCTAACTGGGTAAGGTACCCAATTCACTGCCTAATGATTGCTGCCTCGCCTGTCAATAGTGTATTTAAGTAGTTGCTCTGCTTCTTTTGAAGTGCTTGCTGATCAGAGCTGACATGCAGTGCTAATAGATCCTCGTGGTGCCCCAAGCATCCAAATTCTCAGCATTCCCACTGTATCTGCCAGGATTTGTCAGCCTCTTATCTGAATGACTTCTGTAATTCTTTGGTTGTTCACTTGTTAGATTTTGGGGCTGCTTTTTATCTAATTTCTAGAGGCTTCTTTATATTATATATAGCCTTTTGTATAGCAAAACATTGATAGCCTAGGCTGAAAAACAAGTATATATCACTTTCTTCTACAGAAAGACAATCTTGTCTTATCTTCAAGTAAGTCTCCTAAAGCCCAAACTGTCAGAAAAATCTACACTTTCCATTTGTGAGCAGGGGATATTATGCTAGCTCTGACTTTCCTAAGAGCGAAGCTCTAATCACATCCATTCACCCTGCTACAACACATTGGTTTTGAATGGCCTTTCTAGGATGAGGCTGTCATCGTCAAAAAAACTTGTATTTCATTTATTTTCTGGCTAAAATTGTATCAAAAACTACCATGCTGCATGTTTCAATGCTCCAATGTTTCAAAACAGTGGATATGTTATGGCAAACTGTTTACTGTCTGCAGTTCTTCAAGCAGACCTAAGTTGTATTTGGAAATTGGAAGGGGCAGCTGTTTCTTTTGTTCCACTTTAATGTCTTGAGTATTTAAAGACCGCATCTATTTGTCTGGAAGAAAATGCTTTCACAGTGATAAATTTTTATGTGTACATAATTTACTAAACAGGGACAATTCCAGAAAAGAGTCTTCTTGGATTTTACTAAACCAATAATGCTTCTTACTGTGTACTGATAAACCTTTTCCATGCAGTCTTGTTACCATGTCTTAGTGAGGAAGGAGACTGTTTCCTTTTGCAACCAAACATCACTAATTTAACTGAATTCAGTCATAGAGGAATTGGGTCTTGCACAAAAACAAACAACAAACAACTATGGATTTGAATGGTCTGCAATTCCATATTCTCAGAAGCATCTGATATGCCACCAATTAAATTCTTTTAAACCAAGTCTGTGCATAAAGATTCTTTAGATACACATTCTTCACATACAATAAAAAAGTGAACTGTATATTTTCTGCAATAAACAGAAACCATGAAAATGCATGTTGGCCAATAACAGAATTTTATACTACTTGGATTCTTCATACTACAGTTCAAACTTGATTTAAAAAATAAGGATAATCAGGCTACCTTGCAAAGCGTATTTTTAAAGGAACGTTTCATTGCCATCTAGTGGTCTTTTCATATTAATAATAATAATAAATGTTCTCATATGACAATTTTCATTTAATAATTGTAATCGAAAACACTTATTACTACTACATATTTATTTTACTATAAGTTTATTTTTTCTTCTCAACCTGCATACATCCTGATGTTGGAGATACTACCTCTAGCAGTATTTAAATTGGCTCTACCTATGGCCATGCTATTTCTGTGCAGAAACACAAGAGCACCATGCAGAGGGGGAGGATGCTGAGCTGTGCTACAGGCAGGAGAAGACTTTGCACCGTGAGGCTGAGCACAACAGCCGCGCCAGGCCAGAGCAGCCTTGGGAAGGAGCACGGCTCTCACCTGAGGCTTTTAAGAAGGGAAAAGCATCGTTTTCCCCATCTGTCCTGCTTCCTGGCACACTAACCTGCGTCTAATTGCAACTTTGAACGCATTGCCTCTAGCTTCTAGCCCTAGGTCCTTCTTAGGCTTTTTTTTCCCCCACCTGAATTAAAACAGCTTTTTAATGCCTAGTATATTCTCATGTGTTCGTGCTTCTGTGTAGCTTCCTCCCAGCCTCCTTTCTGAAGAAGCCACGTTCCTCCTGTCCTCAATGGCGAGGGGCTTTTACAGCACCCTGATAATCCCTGTGGCTTCTTCTTACACCTCTGCATTCATTTCTGCACTGTTGAGAACCCTGACACCCAACTTATAATAATAATCTAATAATAATCTAATGCTGCCTTCATCGACGCTTGTACAGATACAAACTTGCCTGCCTACTCCCACATTTTGCCTTCCTGAAGAGATTTACAGGTTCTTGCTCATCATTCTTGTATTGTATTAACTGTATTCTTTATTACCATATCTCTATGGTCTTTCCTGTTATTTTGCCTACTTTTTTATTTATGATTGATCACATCACTGAGCACTGTATGGACTAGCATGAAGTCTAGCTAACAGCATACAGATACTTACAGCACCAAAGCCCAGGGGTAGTTTTGAGGACAGAAAAAAAAAAGAGGGCATTTAGAGGAGCAAAACAGGTCCCTTATATTACTTACTCTCTGAAACTAATCTCTATTTACTTCTCTGAGAATGTGTAATTTAGCTATCCCATAAGGAGACCTGTTATTAATATATTTGTATTATGGCATATATTAGCAATAAGTATTTTTATTGCCTTTGAAGAAGGACAAATATAGCTAGTTTTAGCGACACAGCTCTGCTGCACATTAAGTTCGTTATGAGTACATTTGCCTTACACACAGTCTTAAAAGAGGGCTGGAAAATTAAACATATTAACAGAAAACAAAAATCTGGCTGATCTCCTTAAACAGAGATGATGATCATATCCACCTGGGATTCCAAAATAATTAGCAAATACAGACAAAATTCAGATTCTGATTTTTTTTTTTTTTTAGAAAAGCCCTTTGTACATGAATATGAATTCTTAAGTATATTCATTATTCCATATTTACTAGCAGCAGGAAACATTCTGAAAAACTATCACATGATTATAACAACATAATGATTTTTTTTTTTCCAAAAAAAGGAAAGGAAGGACTGGAGAATACAGTGCTCAATGGGTAGAAATGGGAGGAAAGAATGTAAGGAACTAAGGATGGAGTTGTGAAGTGGGGCAAAAAAATTCAAATGGGAAGCCAAGAAGAGAGAGGGAAGATGGTAGGAAAGACTGAAGAAGACAAATAATGAAGTTGACAGGGAAAGGTAAAGAGAAGCTGAACGATCGGATGATGTTTGGGTATAGAAGTGAGATGATGCATATTCAGTGAATATGGAAAGTAGATCATTACAGTACATATGGTTTTTCATGTTCTCTCCAGTTGTCTGAATGGCATTTTTATTATCTATTTCTTGGTACCTACAAAATAAGACGTATACAGCATTAATATGCAGAAGACAAGTTCCTGTAACTGCTGAGGCAGCAGAACAAGTGTCTGATCTGCAGACAGTTTAGAAAAGCAGCCACATTTATAATTAGTTCAGGCCTGTCATGGGTTACCTGTGCAAATACGGAAATATGTTTTAGCATATAACCCAATGTAGTGACATGGACTAGTACAAAAACATTTGCATAAAAAATATGCATCTAATTTCACGGAAAATCAACTCTATTCTAATAGTCAGAATACTGAGACAACTATCCAAATCCACAGAGGGTGTCCTTGTTTCCAGCAGAAATACGTAATAAATTGTGCAAATGTGATTTATTTGTAAATGGGCTCACAGGTCTATTTATACGTTTGAGCAGGTTTCCCCCTCAGCCTGCTAGTTTTTCTTTGCTGCTAAGGGAAAAGCAGCAGATATCTCTAGACACCGTTCCTGATACTGCAGAATGAGAAAACCCACGGCCCCGACGCAGAGGAGCAGGACAAGAGAGGAAGATCTGAGCGAGGTCCCACTCCCGGCTTGCCCAAAGCATGGGGTTCCACATGGAAGAAGGATTAACCCCGCATCTGCTGGGACATAATCCCTTAAAGCAGCTTGGGAAAAAATCAGAGTAGACTCTCCAGCAAAGGATAGAGCTCTCCATGGAAGGGGGAAGGCTGCAGCTCTCCCAGCAGCACCACTCAGGGCGTACAATGCGAGTGAAGAAGGGAGGGAGGCAGCTGCCCACAGCCCTGCGTCTATCCTGGCTGTCCAACCATCCAACTACAGCATGAAGAAATGAAGTGGCATTTACGGTGTCTCCCACAGTACTAACTGTGAGGTTAAAAACATATCCATGACATAATTCCATGACCTAAGAAATTGGTATTTTATTTTTAAAAACCTCTGTGTCATTTCTGGATGTCCACTGGACATATCTTTTTAAAAACTGGACTGTTTCATTATAGAAGACAACTGATACGCAGTAGTAGTTACCCAGAAGGCAAGGGCAACATTTGCTGTTTAATACCTACAATTGGTCAGAGTGCTAATACTTATGGTCTTACAGATTTCCTGTGGTTTTACCTATTACAGCACATGGGATCAGGACAATCTACTAAACCGCACTACAAATTTTAATAGGGTGCCCTTGCAAACCAACCACTGTTCATTCATATTCACCCACAGCTGCATAATTCAGCAGGAGTGTGTAGATGTGTATTAATATGCTGGGGAAACGATTACTATCTTGAAATTACTAACACATGTGAGAAAAATAAGCCCATAAAGTATGCAAGGCAGTGCACTGCTTACATGGGGCTTAGTGGTAGGAGACCAGTTATATTCTGTTTCCATTTTCTTTTAATAGGGAGCTATTACTGCGGTCAGCAAGCACATCAATGAGATTAATCATTCAGAGAAAGCTATTAATAATAAAGATTTCATATGTCATACTGCACACAGCTACTGCACTGCCGCAGGAGTTGCACTAGATGGTGGTATGAACATGTGCGTCATCAGAAAATGGTCTAGCATTAACTGTAATAGTTGTGATGTCCATTAAAAAATCTGCAGCACTTTCTTTAACTAGGAATACTTGGCTGGGCATAGAAGTAAGTATGGAAAAATCTGAGAGCTTTTTCAGAGGTTAACTTCTCAAAAAGGAAGAAGACAGCCTTGCCTGTCATATTTGTGTCTGTACAGTTATAACTCCATATATAAATAAGATATATCTTATTAAAGATATTATTCTTATAAGAATATTGTTCTTAATATGCTTATTAATGCTTCCTTAATACTATAACAACAACAACAAACTAATGAAATGGGGGGGGGGGAGGAGGCAGGATGTATCCTTTGTTCATGGAAAATGTTTGTTTTTTCAAATTCCTCCACTCCAACAGCTTCAAGTTCCAAGAAAGGTACCAGGTTTTGACAAACCCGGTGCTCATTCCAGTGGCTCCAATTTACTTCCCTCATGACTCAGCTCCATCCACCCTGCGGCATTTGCAGCCAGGGTGAAGCAGCTCTCTGTACCGCACCCTACACACGTAGAAGGAAGGAGAGCCCTTCCCTAGGACACCATACAAGCTCAGCTATCACCTTCATCCAAAATGACCGGCTATAGGTTTAGAGCATTAATATTTATAGGTTGATGGCCCTGGATGTGCAGGGATAACTCAGGGTATCAGAGCGCAGGCCTCACGTGGGTCAGGCCGAGGACACGGCCGCCTCATGAAGCGGGAAGGAGGTGGCCGCACAAGTGAAGCTCGGGGCAGGGCTGAGGGCGCCATGGGGCCTGGCGCATAAACTGTTTTGCCCGCAAACCAGCTTTGCTTCCCTACCCGAAATGTAGTTTCCTGGGAAGTTTTATTCACCAGCTGTGGGGAGAAGGAATATATGTAAGCCAAGGGTTAGTTACCATTCTAGAAAAATACAGCTAGCTCTGACTTTCCACATATAAGAGCACAGATATAAAGTAGAAAAAAAAATGACAGGAAAAACAGCATGAGGCAGCAGAAATAGTAAAGTTTTACCTCAATTCCTTTAAATCCTTCTAAGAGCCACTGCAGCACCCTTTTACCTACAAAATCCCATTAACCAGTGACTGCTAATGGCGTAGATGTTAATGACTACTGTCAGCTGGCTCATGTTTTGCTTGATTTACAAGCAAACAACTTCCTCCATCTCTCTCTCTACTTCTTTCACCTGTTTGCTGCATGGGCATCAAAGCCTTTCCACATTGTGCCTGTAGAGCATTAGCCTCTAGGTGCTGCTGTGATGCAAGTAACTGGCACTAAGTATGTTGGAAAAGACACTGCTATAAAACAGAATTCAAAGGTGCAAGCCAAGCTGCTCTCATTTTCCTGACTCTGGATTAACAGCTGGCTTCAAAATATATTTTGTTTAAAACCAATTTCATCAGTGAAAGAAATCAGTTCAGCGACATTCATCTTAAAGGAAAAAACACCCAAGAGTAACAAGTAGAATATTGACCATCTCACATGTGCCATGGCTTTATTTATTTATTTTTCTATTTTCTTTTTGGCATTGTGAACCACAGCTTGCACACACTCCTTGCTGAGGCTTCTATATTTGCCTAGATTTACATCTGATACCTTATAGGCAGCATCTATTCAAGGAAGAGGGGAATTATGTAAATACCTTGTAAATACCTACTTAATACTCTCCCATTATCTGCAAATTTTATAATTGTCCCAGGACACTTCTTGCTTTATTTCCAGTGAGAAACTTGGTTTCAATGACATAGAAAAGTATGCGCAGTCAATGTGCTATCCATAAAGGCTAAGGTATACAGAGCAGAGAGTCCGGTAATTCTGTTAAAATTCAGGCATCTGCATAGTGCTATGGAAAAAATAATTTAACTGATTGAAATTCAAGAGTTTGTAATATTACTCCAGGACACAAACAATTTCCAAGATGAAATCTTAGTTGGAAACAGGGTGTAGCAAAGAAAATCTATGGAGGCGAAACCAAGAACTTACAAAGCGATATCTCTACTATACGTAAGATTTCATGCCATGGAATGCACTTGTAGTTAATATGAGAACAGCGCTAGACTAAACAGGCCTTTAGCATCCTTACTGCCTTCATTTTGCATTAAAAAATGCAAATTTAAAAAAAAAACTCCATGTGTCAGTTTAGCTGACAGATTTTGTGCTTTATTGCACAGAAAGAGCAATTTCTTTAAGAAGTGCTAGCAGCTACATGAAGGTCAGGAAAAATTACCCCTTTAAAGTGTATTTTGCAAGGCTAGCAGGAAGTTTTAAAGAAACACAAGAGCTGGTTTTCTTTGCCCTCATGAAGTTGACAGCAGTGAATTCCCTGTGATTTCCCGAGCAAACGCTCTGTTTCCTAGGGCCAGCAGAGAGGGCAATGAGGCCGCTGGCGTCAGTTCTCTGCAGTCAAGGCGCGTGGGTCTGTCTGGAGCCCCTCTGTTTTTTACAAGATGTGGCACAGGCTCTGACTGCTCTTCATGTCACGGGTGGCCGGGATGACTCTGAAACCTGCTGGCTCCACAAACCGGACCTGCTTGGCTGACAGCACGTTCTGGTCCCAAACAAACGCTCGACATGGGAGCTTCCCTTGCGTGGCTGCTGAGGCAGGGCCGGTTTGGCCGGCTCCCTCCAGCAGTGCAGGACGCTGAGATCGCGTGCCTGGCACACCAGCCCCGGCAGGGAAACGCTGCAGAGAGGCTCGTTTGTCCCTGTGCTGCTCCTCAAGGAGATGGGCAGGAGCTCAAGCCACCACGGCTTATTCTGCTCGCCGCCTCCGCGTCACTTGGTTCTTGCTTCTCGTGACTGCTGACAACCCTAGCGCTGTCCGCGAGATGTTAACAGAGATTGCTCACCACTTAATGATCCAAATGGCAAAAACAACCAGGGCCAGCAAGCCTCCAAACACCTGCACAGTTCAGACCAGCCTTCCCTGAGCTGAGAACACCAGGTTGGTGTCTGCAGCCTCGGCACCCTCTCCCGAGGGCAGACACGGACACTCATGTGCAGGCTGCAGGACACGGCAGCACTGTGATTTTTCAAACACAGTTTAGAAAGCTGCCTAAATAGCCCCTTCTTTTAATGAGATTTAACTGTTGCATTACCCAATGTCAGAGCCCGTATCATTTAGAGGGAGTGTGTCCACAAACAGCCCAACTGGTTTTCAGAAGCGTGAAGCCAGCACAGAAACCACTCCTAAAGGTTGTGACTCTCTGGATCCTCATGCTTAGAAGGTAGTTTACCAGTAACAGTCCACTGAAATATTATGGAAATCCAATATTTTTTTCAGATATTTCCTTGTACTTCAAATACAAATCAGAGACATATCACTAGATATATCACTTATCATTTCAGTCAATACTGAAATACAGGCTTCTGCCTTTGCTTTCTGAAAGCAATGGCAACGATTTCAAATGACTTTAAAAAGAGGCTGGGTTGGACTCGCATTATGAAATATTCCAATTAAGCTTAGCATATATAATCAGTGTGGAGATGTCTTTATAGGTTGCACGCTGGCCTGATTGCAAAATTCCACCCCCACATTAGTTAGACTTAGATGACTCTGAGTTTTGTGCTTTGTAATTCTCACCCAGAATTTAAAAATTTCAACTATTTTCTCTAGTCCTTTCTTCTGAACTTTGTAAACATAAATGTGTTTGTAACAAAAGGCTGGCAATGTCAATGGTGAAGCTCAGTTTTGCAGAAACAGTGGTATCAAAACCAGAATAAAGATGCTTTCCTTTTTTTCAATAGCTCTAGATTGCAGTCAAATATGGAGCTGTCCATGAGCACCTGAGAATCCACACATTATCAGCAGCCCAAATGGACAGTCAAACTTCCATTCCTCGCAAGGCACAAGGCAGGGACATCCACAAACTCTCAGCACAGGCTACAAGCATTAAGGACAGTCACAGAACAAAATACAGTTACTGAGTCATTACACATATTGCCACAACACCAATAGTTAAGAAACGAAAAACAGTATCATATACGTAACAGCACCTTAATGGATACCTGGTGTACTTAACTGAAGTTTAGGCATGTTCAGCAGAACAAAAAGAGTGCCTGCAAAATAACAACCAAATCCTCATAATTCAAGCTACATTAAAACTGATATGAAATCACTAAACTATTTCATAGGTATAGATACTTAAAAGCAGCTAATAGCTAGCACAAAACAATATCATTCCACTGACTTCATCATCCTTTTTTAAATAAGGAGGGTTCTGCTTCAGCAGTTACAGTCTTCATTTAATAGTTCAGGAAAATTGAGATACAAGGATATTCAGAGACCGGATTGAGATTGAAACACACGCAAGATCTGGTAGTGTTCAATATAACAAATTTACAGGCCTCTTCACCTTTAGTGTCTATTTAAAAATATATATACATATATATAGAAAAAGATGCTATCAGGATATACAAAATAAATCAGACACCTGGCAAAATGATGTTACCTATTTAGTATAAAATGCAGCATCTCTAATTTTATTAACAGGTGTAATACTTTAAAAAGTCATACAGGATCTGAAGGCATCACTCCAGTATTTATGCTACCAGATAGATTTGTCCCAGCAACCTCAAAATGTGCATAAAGCACAAGGGTTTTTAACCACAGAAATGAGAAGAATCTACCTCAATTGTAATTCTGTCTCTGACACAAGCTAAGACATAACTGCCAGAATCAATTTATTGCACATATAAAGCCACAAGTTTCTGGTCTCAGCCAGTGTAAATCAATCTAACTCTAATAAACCCAATCAGTGTCTCAGACCAACTACATCTGTTTCAAGTATGTAGCCTTGACTCCTGCAAACTGCAAGCAATTGCTCTAACCACAGTCTATTACTAATCATGATGCTATTAGCAATTGCACCACTATTATGTAAAAACAACAAAAAATGTTTCTTGAATCCATGCTTTCATTCACTCCTTGCTTTCCTGACCTGTTTCCTCTAAAGGTTAATATGGCATTTTTTTTTCCCCGACTTTTTTTCTAGTCTGAAGTTGATGTGATTTAATCTTGCCAAATGAAACTTAAAGAGCATTAGGACTGAAAGAGGATGCTTATCTCTGCTCTCTTACTTTGGCAGGATAGAATTACCAAGTTTTCTTAGAACTCTGAACTCGCACTAAATAACTGACTGCATAGTGGGGTAGAAGGATGTTTTAAAGAAACCCAAACAGGCCAGATATGCCCAGGACACACCAGGCTAGAGAGCACCTCCTGGTCTGGACAGTAAGAGGCCAGGCACAGCTGATGGAAGTGTTGCCTATTCCTTAATCATTCCTCGCCCCACTTTTCAGGAGTGCGAGTAAGAGCTGTAGTTAACAAAGCTGGAAAACTAATAGTTGAGTGATGAATGGCTAGGGTGAGGATGGCTAGGGACAGAGCTGAATATATGAAAACAGTTACTGCTATGGAGAGCAAATGCTCCTAAGCAGCTTCTTCACTCTATTTCAAATTCAGGGACAAAATATAGCCAAAAGCAATACAGTTCAACTCACACGGTATCTCCATTCATCTCAAGAAGTAGGAGGAAAAAGTGCAGCTTCTTTCAGAAGCATGTCACTCACCGGTTGTTATTTTAAATGGTATTAAAATGCAAAGGGAGTGGAACTTAACATTTGGTGCCCCTTTCTCATACTAAGAAGCATATTATTCTACAAGTGATCCCATAGGGATTGACATCAATAAAGATATTGGAAGCTGGGTCACAATGAAGGAACAGAAGATGAAAGGAATAGCAAACCCTTCATATCTATTTTAAAAGCCAAGCAGATTGGTAAGAAATGAAAAATACATGCTGGTATTTAAGTGTTTTTTTCAGGAGTGCCACTTTCTTAAGGAAGTTCTTAAAAAGGGCACGTTGAATAAGATGATTTATATATTACTGCTGCTGTTAATACAAAGGCTTCAGACAGTACCCAAAGCTGAATTATACTCCTCACAATATGCAGAGGTAGGGAGGCTGGTCCCTGCCCAGAAAGATTACTAGTCAAGTTAAGACAGGACAAGTGAGTGCAACTGCAAATAAGGAACAAAGAGATAAAATAGCATAAACAGCCTTGCACAAAGAGGTTAACGAATGGTCCCTCTTAGTCCCATTTTTTAATGCAAAGCTAATAAATGTACTACACTTCATCACACCAGTTTCCCTCTTGCAGATGTTACTATAGGCAGGACTTCCAAGAGCAATCCCTGAGCTGCAGAAAGAACCTTCTTCTACCTTTGGCCACTGCTTTCCTCAAGAAAACACAGCTCATTGTAAGACAGCAGGAACTTTTCTTACGGGCCTTGGCATTAGAAGGCAAAAGATCTCCTGTTGCGTAGTTAGTAGAGCACGCAGTCATTTCTCCCCTAGTCTCAAATATGTGAGAAACGTGGAAGGGAGCCTGGGAAAGAGATGAGGACATGGCGGAGACCTATAAACCGATGATAAGGAGAAGGCAAACAGAAAAGGACTTGGTCAATGTCTTGTCCACACTGCTGGCAGATGGCATGAAATGAAGCTAGCAGTTGCACCTGCTCAAAGCAAACAGGAGATGATTCTTCTCCCAGTTGCATAATTCCCTTGTGCAACTGCTAGATACAGGGTGCAGCCTATACTAAAAGTGCACGCGAGTTCCAGAAAAGCTTGGACAAGCTCATGGTGGAGAAATTTGTAGAGAAATTGCTCATTTGCCATGAACTGGCAAATGGTCCACCATTTTTAAGGAGTTGAGAGTCAACTCTTTGTGGCTTGCTCCTTCCTACATAGTTCCCAACTACACATGGAAGCAGTTAACCAAATAAAGGGGAAAGTTTTCTAGAAGAAGCTGACATGGAAATGCTGATATCTAGCAATGTTGCTGAGCTAGGAGCTTTGCTGGCATTAGTAAATGAGCATAGAAAATCTATTTCATGCTTGTCAACTGGAGTAAATCCTCTGACTAATTCATTACAAAAGCGCAGATGCCCCACTGCTCTGCTGGTAACCTTGTCTTAAGCACTAAACAGAGCTGTGGTGTCTCCCACTGCTAAAAGGCAGGCAGGATTTCTTGAAATAACCACTTCATGGGCTCTGTGAAAAGCCTATAGAAGTTAAACTCTGACTGAAGCCTGGTACTAGCTGAAATAATTACTTATGACTGTATAATACACATCTTTGCATCAAGGATGTGAGCCAGTGATCCTCTCCTCACAGGTGAAATCAAAACCCTTTCAACACCTTATCATCCTAATTATATCTTGACAAAGTCACTAAATCTTGTAAGTGACCTAAAATCTTCACAGATTTTTGAGGTAGGGTTTGGGATATAGATTGGGAGCTGCAAGGTATAATGCCAGGTTTCTCAATGCAAAGAATTCCCAGAGAGCGTATGCACCAAAATACTCTGCCTATAGGTACAGTCTGTGAATTTGAATTAATGAGGGTAACATTGAATTAATCAGAATAATTTAATGGCTTGAGTGACCTGCTTCTGCAATAAACTCTGCTTCTGAAGCGGGAAGAAGCTATGGTGACAGAATGAAATGAGTTTGGTTATATATATATTTTATATAATAGAATTAAATCAGAAACATGCAATGTAGATTAGTTCTTAATTTTCTGTGGGGCTCTTTGAAATCTAATGAATTAACTTTTCTCTGTTTGTCTGTAAGTGCTTAGAGGTATAAACACAGAAGCATCCACTCCCTTGGAGCCTGATACGGTATTCAAGCACCTCTTTCACTTGATCTTTTTGTCCAAGTTGATATTCTTGTGTTTCTTTTAACTACCTTTTCCAAAAAACAGGATTTTTGCTTGTTGTACACTACTAATGACTTGTTAGCTGATCAATTGACAGCAGTCTTTAGTTACATGAGCAGAAGACAACTCACGTTAATTTGATGATGAATAATTCAGCAGTTTTCCAGGGTATCTTAGATAATAGGACACGAAAAGCACAAGATACACAATGACCCTCTTTTCAAGGTTTTGTTAGAGTTGCAGAGCACAAGGTTGGAGGATCCAGTTTTTTTCTACAAACTTTACCTGAAGTCACTAATCTTTCTAGAGCAGCTAAGCAACAAAGGCTAAAAATGTTTTTGTATCTCACACTCTTAGAAATTGCTTTAAGCCAGTTCCATACTCGTATGTGTTAGATATGAGCAAAGAGCCAACAAGCCCTGGAAGGGATTATCCAAAGGGAGTCTCCCCTTTCTGCACACCCTTGTCTTAGGTGGTGCCCAGCGTACTTAAAGGTCTTGCCATTAAAATGCTGAGATGCAAGTTATACATTTTGTGTCTAAATACTGGAAAAAAGTATTTCTTGGAAAGCCTGATCAGAAGTGTTATCATAGCAGTATGACAAAAATACAGTACGATGTGAAATAAAATGATTATCAACACACTTAAAACTAAAATTACTGTAATTAATACAGTTTAATTATGGTATGGTATAGTACAATGGTTTGCAGTGACAGTGTGCCCAAGGCACTCTTCTCCCCTGTTTAAAAGTACATCTGCCTTTTTTTTTTCAAAGAAAAGCCTATAAGATGAACATGCAACAAATGACAGACTGCATCTTTTTTTTTTTTTAGTATTTCGTACTTATCTTATTTTTTTTTTGCCTTTTATATTATTTCACATTAAAAATTGCCAACATTTTCAGTCCTGGGTCCCAAATAGAACAATCTCAGCTCAGTCCAAGTGAATACTGAACCTCACAAGGATATGGATCCTTGAACAAAATTACTGTGGAATAGGTCAGCCTGTGAACTGAGTGACCCATGTGCATGTTCCTGATAAGATAAAACCAGGGACAATTCAAGTAGTTAATACATTCAGAAAAGAGCAGTAAGTTCTTTCATATTTACTAGTGATTACAGCTCAAATATTGCAAGTGTACTTGCTAGCAGGTCCCACATCACCTTATTTATGTGTTCAGGTTCTAATAGCAGACTCCGCTGTCAAACACATATTTGAAAAAATTGCTTTAAGCTATAAATTATTTGACATAAGAGTCAGCTGCAGGAAGGGTGGTTTTGCTATTACGACTTGGAGTAGGAGCTCTGCTAGTGCCCCTGTGTGATGCTGAGCAAGCCACTTGGATCGAGACTCGATGTAATTCTTAATATCCCAGGTGATGAGAGACCCTGCTCGGAAACCTGGAGGGCCGTGTGTTCGGGCAGTGTTTACAGCACGCTGCCCAGGCCTCGTTGGTGATGAATGACAGTATTTGAAACTTTGCTCTAAAGATTAAATAGGTGGAGTCCTACAAAAACTGGTTTGAACTGGTTCATGTCATCTTAGATGGAGCATTCCTAGCCCAGTGAGACCTCTCTTGGCACTGGCCAAGAAAGTCAGATGCTGTTGGGAACCTACAAGTGGAGGAGCGGCTGCAAGAGGAACCGTTTTGGCTCCGGAGGGCAGGCACACCATCGTGCCAAACGCTGACGGGGCTTCTGCAAAGCTTCCAGGGCAGCCACGATCACCTGACAGGTGGACTCAGCCCTGTCAAGGTAAAGCGGGATACATAGGAGCCAAGAACATCTAAGGAACTCGGATAAGGGGCCTCACAAGACGGCTTTAGTGAGTGGCTTGAGCAGGATGCATCTGATCCTGCAGCGAGTTCCACATGGATGGACACTTTGCTCCAGGCAGCACTTCATGGTCTTCAGGGGGTTGTGGTGGGGGTCACAGGATTGGTTACATACAGGATGTATTAGAGAAACGGGGACAGACGCAGGAATTTTCTAAGAATGTTCTATCAGCTTCTACGTCAAAGTGAGCGAGCCCTTTTTTTTCTCTTCCTCACGTTAAATAATGCTTGAAAAGCAGGTCATAAAACCAACCTGCATTTATACTGTGTCACTGACTAATGGCACCTGATTGATCTTTCCTCTTTCCCTTAGCTTAATGATAAATTTACTAGTAATAAGACCGCACTTAGAAGACATTCACTACTTCTTTTGCAGCAGAGAATGAATGAAAGGGCACTGGGTAGATGTTATTAGACCTGTTCTCCTTACTCTGCTAATCTCCTGTAAAATCTGTCATTTTCTAATCTTCATTTCAAATTATTTCCCTGCCTAAGATCTCTCAATGTCCTTTTTTTGGTATCATTAAAACTAAAATATATATTTTTTATTATAGTACAGTATTTTTGTCTAGGGTTTGGGGAATACAAGACTCATTTTGGCCCTTTGTTATGAAATCAAGGTATGCAGCTTGATTTACACACACAAAAAATCTCAATAGAGTAAAATTGTACTGTGCAGCTGATGAAAACATGTAATATATTTTGCTCTCAATTCCAAAGACCACCCACGAAAGAACTCATAAACTGAGAAAGTGAATACTGAGTCTGTGTTGTAGAAAGCTGATTTTCTTATTTCCTTGATTTAAATTTGAAACATAATAGCAAATCCACAGTTATAAATCCATATGTTATGTGTTTAGATCAATCAGAAACTCAAATTTAATATGTTAAAGAATGCATGAAACATCTTAAAATCAGTATCTCTATCAGTTGATAGAATACCCTTGAATTTGAGCTATATACTTACCTTGGAAAGGCATATGGAATATTGCATTTGTTAATTTGTATAGTATGATCAGAACTAACTTGCAGAATGGCAGGCATCTGAACACGCTCAGCTATTGATTAGGATTCGGATCCAATGAAACATCTCAGCACATTTACCTCGAAGTACGTAAGTGGTTCCATTAATTCTGATACTAACTTATTAGCATATTATTAAGTGATCAAGCAGATCAGCGCTGATAAACATACATAGCTGATAACAAAGATCAATATGAGTTTTCTTGATTATCCCTATGATTTACAAATATAAACTACACGTGATTCTTAGTTTTTTCAAGTACAATTGCTGAATAGCAAATCTGAGCAACTTTTCTATTAAATAGCAAAAGAAGTTTCAATTCTTCACAAAAATATGCTGTTGCAGTTCACTAAGACCTCATTTATCTGCTCACAAATTGCAGTGCTAAAGGAAAAACAAACCTTCTGTGTGTCACAGCGAGGAACACGGTCTCTAAGAGATGCTCAGAGGATATCCTACATACTCAGAAACTCCATTGCAAACAAAAAGAATTCCAATGGTATTTTTCCTAAATCTTTTAGGAAATATTGATTCTTTAGGGTTTAATTCATAAAATGTCTGAATTATGCTATGGCCAATTTGACATTAATGGATCTATGCAACCTAGTTAAAACCCATATTCTAATTTTCACTAAATTTGAACTGTGTTCTTATTTGCTTTAGATGTTTGCAGTATGGATTACTACTCTTTTTCTTCTTGATGCAGCCAGAGGTAAGATATGTATAAAGATAGAAAAAGAGCAGTAAAAGTTGTGTTCAGCCTCCACCAGAATGACTAGACATGCAAAAACTTTTGTCATGCCAGACAAAGTTTACTCTTTGCACTGCTAGACAGAAAACAAAAAAGTGGTCCTGGCTTCACAGATATTTTGGAAAGAATGGATCAGTAGAGACAGACATACAGACATAACCCAGGGAAACAGACACAGTCCAGAAGTTCACTGGCATCAGTGGAAAGACTCTTTGAAAATAACTAAATCTAGTGCAGTGATGCAGCACAGCCCAACTGGATGCCAGGTTTGCATCCCTGTCACACTAAAACCACAGTAGAAACTGGGAAACTAGTCTAGGCACAGACCATACTTCCCTAGTCTCTAGGCTTCCACTAAAACTCAACTTTATTGCTTCCTCTAAAATCTTATGATTACTTCATGAGTTGTTGCCTGTGAAATAACACTATAGAAACTGCAGAAACATTAGCTCTAATTTGAAGGACAGCTCTGAGCCGATAGCAAATAATGATTTGTTCTCTGTGCTCCCCAGGAAGACAAGTTTGCTACAAAAGGCTTGGATGCTTTACAGATGATCCTCCTTGGTCTGGGATTCCAGAAAGACGGCTGGCAGGCTTGCCTAGCCCTCCCGAGGATGTGAATACCAATTTCCTCCTTTTCACAAGAGACAACATCATGAGATACCAAGTAAAAAAATGCTTTGTTTTAAACACTTATAGTAGACTATGCACTCAAGAAATAATACAGCTTGTTTTTTCACTTCAATATTTTTGCTCACAGGTCTCCCGGGAAAGGCCTCGAGTCTATCTTATACACTCAATGAACAGTGCATGGCAGTTCCTTTTATCTCATTTTTCTTCATTTCAGCTATTTTACAGACCAGTTATATTAGCAACATATTAATTATAGCCTTCTAACACAAGTTAGCTGAGGTATTTTGGAACATTTTATATACTTTTCCATAATAAACAAATGGTTCAAAATCCATTTCAGTCATATATCATTATAGTGCGAGAGCTAGGAGTAGGAGAGGTGAATTTTGGCTCTTCCGTGTCTCCAGATGAAAAACTGGAGGGACAGTTTTAGGACAAGACCCAGATCTCAGGGTTGTATCTCTAGGTCCATATGGTTGCTCACAGAAACTCTGCTTATGTCCTGAACAACAGTGAGATCTGATAGCAGATAGGAGAGAAGCAATACCAATGGGAGAGAAGATTAAAAGAGAAAGTAGTAACATTCAACAGAAAAAGAATGGAAAATGGGAGGAAAAAATAAAGAAAACATAGAAAGGATAAGCAGATCCTAAAGGAAAAACACAGAAAAGAATGTGCAGAAATGGAAGAAAATAACGACACAAAACATAGAATGAAAGGGGGATGGATAAAAAAGGAAAAGATACAAATATTAAACAGTTTTTCAAGAATGGTGACCAAAAATCCAAAGAAAAAGCCATGGTAAGGTACAGCATGGAGAGGGCCTGGATGTTCTCTTGCAGAGATTGGAGTCAGGTTAGCTCCTCATGGAGATAGATGCACCCAGCCAAAGTACAACTGCGATCTGTCTCCACGGCCAGCTCTGGGTAGCCACAGCAGACTGAAGGTGCATGGAAGAGAAAAGAAAAAAGGGACAAGATATCTGCAACATTTCCAAATTAGTGGGAGTGAAAGGAAGCCATGGACAGTGATAGAGCAACCAATAAGTAGCTGAAAGGACTTTTCAGCCCTATGTAGGCAGGAGTAAATAAAAATATACTGAAAGATATGAGCAGTGTCTCAGCCTTTTCCTTTGAAGACCAGTGAGCGCAGGGAAAGTCTTACATGAGAATGTGCACCTGACCTTCTTGAGATGTTGGAGGAGTCTGGCCAGAGCTCAGCCATAGCACAAAGGGATTTGTGGAATTGTGGATTATTTTGGTAAATAACCTATCAGAGAGTGTTAGCTTTACTTGGAGAAAAACAAGGAAAAATAATATAATGACATGGAAAATGATAGGTTTGTGATTTGTTGTTGTTTGCTTATGATACGTGTAAAAGGCTTCAACTTTTTTTGTAATACATATGGCAAGCAGAAATAGTGTAGATTTTAAATGATTTCTCCTTTTTATGAATCACTTTAGAAAAAGTCATAACTAAACCAAAATCTCTTACTGAGACAACCTGTTTGCTGTGTCCTTTAATTTCAATCAAAATTCCACTGTAGGTGAGATACAGGTTAATTAGTACACTGCATTCTCTTTCAGGATACTGAATTGTTTATGCATAACAAAAAGTAAATAAGAGTCTAAGTTTTAAGCCAAAATGGTATTCAGAATTTTTGTAAGAAAATATTATTGCTGCCTCGCTCAATAGAGCCAACGCTACCTACAGTCTGATGGGTTTTTTTTCATACTGTTTAAAATCTCTTTAAGATAAAATATAAATAAACTTAGAGATAAAGGTCTTGCCTTCAAAGAAAAAGAAAGCCAAGCGGGAAAGAAAAAGAAAGAAAAATCTGAAGTCACCTCCACAGTGACTTCAAAGTTTGAGATACTGCCTTTGTATTTCATTGGCTACTTTTGATAAATCCTCATACTTACAAGGTACGTTGTTCCAGCAAATCTCAAAGCATTGTGCAAAGACTGCAGCATTGCCAGTTCAGTTAAACAGAGGAAGTGAATCATGTGTGGAAATGATTAGCTGCTATCATCTAGCCAAGCAGTTGAAGGGTCAGGAACAAGTCCCACCTCTTCAGAGCCCAGAATTATGCTCCTACCATTGAGATACCCCGTCCCTATACAAACACGTTCACTGGTACAAAGCACTCACATCTTTTGTTTTGTTTTGACACAGAAAATTTCTGCTACAGATCCTTCAACTATTAAAACTTCAAATTTTCAAGCACACAGGAAAACTCGTTTCGTTATCCATGGCCATCTGGCTGGAGCAGACCTCTCCTGGATAACAGAAATGTGCAGGGTATGACGTGACTATTATTTGACAGCAATCCAATTGCATTTGAAATTTCATATCTCCTTTCTCCTCCATTAACTGGCTTAGAATTCCCAGCTAAAATTTACACCTCTGCTTTCCTGTTAATACTAAGAACACAGGAGGAAAAAAAACTCAGAAGCAGAGTTTTATATGTCTACCATTCCGTCCTCAGGTACAACTATGGTGTACTTCAACCTCCTGTTAATTGCTGAATTCGCCTTCATAGTGAAAGCTATAATTATTTGATTTTTTACAATTCCTTCACAGAATTAAAGACAAAAGTCATTTTTCCAACCTCAAGGAACGGTTAAACTAAACATTTCAGATTGAATAAGGCATTTGATATAATAAGAATAAATGCTTTGTTCAGGCAATTAGTTACAGTTTATTTAGGTACATTTCAAAAATGTAATTGTTTCAAAATGAAAAATCAAATATTTCCTGATATCAGTGGCTAAATAGAGTATTTTATTTTAAAAGTACACAGTTGGGGGCTGAACTACTCAACCACCTCAACACAAATTTGTGGATCCTTTCAGATGAGAGAAGTATATAATTTTCGAGAATAAAGTTTGGAGAATAAAGGTTAGAGAAACTACCCTTTTTTCTAACTGTGGCACTGGTAGTAAAAGAATCTGATTCCCTGAAGTGAACCAAGATATGTGGGAGGGGAAACAGAATTGAAACAAGCTATTGCATGTCCTAGTATAAGTGTTCAAATTACTACCTCCACTCTGCCTCCTTGTGTTGATTCTGCAGTAAGAATAAAAATTCTGAAGATGTATCTTTAGTAGTCACATAAATGAACAAAGAATAGAGCATCATTTTACATTGTTACTTTTTGAAAAAGAAAATACAGCAAGGTTTGATTTCCTCGGAAACTAGGAGAAAAACACACTGCTAAAAATGACTTTAGAATTGGTATAATTTTCCTTCAGAAACAGTCCCTGGCTATATCCTGTTCATGTTGTAAATATCCTTGGTTTATCCCCACTCTTCCCCACTTGTGTTCCACCTCGCTGACAGGGATAACTAATTTGTCAACTACTCCAAACCAGTCTACTCTATAGACTTGCAGACTACAAGTCTACATAGTCTACCTATGAGTTGCTCCATAAACTTCACATGCCCAGATAAGGGAGCAGGAGAGCAGGAGTGGAGCTCAAAAGAGACTGGACAGAAGCAGTTTGACAGCTCTACAAGTGGGATGCAAAAATCAAACCTGTCATAACTAAAGTGAGTTAAAGCAGAACGAGTTATTTGTATACAACCCAGGACAGTTGTGATTCCTGTGTGTTTTCTTCTCGTGTCCTGTTTTCACCCCCACCAGTCCATGTTTCACGTTGAAGATGTGAACTGCATCTTGACTGACTGGAGAGGCGGCTCTAGCGGCTTGTACACCGAAGCAGTTAACAACGTCCGCGTGGTGGGGGCTGAGCTCACATACTTGGTGAACCTTCTTGAGGTAAAGGAATTTGTGGCACATGGTCACGGGTGTATAGTCTGTAGGACAAAGGTAGCACCTTTCCATCTCCGGTGCAAATCAGAAAGCACAGAGGTCCTCAATAGTACAGCTGATAATATTATCAAAGGTCTCTAATTCTGCAGGAATTGAGGTACTAGTCATGGCCTAGTAGAGCTTGAGGCTTTGATGCAGTGCCTCAGGCTTGTGTCACCAACTTAGCAAGCTTTCTTTTTTTTCCTTTCCATATATCTTCCCAGAAGGAATATGGCTACTCTCCTGCCAAGATTCATTTGATTGGCCATAGTCTCGGAGCACATGCTGCAGGGGAGGCCGGGAGAAGGAAACCTGGCATTGGACGAATAACAGGTAGTGAAGCTATTGCAACTGATGAAGCTTAGTGCTCTCATAGCAGGAGGAACCAACACAAAAGGGCCGAAGAAGCAACTTCTGCCTCACAAACCCACTGGACAGGCTGCACTATGCAGGGGTTGTCATGTGTAGCGACATATGGCTGGCGTAACCACACATAAACGAAGCCATGTCACATGCCATGTCACATGTCTTACATGTCACTTTTCATGGCCTTCAGAAAGATCAGACTGGAACACAGTCACAAGAGCTTCCCTGTCCCTTCTGTAGCTAAATATGAGTCACTTTGCATAGGGCACAACGAATCTCACCATACTACTACTGACTTTCAGTCAAATTACAGTGTATTACATGTGGAGTAAATGGTTTATAGAATATTAGAAACTTGTTATCAACTTTTTTTCTTTAAATCCACTTTATCATGACTTTTCAACAATTCAGAAAATTCGAAATCTGAAATGAAAAATTAAAAATCTGTATTTGTTAGGTTAAGAAGACATAATAAGTAGCCCTGGGTACCCTCAAGAAAAAGACGGTCACTGGCTGCACAGCTATGCAGGGATATGTGGCATAATAAGGCATTAACAGTATGTTTTTAATGTCCCAGTACTTTCTACTTCCATTTCTCCTACAGTCAGTTCTCCTATCTGTATGTATATTGCTATCACTGAGCTATATATACATTATGCAGTGAAAAAAGTACTTTAGGGAAGCAGGATCTGAATTCCACTGTTTTGTCTCACAGAAGAACCTACTGACACTAAATGAAGAGACTAGAAGTTTCAAATAAACTTTTCTGCAACTAAAAATAGATTTTTGACCAAATGAAAATTCTAGTCTTAATATCCTTCATGAATGCACAACCCCCACACACACTCCTGACATTCTTCACCCAAAACAAGCTAAACATTTTCCCATCGGTCTTCTGAGTACCAACAGAAATGCAATGGCAAACCCTGTATGCACATTGAATACGATGAGATATACATAACTTGTTAACACAATCAGACACATTTTCATTTTATTTAGGTTTGGATCCAGCTGGGCCTCTTTTCCAGAATACACCAGACATGGTTAGGCTGGACCCTTCAGATGCGAATTTCGTTGATATAATTCACACTCATGCTGGTCATCTGTTCTTTGACTTTGGTAAGTTTTGCATAGGAAACAACACCTACACTGAAGTTTGCCATTGCCTTTAGAAAGAGCCTTGAAACATTTTACATATTTCAGCTCCAGGGATTCTTCAGAATTGTGGACACCTGGATTTTTATCCAAATGGTGGGAGGAAAATGCCTGGATGCGAGGAACTTCGTGCACCTCCTGCAACTCGAAGTGTCAATGATGTTATGAGAGGTAAATATCATAGAATCATAGAATGCTTAGGGTTGGAAGGGACCTCTAGAGATCATCTAGTCCAACCCCCCTGCACACGCAGGGTCACCTAGAGCACGTGGCACAGGACTGCGTCCAAGCGGGTTTTGAAGATCTCCAGAGAAGGAGACTCCACAACCTCTCTGGGCAGCCTGTTCTAGTGCTCTGTCACCCTCACTGTTAAGAAATTTTTCCTTAAGTTCCTGTGGAACTTTTGGTGCTTCAGTTTCCGGCCATTTCCTCTAGTCCTATCAGTGGCCACCACTGAAAAGAGACCATCCCCGTCCTCTGCACTCCCTCCCTTGAGGTACTTATAGACACTGATTAGATCCCCTCTCAGCCTTCTCTTCTCCAGGCTGAACAGGCCCAGCTCCCTCAGCCTCTCCTCATAGGGCAGATGTTCCAGGCCCCTGATCATCCTTGTGGCCCTGCGCTGGACTCTCTCCAGCAGCTCCACATCCCTCTTGTACTGTGGAGCCCAGAACTGGACACAATACTCCAGATGTGGCCTCACCAGGGCTGAGTAGAGGGGCAGGATCACCTCCCTCGACCTGCTGGAGACGCTCTTCTTAACACACCCCAGGATCCCATTGGCCTTCTTGGCCACAAGGGCACACTGCTGCCTCATGGGCAACTTATCATCCACCATGACACCCAGGTCTTTCTCCGCAGAGCTGCTCTCCAGAAGGTCGGTCCCCAGCGTGTGCTGGTGCCTGGGGTTATTCCTACCCAGGCGCAGTTAAGCAGTTAGTTTTCCAAAATGACCTGTCTTTTGCTTTGCTAAGTTATTTTAGAAGTGGTTTGAGAACTTAGTAACAAAGTAGATTGAAAGACTGCTCTGCTGCCCTCTGTTTTCTTCAGGTGAACATATTCAATACTCAATGTTAATTTCAGATCCTGCATGTATAAAGTCATGAGATATCAACTTACTAGCATGGGAATGACTGGTATAATACAATAATGAAGTGATAAGAAAGTGATTTTTAAAGCCTACGTTAAATCTCCTAACTTGCCCGATCTTCCTCAAAGACTGAAGAGCTATTCCCTTTCTTCTCCTTCATTTTTTTTAAAGAAAAAGCCTTAATATTTTATTTAAAAAAACCAGGATATATGAATTCAAAATATTTTTATTTGGGTAACTTTTGAAGAATTCACATGGAAACTGAAGATTGTTGATAAAAAATAATTTCGACTCAAAAGACTTTCAACTTCCATCATAAAAGAAATATTTCAATTCTCAGCAAAAAAAATAAGGTTTTCCATAGTAATTTCATAATACTGTTTTCAGTGTTTCGCAGTTAAATAAAAGCCCAGCCCTACTGAACAAGAGCAGATGGATGAGAGTGTTCATGCAGTTCCTAAAAATAGAGACAACCTTAACTCCTGCCTCTCATTTGAACCTTACTTTGTGCATATCTCTTCTGTCTGAAAATATTTACATTTATGTAGTGCTTTTATCTATAAAGTGCTTTAGAAATGCTGCTTAGTAACTTCTCTCCTCAGCTTTTGATATAGTAGGAAACGGAGGATTTTGATCCCATTATATAGATGTTAAGTGACTGTGGCACTAGCACAGGGGAAGCCAATCATGAGGACTCAGATTTTTAAAGATAAAGGCACAGACCCTTCTGAGTTAGGTTAAAAGAAGGAACTGTAAAGAAAACACACCCAGGAAGCCTTCATGAGCCATATCATTTCCAAGAAATAGAGACAGAAATACCCTTCAAAGTTGTCGGTTTTTTTTTTCCTTCTTCTTCTTATGTAAAGAACAATATGTATCAACTGTTAATATCTACTGGTCTTCCTTTAAGGTGCATAAATATTGACTGCAGATGAAATCCTGATTTCACTATAGTGTGTGCCAGCTTGCAATTACCTCTGTGCCTCCAGGACCTCACTCTAATTGCATGAGGCTCCTTTTCCCCACTGTAGCAAACTAGAGCCTATTTTTACACAGTCTAATTTCAGTACATTGTGCTTTGATAAAGGGAGTCTTCAGAGACATCGAAGACAATAGCTGTAGCAAAGGACCCGTAAATAGAGTCCCAAAAGTACTTTCTTCTTCCCAGCACTGAGTGCTTATAAATTTCACTCTGAAGGGAAAATGTACGTGTTTCAAATAATTCTGACAAAATCAAGGACAAACTGCCAAACATCTTGCTATTTAGAGCACTTCACAGCATCACCACGTCAAATGACTGCAGATTTTTTAGAGCTTAAAAAGAGTGAAACCCACTGAATTTACAACAATTACTACGATTATCTTTAATTCTAGAAATGAGTGGAAATTATGGTTTAGAAAATACCATGTTGTGATAATGTTAAGCAAATGACAACTACTTCATGGCCACTACCATATGCTTTGCAAATGCTGTACCTATGAATTATTCCATTCTTTAAAATATCAAAGGAAAAGTCTATCAAAGGGAAAATGCAGAACTGAAAGCAGTGCAGTACACAGCATAGGACTGGAGGTTGCAGGAATTCAGCATCTCTGCCCTTTGAGCTTCTGTATAAGCTCAGAGAAGGACTTGAGCAGACCTGAGCCTATCTCTCCCCCATCTAAAATGTGTGTGTAACTGCCCACTTCTTACCATAAACCAAAAACTTTACACTTTAAAAGTCTTTTTAATTCTTTTTTTTTTTTTTTAATTTGAGACTTCACTGTATAAACAAATGCTTTCAGCAAAAAAGACCGATATGTGTTTTTTTTTTTGTGTGGACTCTATGGCTAGTGAATAGCTTTAACCTTTCTTACCTGTTTTTTTTTTCCCCAGAATATAAGTCTATTGGATGTGGACATAAAAGAAGCCTCCAGTATTACGCTGAAAGCATTATCACTCCAGATGGATTTGTTGGCTATCAGTGTGAAACCTATCAAGATTTTGCATCAGTAAGTACCAGGTACAAACCTATCTGGAGGGACCAAGAAGTTTTAAGCTCGTGATTAAAACTAAAGAAGGTCCCCTGAGTGCCTGGTTGCCCTTGGGGAACCCATCACCAAGAGCTGTCACAGCCTCCGGTTTCGTAAGTGCTTAAACATTTGCACAATCAACCAACAACTGCCGTATTTAGACGAGGCGAGACAAATATTTATGCAGCTCCGCAGTGCTCACAGGCACACGACAACCCTTGGGTGTCTCGAGAAAGTTCAGTGGAACTTCCTGGACTTTATTCCTGGTAGAAGTGGGTTTTTGGTGGCCAGATTCTGGCAGTGCACTTGCGGCCTAGCAACGGAGGAAATACTTGAGATTCATCTCCATCAGCTTTCAGAAGCAGTGATTACAACACTGCTGAAAGGTTGTTATTCCTTGCAGCAATGTTGCCACATAACTTGAAAGTTTGCTGTAACCCAGAATTTAAATGAAAAACAGAACTCTGTGCAATTTAGTGGTGAGAAGAGAAAGATTTGCCTACTGCAGAATAAATAAGCGATGATAACTAAGTAGCCTTTTATTCATCTAAAACCCAGAGAGTCAAAGACAATAACGCTTTTTAAAACAGTACTTCCCAAATATCAAAATTCAAGCATTTGAAATGCAAAGCTATTTTTTTTCAACTGAAATAAAATCATTTGCTCTGAAGATTTACAATTTTTTCCTTTTCTTTTTCTTAATGAACATCAAAGTCTCAATCCCAATGTTCAATCTACAGGTAGACTAGTTTTGTTTGAAAGTTCTGCATGGGTATAAGGCCTGATAAACAGATAAAATACATTCCAAAATGAGATCACAAGCACAAATATTCCTAAATTTAATATGATTATCCACCCTACAGTAAATGACAAGCTTAATCTTCCAATACGCCCCATGAAAGAGGTACATGCCAGCTGCCTTCCACCTTTTACAGAATAGGTAGTAATGCACAGTACACATCAAGGTATTTACTCATAGCCTCTGCTGCAACACAAGGAATTAAATCAGGTTTTCAAAATGATTCTTTCTGATTTTCAATCTACTGAACTGAGCAAACTAACCACCTGAGCTCCTTTTTACAGCACACCAATAAATACTGAACATATGAGCTGAACTCAAGCACCTTTTCACTTTTTAGAAATGTATACTTTAGCTGGATTAAAAAAAAAAGAAAAAAAAAAGCTGAAATGCCCTAATTTTTGATAGTTTGAGAATTAGGATTAAAATAGATCATCTTTATAACAGCCTTTTGTTCTTCCAGGGAGACTGCTTCCCATGTCCCAGAGAAGGATGCCCACTGATGGGTCATTATGCTGATCAGTTTTCATCCAAAACTGGGAAAGAACAGCAAAAGGTTTTTTTAAATACAGGGCCCCTCCCTCCTTATGCTCGTAAGTGCTTATTTGGGTGATGTGACTGATGCTCATTTCTAAAGTGACAATGAATTCCCTATGAACAAATACCTCCCTGGCCCACAGCAATCCACTACAGTTAGTGAGTGAAGCTCAGCATAAAATCTGGAGTCTCACATGTGTTAGGAATATGCATTTAGCAACATTATCTAGGGAAGGCTGAGATAACTATAGAAGCAGATCAACTGATGGTGACCTCTTTGGAGTTAAAAGCTCTGCTAAATTTTGTTAATTATGTGAAGACTTTGAAAATTCTCTAATGCTGTAGGTGGGAGGAGGTTATGCTGAAAGCACAGAATTTCAAAGCAAAGTGTTACATTACTGTCATTGAAAAAATATATGAGGGTATTTTTGCAAAGCTCAAGTCATCATGGCAAGCATTGGGAAATAGAGTTTTAATCTCCAATTATTGTAGAAGCAGTCACAGAACTGGGAAATGAGGAAATTCATAAATCAACTATTATCTATGATGAACTGCAAGGGCCGTAAGTGAGGTAAGGCCTTTGAGGCCCTTATTCACTAAACACTAGGATATTTGAAAATTAAGAAAAAAAATTGTTACATCTTGAGGAGAATAAAAACAAAAACAAAATGAGTTTGAATACAGAGAAATTAACCATTTTTTCAATCTGAATGACCATATTAATTTCAGCATCTAAAAATTTTTGAGTTTATATAAATTATAACCTGAAAACAAATACTTTTTTTTTCAAGAGGTTGAAGAGTTCTCCTTTTAATAGCCCAAATTAAAGCCAGTGTAAAAGCTTTCTAAACCTGCTTACTTGAAAATAGTATTTACTATTGCACATTAGACCCTGCTTCTGATTTGGAAAGGCATTTCAGAAGACAGGATCTTCCGAGGAGCGAGCAGCTATTTAAGGAAACCTTAAACACTCTACATCAGAACCATTCTGGGAATGTTGCCAATATTGTTCAATATACCCTTAACAACACAGTTATCCAGTGGATCCAATTCAGAGCTAGTATGCTTGAGACCCTCCAAATCACTCATAAATTTAAGAAATTATGATATTAATATTGAGGCCAAGTGGAAGAGTGAAGTACATATTGACCATCACAGCAGATTTAATTCTTAGCATATCTAGCAGGCCAGCAAAGGTTGGATCTATGATTTAGACCAGTGTCAAGCTAATTAGTATTATCAGAAAACCCTGTAGACCTAATGTTTGCCTTAAGGGAGAGTGACATTTTGTCTGCTCTCTAAGCACATTTCTGCAATGCTCTTCCCCCCACTGAAAAACATTGAAATGTATGAAACATTTTACCATCAGGAATGAAATCTCTGCACGACCATAACCTATTTCTTTGTTTTGATAGGCTGGAGAAAAGAGATACATGTCAGAGTATCTGCAACAAAAGCCCTGAAAGGAAAGATAGATGTGGCCTTGACTGGAAATAATGGGATCAAGAGAAAATACACAGTCGTCGAGTAAGTTTAACATGACAGTTGAAAAAAAAATCACTCTAACAACATTATTATATTTAATGCATGCATGGCAATTTTAACATGTCTCATCTTGCTCTGTTTGACCTTACTAGTGTTTTACATTGGTAGCAAAAGTAGCTGGTAAGTGAACAAAGCTCCTCATGCTACAAAATGACTGTGATCAAAATATGTTGTCTGATCATCCTTGTTCTGCATTTTCTTTTCTGAGGATGCCACTTAGCACAGAGGGCAAGAGCAAAGGCCTGAGAGCAGGCAGCTTCTGGACTCAATTTGGTAATCTTCCCCGAGAAGAGAGAAAAGAGCTACATGGGGTATATGATGGGTAAATGAAGACCACTGACCCCTCCTCTAGTAAATTAGAGACAGCAAGTAGGAAAATTGCACCTTGCTTAAGAACTGTGTTGGGGTCTGGAATTCCTCTCTACTTAGCCTGGCCTTTCCTAGTAAATGTGAATTTAAATCTAGTAAATTGATAATTGTCAAGAGCACAGTTTAAATATTGTAAAACCAACCTTCTCTGTATTGGAACATTGCCCTCTTACTGTCTACACCAGAAGTACATTTGGTTGCAAATACAGTGATACAACTACAGGCAATGTCTGTGATAATCTCACACTATAATAATTATTCAACTGTAATGAGCAGAGATTCCACAGAAAGCAGGGATGTAAATTTTATTTTCCTATTTTCTTCATAGCTGATAAGAAGCAGAGACACTGGGAGAACTTTTTGACTTTTCACTACGTATCTGCTGAGCATTTCAATACTTTTGATTGATCTGCATCATGCTAAGTGCAGGTCACTATTCCTGTACTCCATCATGTACCTGCAGGTTGAGACGGCTGCTACATTTCCACCCAGGCCCCAGCTAGTTTCTAAATTTGTGGTTTCAAGGAGAAAGATGTATTTCACCTCCTAATCGGATTCCAGGAATGAATCTGGCAAGGGCTTCAGCAATGTTTCCTGCGTTTTCAAAGCATGCAGAGGAAGATGATTTTTTATCCAGCTAAATTGTGGGACCTCTAGCCCCTGGCAACTGCAAGTGCTAAAAGCTTAAATGGGCTCAGGAAGAGACAGGACAAGTTCACGGAAGAGAAATCCATCAAAGATTGATAAATGCAGAGACATCACCTCTGTTTTAAAAAAAATCCTGATGTGTGGATTGTTGCAGGAAGCAAAAACATTTGAGAAAAGTGTTGCTATAAACATGATCTAGTCTCAAAGTCTTCCCTAGAACTTTGTTTTAACCCAGCCTTTGAGTAAGGAGACTGGGCTAGAGGGATGTTTTGTCTGGTCCTGCAGAGCTGTTCCCTTTACAGTGTTGTCCAAATAAATATTTCATGTATTTTAATGTATGAAAATCTAAGATCCAAAGACATTATCACTTTGTAACATGACTTCAATGACAAGTCAGCAGAGAGGATAGGAGTTGGTATTTCTGGATTTAACAGGTGATCCTCTATGGCTGGAGCTGAAAGACTTCAATCTACGTGGGATTCTGGGATAATATAACTAAATTATAACAGCGCTGTTCAAAACTTCTACTCTCATGGCATCCCACCCCTCATCTCCCTTCTTACCTAGGATGTTTTATGTAGCAACTTCTTCCCTCATTTTGATATGACACAGAGCACCACTTTTATGCTTTTCCTTTGCCAGGGGAACTTTCGAACCAGGCAGCACGTATCTGAACTACATTGATACAGAAATTTCAGGGAACACTTCACAAGTCGAGTTCCTCTGGGAAAAGCAGCCAAGTCATTTACATGGAGGCTGTATGGGAGCTGAACAAGTCACAGTAGTATCTGGGGAAGATGGAAATGTGTGAGTACACAGTCTCAGTGTGTTTTGTTCTACAACTCTGGAAAGAAAAAGAAAAAAAAAAGAAGAACAAAAGGCCAACACTTTTGCAGGGTAACATATTCCTTAAAGGAAGTGGGATTGAGTAATGAAATTAGGAGTCTAATCCCCATTTCATGGGAGTAGCTGGGTGTCTGGCTGACGGTAGCTGTTCCCACCAGCTCAGCCCTGCAGCCAGACTTTCCCACTGAACGGGACCGACCACACGTGACGCTGAGGGGCAGGTAGCCCTGCACGAGGAAAGGGTTTGACCTGCTCTCCTGAGCTGCAATTTCATACATGTGCATCTGCATTACCAAGCAGCACGCAAGAAGCAGCTCTGCACAGTGAAGCATACATGCTCTGGCAGGGTATCTTAGGCTGGCTACAATCTGATCCCAGGGGCTAGACACCCGCTAGCATCTGGAGTAAATCAGGCGCACTTCTAGAGCACATATCTCAGCTTCGTTTTACCCAGTTCATGTGCTCCAAGACCACTCAATTCTGTAATCCAAGGTCTTGTAAGAGGGAGCTGAGTTATTCTCTTGAAAAGCACTGTTCTTGCCCCCAAAAATGCTAATGTAGTTGTACATAAAGATACACATATCCTAGGTTTGAATAACTATATACTAACTAGTATAAAAATTCCTTGATAATAGATACACATACTCATATTTTTAGGCTATTAGAACCCGTTGTTTGGCCTAACATGAAATAAAAATAGGTTTTCTACTTGCTCTCTGGAGCTGCTGCTCTGAAAATGTCACATTGTGCTGAAAAAAATATTTACTTAAACTTTTCTTTCACTGCCAGGTCTACATTTTGTGGCCGTGGAACTGTGCGGTCAGGCCGAAGGCAAACGCTGACACCCTGCTAAGACTTCAGTGAGAGCTCCCTGTTTGTCCACTGTGGTAATGTGCACAGAGGAAACCTTCTTTTTTCCAGTCAGTGGCAAGTCCTTAACAAGATTTCTTTAATAGATATCAAAAATTTGCTCAGTCCTCTGCAAAAGTTGTAATTCCAAATCAATGTTTTTGGCTTTTATCCATGAGGAGTTTTGAACTTCCACTTAGAATGACACCTAGTGGGTATTTTACTAGTAATGCTTTCATGCATTTGGAGGAAATACTGAAATAGCAAAGGGAGTCCCAGGCAATTCTCTTCAGAAATATACTTAATTATTATAAAAGCTTCCAGGAAAAAGATCAAACAAAAGGGGTTATATACAGCCATATTCTTTCATAGTGTCCTTTCCCTGAGTAACTAAGCAGGCACATTCATGCTTTCTGGAGGATCTGATTGTGCATCAGTAATCTGAAAAATAATTCTAAATATGAAACTATTCAGAGCTTGAATGGCATGCTCTTATTTGAGCTCTTCCTTCTTGAAGGACACCTTCAGACCAGCATTTTAGCAGCACATCCATAACAGTGTTCAGGAACGGGGACAGTGTACCCACTTGTATGGTGCACCATGAGAATCTACCACAAAGTTGACCATGTGTCAAACAGGACGATTTAATGCACAGCAGATTATTTGGTCATTGCCTTTTTCTCAGGGCACACTTGACTTATGGACTAGGTCTGTGCAGCTCTGCTGAACATTGGATAAGCTGAAACTTTTTCTCTAAAGCTGAAGCTCTCTTTATCAAAACCATCTTGCATGATTAGACTTTTAAATTTCCAAATAATTATTTTCTCTTTACCAATGAACCTGTACTTTTCACCCACAACTTTCCTTTATGAAGCCAGATACAGACTTGGAACATTATTTAGGATCGTGGCTATTTTCCCCATATAAAGAACATATTACACCACACTCTGTGGCACAAACCTGTTGGGGGTTTGATCATACTGAAATCAGGTCTGAGTTGCATTGTATTACCTATAATATTGCCCTTTCCCAAATTCAAGAGTATTTTGGTACTACTTAAAATCAAAGGACTCGGAGTGATTTACCAGCATTAGCCAAAACAAACCAAGTTAAGGCTGTTTCTCTTTTAGTACTAATGACAGGTTTATGATCTGGGCACAGAAACCCCACATATGAATCATTTTTGGCAACTCTTGGCAACTCATCGTAGCAACTCGCTATTGCAGAGCCCTTCCAGCGAAGTTTATCAGGAGGTGTTAATCAGATCAGTTACACAAGACCAACCATGAGTGATGAACAGGCGTGTTTAAAATTAGGGAGCAATAATTCCGAGATGTCAGAGGGCAGCCACCTCGTGTGAAGCCCATCGGAGCAGCGAAGCCGGCGGATCAGCAGGCCCCAACCTCGGGCACCTTCCTTCAGCTCCCTGACCATCTCCAGACACCCCGAATCCTGGAACCATCACGAGCAGAGAGCTCATCCTCCTCGACCCCTTAGGAGCACTACTTATGCAAGAGCCACTTTTTGGATCTTTGATCACCAAAAATTAAAAAAAAAGAAAAAAAAAGAAAAAAAAAAGGGTGCTGCAGGCCAAGGAATGGGATTGGATCATCTGATTTTATGACCTGAGAAATCACCGTGAATAGTATCATGTTAGACAGTGCTTCACACAACAAGAAAGCACTGCCCTGTTGAATCCAGGGCTGTATAAAGCACGATTCCTTCTCATTTCTTCCTCCATACTTGACTCTGCCATTCTTGCAATTCCAAAAATTAATTTGATATTCTTTCAATGGGTAAATTATATTCTACTTTTTAAAAACAAAAGCTTTCAGTTTGTTTAATTTTAAATCATTGATTTAAGCAGCTTTCTGGTGAAGTGTAATGGTGCACATGGGTTGAGGAATAAATGAATTTCAACTGATGAGATTGCTTAAATATACATTTTCGCATATGATCAATCCACCTAAAAATAAAATATTACATTACTTTCTTCCCCTTGCCCATCTCTCCATTATTATACACTGTTGCTTGAGTTCATTTTCCTTGTTTGGTATAATCATATAACCACCAACACTGAACCACTGCCCTTTCTTGCTAACACTGCTGTGTACAACTCAGAACAACTCTGCTTTCATGAACGAAGATGAACAAACATTGAAAGTAACTGTGTAGTGTTGGTAGCATTTAGTCCTCTTTCCTTCTATCCTTTTCCATATGTAAAATTGTAACTTGGTATTGAAACTCTTGGTGCCATCACTTCCCAGTATTGGAGCCAGTCCAGAAAATGCAGGAGTCTGATATTGCACAAGACAATCTTCCTTTATTAAAGACTATAACAGGTAATACTTTCATATCTTCATGGCAAGGTAAGCCAGCTTTTTATAACAACTTAAATTACATCTTTAAAATGTCAAGCGATATGTATTATTTGGTATGATTTGCTGCCACGCTGTATGGTAGCTTTTTGTTTTTTTTTTTTTTCTGATGTGCTTCTTTTGTCTAGGGTTTTTAAGGACATACTTTGATTTTCATTCATTCTTTCAAGTAGGTAAATACTCTGCGACACTACGAGTGCCTCAAATATACAAAACTAACTTCATTCAACACTTCAGCAGTTTTTTCAGCAAAAACTGCGCCAAAGTTAAATTAATAACTAAATGATTATAAAATATTCTGTCTTTAGTGTCTTTTCTCTCCCATGACACACTTTGGGAGTGGAGCAAGGTAAAACCCAAACCCCAAACTTTCAGATCTTCTATCAGACAGGAACAGCAATATTAAACAGTCCAAAATACTATGTGCTCCACCTACACTATCTGTCTTCACATTATATGTAGGACCAGAAAAATAATTTCTGGAGAAACAGGGCATTTTCTCAGGAAATGATACATGTAGCTGAGAAAGGAAGAGCTGCTTATGAGAATTCTCCATTATCAAGGAAAAAAAAAATAGCGCATGGCACAGCAGACTTTCCTCTTTCCTAAAAGCCAAGTCTACCAAAAGATGCCTCTCACAAATATTTGTGAATTCAGAACAAAGTACATAAGAAAAATTTAAGTCAATTAAACAGAACTACCAAGTAGAGATGGAGATGTTCAGCATATGCAGTCATTTCTTGTGTCACTTCTGATCCTATTTCAGTGATTATTCAGATGCTTTTGTGCTACTCTAATATGCTAGACCATCTTGATGAAATCCAAATGTATGAATTCCAGATTTTCAGGAAATCAACCTATGGCATCAATTCATTCAAGAAGTCCTGTTGGTCTTTCATCTCAGTTACAGATGAAGCTTCACAACCAAGGCTCTTCCACAGAAAGCCTCCGCCGTGCATTCTCTCTGCCTTTAATACTCTCGCCTGTCTCACTGCATCATTTTATAGCCCAGTCACATGGCAGAATTTTTCTTTATTCTAATAGAAATTATCACAGGAAATGTTGTAATTTTCTCCAGTAAAAAAAAACGCATCAGACTTATTATTTTTCTCTATCTAATCTCTAGGATCTTTATTTCACTTGCTCCCACAGTACTTTTTATCAGCTTACATTTCTCTCTCTAGCTTCCGTTTCCCCAACAAAAGAAACATTATCTATTTTCTACACAGTTGATTTGAGTTGTTTTTCTGATCTCTCTCTACATTTACTTTAGGCTGGAGTCTCTATTCTTGACATGAATGGTTACAGTGGCCCCATGCCTAAAAATTCACGCCCTGAAAGGACTTACTGACAGATTGAATTGATGGTTGTATCATATCAGTTGCTAAATTACCCATAAGGGACATGAAGCCACATGGCCTGGGAGCAAGTCTGTCTTCCCAGTTAGTTATTATTCCTACTGGTGCATCACGGCCTGGCTCTCATCTCTTAAAATTCCTACTGGATATTTTTCTAGTGAAATTATTTACCTTAAATTCTCCCACTCTCTTCCCTCAATTAAAATTACTGATTTTTCCTACAATAGGTTCCAATCCCAACACGTGCCCATCATTAGGTAAAAGGAAGGATTCAGTCTGTTCTTTGGAACAAGAGTTTTGCTGGCACTTTGACCCGTCCAGGCTACTCTGTGTAACGCTGGCTTCAACAGTTAGATTTGGCATTCTCCTAGAACAGAAGCAAAGGATGTTCTAAATGTGCATCTCAGGTACTTTGTGTGCTCTTCCATAACCAAAGCTGAATGAGACTCAGGTTGCCACCAAGAGGGTATAAACCCTCTTTGAGCTATGGACAAGTCTGTCTCCAGGGTCTCTTAAAAACCTTCAAAACTCATGGGTCTCTCACTCTTCACTCATGCTAGTCAAGTATCAGGGACTCTGAATTCCATCTGTCTCCAGGGTACTTTAAGCAATGCTAATTCCAATCTTTGGGAAGCATAAGCCGATAGCATGCCCAGATATATTTCTTATGGCGTATTTCCAGGATTGAGGAAAGCCAAGAATCTGGTTTTTATCTTTAAACATCAAGGGAACTCAAACCTCTGTAAAGAACATTTATCATCACCAAGCCCTCACAAACAGAACACACCTACCCTGCCATGTTACACAAAACACACCTCTCTCCTCCCATCTACCACAAGATCGGATGGGGTAAGATGTCTTACAACATCGGAAGCATGAGCAGTGTTTAAATAAAAAAAAAATAAGAAAAAAAGAACAGACCGACATTGGTATCAATCCCCCTTTCATCCTCTAATTTTCTCTTTTTTTAGAATAGGAAAGTGTGAGACCTGTTGTCCAGAATTCCATATATTGAACTTTGTTCTGAGCCACTGCTCTGTACTATAGGCAGTTCTGTCATTCCTTTTAAACCTTCAAATAAGAGGTTTATTTTTAAGCGTTACTAGGAAGTCAAGCACCTAGAGCAGGGGACTTCACCCTCTTCTCTTTAACTGTCCATTACTTCTAAAGAAGGACTATCTCTCCCCATGGATTATTCCTTCTCTATGCATGGTTACTCTCACCACTAGACATAAAATTCCCTACTGTTACTTCCTTAATGTGATACTACTCTCTTCAGATCACAAAAATAAAAAAAAATAAATAATAAAAAATGACATTATCTTTCCATGCTTTGACTGATTTAATTAGCAGGCAGCATGAATTAATGAAGGTCATAAATATCTGTCATTTCTAAAATACTCCTTTTACTGCTGCTATGCAATAGTGAAAAAGATGCACTAAGGCAAATAATTGTTTTCTTCATGCATCCAGCCATTCATTCAGTACAAGATTTGTTCACTTGACCAGAATATACACATCAGAGCTAAACAATAAAAATATCAAGAAAGTCTGTTATTCATGGCTTTGCCACTCACGGACTAAATATAAGGTACTCCAAGAAGGTGAGTGGTCTTTGTCTATACACGCTAGCAATTCCCTAGGGGATGCTATAGACAAACTGGCTTCCACATGACCTCCATCTAAGCTAAGAAATTCATTAACTGTTTTCAATCTCAAATTGAAATGAGAAAGTGTTCCTTTTAAAATGTTTTTTATTCACATTATCTTTCTGTGAAAGCCTTGGTAATTTATACATCACTGCACTTGAAACACAGTTGCTGAGTTTTCTCTGGAGAACATGTTTCTCAGTGAGTGTTTTGCTCCTCTTTTTCCTACTAATGTGAAGGCCACTACTGTCAGAATGCATTTATGTCCTTGATAATTTTCAAGCTGACGTTTGTAAAACCATCTGGATGTGTCTGCCTATTTACTGTTGGAGGTTACTACAAAAAACAGCGTTTCCTGGCTCCTCTTAAGCCATGAAACTGGAGGAAGGAAAAAACGGCTACTCCTAATGCATGCTAAACCTCAGAATTCATCATCCTGAGCTGTGATCTGCAGCACTGTGCAGAACCCCTGATATACACTGACAGTGAAACTTGGTATCAAATGTGCATCAACCCCACACATTTACCAGATTGACATTTCTCAAAACACAGAGCAGATGGAAAAGCAAAAATAAATAAGATGATGAATGTATGATGTCTCTTGACAAATCCTGTTCTCAGCTAGTGGTGTATATTTGCTCTAGGGGATACAGTAATACGGATGTATTTCTTACAGTAGTGAACTATTTAAAGTAGTTCATAACTACTCTTGCAAGGGGCTCTGTGTCACAGAACTCTCATGCACAAATTGCTAACTGTGGAAACTGCACTAAAACATCTGAGCATCTTCAGTATTGCTGGCCACCTAGGAGACATTTCAGATGGGTCTGATTTTCACAGGAAGGTGTTCAACGATTTCTAAAGATGCTTCATCACTAATAGAGGCAGCAGAATTGCTATCTATATCGCTCATATGCCCATATTTTGTCAGATCTGGCACCTGGCATTCTTTATCTTTTTCCATGGCTCCCCAACCTCTTCACTACCCACACTTAGCTAATGAGCTATATCAGTCTGATGAGCTACAGGTCCTGTAAGTGCTGCCTAATTTCCTTCTTCCTGTCACTGAATATAGACTTCACTGTGATCATTTCTTATCAATTAGATCTGTTTTATCTGAAGTTACATACTTGGCTTCAGCACGAGCAATAATTAAAGATGAGCTGCAGTCAGTGACCACTTCCTCCAGAGTCCTCTAAGACTTGCACTGCTTTACCAACAGATAGCACCGAAACCCAGATGCAAACAGTAAGACAGACTTCACGAAGAGTAAGAAGTGACACATATTCAGGACGGTGTTTTTACATTGGCTAGCATTCTAGGTCCTACCCAGCATAGCTAGCATATAAGATGCTTATATTTAGTGTTATTTCTGATATTTTATCTTTTCCCAGACTATGCCTCCATCTCAAGACCACAAGCTGGTTTCTTATATGAGTTTTGAATTCATCCCAGGCTACTTCCTGCCCTCAGGCACTTGATTCATTCCTTTGAGTAAGGGTGACTGGCACTCTAACCCAGTTGCCGGAATAGATGATCATGGCAACAACCATCTTGTAGATAACAGCGTAGGTCTTGCAGGTTGAGGTCTTGCTCAGGAACTGAATGACCAGGGTTGTGACATGTTCTTAGACTCAGCTCATGCTCAGTCTCCAGAGCAGAGGAAAGAGGACTGCATGGTGGGCATGGCCTCTGGTCACTAAGGTCATGGATAACATGGATTATCATCATCCCTTCCTTCTGTTCCAGACACACTTTTTAATGAAAGTGTCTGTGGTGTCTCTGCTCCAAAGTGGACTCACGGTTCATGTTCAGAACTCACAAACCAGTGAGAAAGTTAGAAAAGAAAGATAATTAATTTGTGAATCCTACATGGCCTAAGAGGACATAGATTAGTCAAAATGATACTGGGTGGAGGAATATAAATAACTTTAACATCAAAAGCACAGGTTTCCATAAACTCTCAAATGCTTATGTGAACAGTTAAACTTTTTGTGGGTCTCACTTTTGAATTTAGGCATCTATATTCCACCCAGTTTGTACCAAAAATTTTCCTACTTCCTTCCTTCCTTAAAAAAGAATCTAGCCTACTCTCTGCAAATAAAAAAACAAATAGGCTTGATTACAGCAAAACATGCTTCACAGAATATGTGCACTGAGGTATTTGCCTGACATTAGTCAGATAACTTGATCAGCTATCTCATAGCTGATCACTTCAAAGGGATGACAATGAAATTAAGTTCATATTCCGAACTGCCCTGCAGAGATGGTTCACTTCACCGACTATAACAGGAGCATACGATAAATGGCTAACTTATTTAAGTATTTCAAGCTGACTGGTATGAACGTGGCACACTAGAATCAATTCCCCCTAGGAATGAAACGGAATCTTGTTTTTAATTAAATCAATTGCAAAACTTTATGAGGTGAAAGTTTTGATAAATCAGAAGTTACGAGAGAGATGAAAAGACAGGAAAAGGCAATATTTTTATATCCATCAGTCAGACTATCATTCCTACAAAGATTCTCAGTCACTCTTAGGAAACCTGTAATTAGATACCATGTGGGCAGGTCCGCACCCACTGCTGTGGGATTGAATCCAACTGAAAAGAGCTGGCAACAACCAGCCCATGACAGGGAGCTCTCTGAACAGAGGTTACAAAGCAACAACAACTTCTACATTTAGAGTGGTAAGTGACTGAAAAATCAAAAGAATTCTTGGATAATTGTACTTGCTGCCTGCTGTTTGGGGTTGGAGAACTGTAGGGTTCCCTGCTTAATAAAAGGCAGGCTCGATGGTGTGGTCTGAGCCAAAAGGAACAAGAAGGACTCGGAGGGATCCTGAGGCTACAAGACTTGTGGCATCTCAATTCTGGAAAATTCTAGTAGGAGATAATAACTTCTGGGGAGCGATAATGCAATGCAGCTAGGAAAAGTGGGCGGATTCAGCAGGGTTAAAGCGGTTCAACAGAATATTTTTCAAAGGAAGATCAGAATGATGATAATTGTAGGTAGAATCTTTTTTTCTTTTAAGGAAAATGCATGAGGGCTCTGGTAAAAGTTGAAGTCAAGAAGGAGGAAAAATTAAATGGGCTATAAAATAAAATGAGAGGCACTGCAAATTTTAAAGACAGAATGGAAGCTGGGAAGAACTACAGTTCCCTTCTATGGTATAATGTGGCAAATAAAAGCTGTTTTAGTTCACTGCCACAAAGAGAAAAAAAATGGACTAGTCGTCCAGAGAGGATATTCTGCACTTCAGAAATGGAGAAAGGCAAATAGCGTTGGGCTGAGGTTTGATTAAATTTAGCAATAGCCTAATCACTAAGAGGAATGGTGAAGGCCCTCTGGAAAGACAGATAAACAGCCTCATGATAGCTGCCCATCAGCTGAAGGTTCCTTAGGTAGGACTGAACAGGCACAGCAACCTCCCAAAATTGTATCTTGCTTTTTCTGATGTTGGTACTTACATTACATAATTGTAATTGTCTCTGTAAATTTTAAGTCTGATAACAGAGTGAGGATTAGTCAGGATATTGCAAAATGCCCTGAATTGGGAAGCCAAGGACCCCTACAAACATCTTGGAAACCCAGTTTTATTTCAGTCTCTAATGATGAGCAAGTATGCGTACAACTCATTCTTATTTTTTTATTGAGCTACTTTTATGGAGCTTTCCATATAAAACTCAAGTGATTTCTTGGTACTAATTATCAAGATTCCCCCTTTGCCTCCTTTTGTATGGCCTGAGGATGTTTTACCTCTGTCTTATCTATCTCTCTTTTTTCTTAATCACAGAGTTAACAAATCTCTACTTAAAAAAAAAAGTGCATCAGCCATCCTGTATCCTGTTACTGCTCAGCACAGAAGCACACAGGGTGATAAGAGAATGGTGAGTAAAATACTTAGAATTTAGGTAAATTAAATGTTTTGTTTCAAATAATCTCACTGCAGTTGTAAAAAAATGCTGGTAATTAAAAATCCTATCCCTTAGTCTTGCTTCTCTTGAATATTCTGTATGTGCATGTTTGTGCATATGTCCTGAGAAGGTGATTAGGGTACATGAGAGGCTTAAATTATATTGTTGACGAGCATTGGGCAGACTTTGTCCTATCTCACAAACCATCTCCGAGTGGCCCATGAATCACAAGTTGAGCAATGCTGCCCAAAAGGGACCTCAGTGGCCTCTTGTGAAGGACAACTCATACTCCAGTGCATGTTTCATAAGTCAGGATAACAGTCTATGAACGTGCACAATCTTTTTTTGTTGCTGTTGTTGGAAATAGGTAGTGTGGGCTTGGAAGCTCAGGAAACTATTACCAGCAGTAAGAACTCAGCAAGACTGAGTTTAAATTCACAAACAAGTCATTCCAGTTCCTCTTGTTGAGTACTAAGCATCTTAAAAGAAGAGAAAGAATTTTCCCCATAAAATTGCATACTGCCTCAACTCCTTTCATGAAAGTATCATTTCTTGACCTCTTTGCACTGTCCTTTTTGTCTTTGGATTACCAGGCTCATACAGAAAGCCTAGCCCTTAGAAACTGGCTTCTATCCAAACCATACACCTTTCTTAACAAAAAGATGGATCAATAACAGCCCTTAACAGCCAACAAGAACAGTCTTTTGCATCTTCCATCACTTATCTAGCTACCCTCTGTCTTCTAATGAAAAATATGTGAAAAGAAGTCCCTGAGCACTCTTGTTCAGCAGCAATTTCCCACATTTTCTAATACCATTTCTGGTTTGTAATACGTTCTGAGAAGAGGTACTGTATAGACTATAGACCATAAACTGTATTTTCATCCCTTTTTATGACAAATCTACTACTTTAGAGCTGTCCCTAAGGGTTTGGAGTCTGAAAAAGGGAACACTGTCCCTCATGCTATACTGTTCTCAGCACAGACTGGCCATTATGAATATGAGACCTCTTGAGAAATCTCGAGTATTTTATAGGCTGAACTGACCAGCCATCCATAAACATATCTCACTGAGCTCTCCAATTCACCTGACAATCCATGTCTTCTGAGATTTTTGTGCACAATCATCAGGTTCTTAGAATGATGCCTGAAGTACCTACCAGAATGGCCTCCTTCATTTTTCTAATGATTAGGACCTCTCCCTTCTTGTCTGTCGCCAGCTGTTTGGAATGACTCCTGATCCTTTTCTCTCCTACCAACTGCCAACTTTCCTCTCTGCTTTCCACTCTTCCCAAGAAGATTTTCTCTCTCTTACCACATTGTATTCTCTTGATGTCACCAGTGGCCATACTAGTATTGGCCACAGAACTGTACCTCAAAAGAAATCTGATGCTTCCTCTCAGTTTTGTTCTTTGCAACTTTTATTCACAGCTTCTTAGATATTTGGGCTTGCTCCTCTGCCCTATCCCACTTCCAATGAACTATTAACCACACAAGGGACTTCAGCTACCAGGACTTAATGACAGTGCTCGGATCCATGATGTCCGCACTCTGACCATTTGGCTTGGGTAGGAAATCAAGGAAATCCAGCTTCCACAGAGATGCCAGCAACTGTCTTTGCCCCAGGGATGCATTTTCTGGCTCATGTTCAGCTTGGTGTGCACCAGGATTGCCATGTGTCTTTTTGCAAAGCCATTTTCTACCTGCTCAGCCCCCCAGCCTATACTGGTGCATGGGGATAGTCTCTACCAGGTTCAGGACTTTGCATTTTCCCTTGTATTATACTCTTTTAAAAAGGATAAATCACTCTAAAATGCTTAACCTGTATATTCCATTTGCTTTAGGTGATTCGAATGTGTATTGTTGCATTTTGTCTCCTTGGCCCAGTAACAGGTGAGATGATACACTATCTATAAAAACTATCACTAGAAGTTGAATAAAGACAAAATAAATAACATATATATGAAAAAATGACCGGTATCCTTTATGTTGAAATTGTGGTATGATTTGCGTATTGTGTATGATAATGTCCATTATTGTGTGTAGAAGTAAGGCTAAAGGTTTTACTCCACTTAAATTTCTTTATTAAGAATTCAAGAGATATAAGATTGTGTTGAAAATTCGTGTAGGAGAATTTTACAGTTCTGTAAAGACTGTTATTTATAAGGAGCAGTTCAGTGAACAGAATGGTTAGTGTGACCAACAGTGCTAGAAATTAAAAGTTGGGCATAAGTGGGTAAAAGAGACTTTGACCTCAAAAAGACTGGAATCTTAAAATAAATGACAATATCATTCACAACAGAAGGTGATTGCATAAATACCCTTCATTCCTCGAAACACACGGCCTTGGGGCGGGAAGCATGCAGAAGCAAGTCTAATGAACATTTCTTAAAGGGGATTCTAAGATACAGATATATTTACAAGCCTAGAAAATGTTGTCAAAAGAATGTCCTGGAATTTTCTTGGTTCAGCTCAAATCATTTACCTTTCATTTTGTTACCTACTTCAGGCAATATCCATAAACAATCAATCAAACAAACAAAAAACCTGAATCTAGGTCATAACTAATCATAAAATTATAGTCTTAGTTTTTTGCCCCTCTGGTTCTTGCAGTCTCAAACTTCTCATCCAGCTGTAAGAGGTTCCAAAATACTAACGAGTCGTTTTGTGTACTCTAGGTAAAGAAATTTGCTACGACAGGCTTGGCTGTTTTACAGACGACCCACCCTGGGCTGGGATACCAGGGAGACTCCTGACAGGTCTGCCTGACTCTCCAGAACACATGAACATCAGCTTTTCTCTCTACACAAGAGAAACGGGAAATAACTCACAGGTGACACTTCTTACTTCAACATCAAGAACAAACTAAGCTACGTATGTTTGTAAACTTGTTGAAAAGTCTGGGTCACTCATCATGGGCAATAAGAGGGTAGTGATTGAATTTTGGTGTTATATGGGGTGAAGCATGAAAAAAAAAATGTGCAAGACACAACAGCTTTCCTAGCAGTTTTCTATACAAGCATGTGGGTTATGGAGCACTAACTTTTGCATGCATTTTGCTCTCAGAAAAGTCAAGGACTTGCTTGCTCAAATAAGCAACCTTATGGGTATTTAGATAGCGGAGCAAATGTTGATACCTTAGCCATGTAGAAATTGAGTCAATATTGTTACTTTCAAAAAATAAAAGTAAGTCTGAAGCAGAACAACTCTAGCACAGTTTTAAAACCTCCAGTTTTTCCTCAAAATCTGTGTGATTATACACGCTTACCTGCCCTTCTGCTTTCTGCAAATAAGAAGGAATCACTCTGGCTGCTTATTCTTTGTAATACGGAGTGGAGCAACCTGTAAGGCTCCAAGGCTGGGACTGCATCACTTTAGGAAAAGCACATGAAGCTGCAAGTTCCTGGAGCTTGTGTCATCTGTGCTGTACAGGGACATTTGGGATTCCACTGGTGTGGCCTGGGATGACATCACTGTCACTGCAGACATCACAGCTTGCAACAATCCTGGTTGCCATGCGGAGAATCAAGCTCAGGTTCTCTAGGGGCGAAAAGTTATACTCGTAATAAATGCTTCTATCTGCAGAGCAGGGAGAATGATATTCACTTTGCACTCAGCACTGAGATTATCCAGGCTTTTCTGTTGTTCACAAAATAAGACAGGACAAAATATACCTTGCACTATTCCCTGCCATTAAACCTAACTATGATCTGAGGGCACAGCCCTTCCACACCCAGGCTCCCTGAGCTTGCGTCCCAACCCCTGTATTTATCTGGAAATAATACAGATGGTCAGAGATCATTCTCAGAGTAAAAGGAAGGAAGATGATTAAACAATTTGCAAGAATGTATGGTGAACCAAGATCAGTTTAACCATTGTTGCCTATAGTATCAAATTCTTTGAGCCATTCTGGAGTAGCTAATAACAAGAACATCTGTAGAAATGCCTCTAGTACAGACGAAAGCCATTTCTTAGGTGCAAAGCAGCACATGGAAGCCAGAGATCAGGTGGACTAAAAGGCAAAAGCAAAGAAGTGTGGGGCTGGTGAACTGGTCTCTGGAGGACCTCATCCAGCTCAGGTCACTATTTGGTGACACTTTGGCTCCTTTAGGCTGCTTTATATGCTGTGTAAAGGGATTCTTTCTTCATTAAGAGGAATAGGTAAGGGCAGCAGGAACACCTGCCCTCATACAGGGAGGCACAACTTCTTTGGCAGCTGTGTTGGAACTGAGAAGGGTGAGATGCTGAGGTGACTGGCTTCCAAAAATTAAAGACTTTGACCATTCAAAGGAGTTCTGTAAGTCCCACTGAGGGGTCAGTGTTGATGATGTGATATTTTGCTACCTTCTTTAAAAGGGAAGGATAGATAAAAGATCTAACTTTCATTTTGCTTTCCTCACACAGGTGATCTCAGCAATAAACTCCTCAACCATCCAAAACTCACATTTTTCCTCACGCAAGAAAACTTCTTTCATCATTCATGGATTTGGCAGCACTGGAAAAAAAGGCTGGGTTGTAGAAATGTGCTTGGTATGAGAGAGTATCCTCTGGTTTCCATCAGCAGCTGTAGCTGCATTCAGACATTATTACTTGGACACTGATGTTCACCTTCCATTTTGCCATTCACTAGGAAGTATTGACAGAAGACAAACAAAAGCTCTTGTAATTTCTCCTTCTTCCACACTGGCAGGGAAGGGGACTGACTAGACAAAGATCACCACAGGACACAAATTCACAGAGCAGTAGAACTATTTTTTTTCAAAAAGCTATGAGTACTTGTAATCTAAAATCTTAAATTTCAAAATTTTCCAGCTGAAAGGAAAGAGCAATTCTAATCGCTCCTCCAAGCTACAAACTATGCTTGTGGTGTGCATAAAGGAGAGAGAAGGCAGTCCAGAATTCAATGCATGATCATTTTAGGCTTCTGTTTTCCTTGTTATTTACACTCAGCTGTTTAGTCTGTGTTAATTTTTGTTTCCGATCCTTGTTCTTTCCCAAACCTTAAGTCTTAGTAACAGAAAGCTGCAAGAGATCAGTGACCCTCTGTAAGACTGTGACAATACAGGAGTAACATTTACACTAGCTTTCCTTGCTAAAATAAAAACTTCCTACTTGGCTCAGAGCCTTTCTATTTTAATATGACTTTCTCAGTTTCTAATACACTTGAAAAATAAGTCTATTTCATATTGTATTTATTCTGTTAAATATCGATGACCAAGAAAGTCACACATTGCACACAGCAGCTACTGTGCATTTGTGTGGTCTTTCCAATTTATTTCAAATATGTATACAAATAGGTTAAAAACTAAAACAGTTTGATCATTTTCTTTAAAAATTGAGACTGTTTTGTGAGGAGATTCTTGTTTCAATACAGTGCAGGCTGCAGTGCAGCATTCTGTTTGTAAAGAATGAGAAAACCCACGAGGAAATTACAATGTAATTGTCTATTAGGATTTAAGGTGCATTTCTATTGACTATTTTTTTTTTTTTAAATACTTTGTTTTATGTGTTTCCACATTAGCTGCTGCTGGAAGTGGAAAACAGGAACTGCATTGCTGTTGACTGGAAAGACGGCGCAAAAGGCACCTACGCCAGCGCAGTGAATAACCTCCGTGTGGTTGGGGCTGAGATTGCTTATTTCATAAAAACCCTACAGGTGAGAGAAACAGCTTTACCACCTGCAATTCACAGTGCATATCGTTGGGTTGTGATACTGCTACTTTGATATTTACCCTTGTCCAGTACAGTTGGCCAGTGCTTCGGGAAATGTTGTGCAAAGGATGTAGTTTAGACCCGTCTAATAACTTTTAATGCCATGAGGACTTTATACAGCCACAGAAGACACAAATGAAGCTAAAGGAGTTGAAAAGATGTGCCAGTAACTAAAGATGAGTAGATGACAACATTTCCATATGACGATACATGCAAGAAGGCATGTAGCAGAGGTGAGGCATGTCTCACAGATTGCTTGTTAGGATTGCTCATCAATCTTGGTCTTAGAATCATAGAATCATAGAATGCTTAGGGTTGGAAGGGACCTCTAGAGATCATCTAGTCCAACCCCCCTGCATACGCAGGGACACCTAAAGCACGTGGCACAGGACTGCATCCAAGCGGGTTTTGAAGATCTCCAGAGAAGGAGACTCCACAACCTCTCTGGGCAGCCTGTTCCAGTGCTCTGTCACCCTCACTGTTAAGAAATTTTTCCTTAAGTTCCTATGGAATTTTTGATGTTTCAGTTTCCGGCCATTTCCTCTAGTCCTATCAGTGGCCACCACTGAAAAGAGACCATGACCGTCCTCTGCACTCCCTCCCTTGAGGTATTTATATACACTGATTAGATCCCCTCTCAGCCTTCTCTTCTCCAGGCTGAACAGGCCCAGCTCCCTCAGCCTCTCCTCATAGGGCAGATGTTCCAGGCCCCTGATCATCCTTGTAGCCCTGCGCTGGACTCTCTCCAGCAGCTCCACATCCCTCTTGTACTGTGGAGCCCAGAACTGGACACAGTACTCCAGATGCGGCCTCACCAGGGCCGAGTAGAGGGGCAGGATCACCTCCCTCGACCTGCTGGAGACGCTCTTCTTAATGCAGCCCAGGATCCCATTGGCCTTCTTGGCCACGAGGGCACACTGCTGCCTCATGGTCAACTTGTCGTCCACCATGACACCCAGGTCTTTCTCCGCAGAGCTGCTCTCCACAAGCTCAGTCCCCAGCCTGTACTGGTGTCTGGGGTTATTCCTCCCCAGGTGCAGGACCTTGCACTTGGCCTTGTTGAACTGCATGAGGTTTTTCACCGCCCAGTTGTCCAGTCTGTCCAGGTCCCTCTGGATGGCAGCACAGCCCTCTGGGGTATCGGCTACTCCTCCCAGTTTGGTATCATCAGCAAACTTGCTGAGAGAGCACTCTGTGCCTTCATCCAGGTCATTGATGAATAAATTGAACAGGACTGGACCAAGGACTGACCCCTGGGGGACCCCACTAGCCACAGGCCTCCAACTAGACTCTGCACCGCTGATCACCACTCTCTGGGCCCTGCCATCCAGCCAGTTCCTAATCCATCTCACTGTCCACTCATCTATCCCACACTTCCGGAGCTTGCCCAGGAGGATGTTGTGAGGGACGGTGTCAAAAGCCTTGGTGAAGTCGAGATAGACGACATCCACCGCTCTCCCCTCTTGCTTAGGCTTTCTAGAAAAGTAAAGCTGCACTGTAAGTGGAAGAACTGCAGGACAAAGTCTCTTCAGGAAAACTGTCATCTACCAAAAAAAGCAGATAGGCAGATACTGCAAAGCTTTTATTATTATTATTATTATTATTGGCATGTGCATTATTATTCAAAACTTAGTGAAAATCTCTTGCATTAGCGATTACTCCTTGTTGTCTAAGATTGTTGCAAACCCCGGCAAGTCCCCGAGTGAAATGTATCCTCTGCAGCCTACACACTGAATATTTTCCATTTCCATTTTCAAAGCTTGTGTAATATGTAAAAGGACCAGTTTGCACAGGAGATGTTCAGCAAAAAGAAGAATGGACGTCACTGCAACTCTGTTTCCCAGGGAAAATTTTGTGGGCTGATACAATTACAGTCTCTAAGTGCACACATGGAGAACGGATGAGCAGTAACAGGGGGCTCCATAATAGAGCTGATGAAGATAAAACAAGTTCATATTTATGGAAACTGAAATTAGGGGCTAATCCAAATGTAAAAAAAGTTCATACTTTGACACCATAGGTAATTAAAGACAGTAACCATATGCCAAGACTGTGTTGGTGAATCCCTCATATGACTGGGCATTTAAAATTCAAGATTGGATCTTCTTCTACCAAATTTTAGTGTAATTTAGACAATAAACAGTTCAGGGAATTCATGCACTGTTGGGTATACAGGAAGACAGACTAGTTGTTCCTAACCACCCTCAATGTAAGACTCCATCCTTGCTTGATATTTAAAGGACTGTTCTTGTCTCTCCCTTCCCTCCTTCTTCTCCTCACTCCTTATAATCAGGAAATCTTCAAGTATTCCCCTTCTGAAATCCATCTAATTGGCCACAGTCTTGGTGCACATACTGCAGGAGAAGCGGGAAGGAGAACCCAAGGCATTGGACGAATAACAGGTAGGTTATATTGGTATATATAGGATACCACATTCCCAAAGGAAAGATGACACAACAAGGTACAGAACCACTTCTGTTATTTTTCCTGTTTCTTCTCCCGATGCATTACCACTAACTACTTTACTATACGAAATGATTTGTTATTGGTATTAATGATAGAAAGTCATGCAGTTGTAGACCACTAGGCTAAGAGGCTAGAATTAAATTATAGTCTCTCCTGTAGACACCTTGCATAAGAATAGGCAAACTCAGTGCTTCTCAAAAGCAGCAGTGACTGTTGTATCTTCCATTCTTTAATGACTAAAAGACTTAGCATCCTCTAAAGGACTCTGTTAATATGCTTGTCACATTACTGTCATTTGTTGGACTGCATTAAGCACTACACCAAGGTAAAGCTAAGGAAAAACAGTAAGGAATATGTTTTACTTCTGTTGCAATGAGTTTGCAGAAATGTTCACAAGCCGTATTACAGCACACAGTCCAGCTTAGAATTCACATTATTACTCAGCGTGTCTGGAGCGTTATTTATTCCTGATATTATAAGTTGGAAAAAGACATGTATTTGTGTGTTTTTTGCATCCCTCCCTCAGTCAATAATATTTTTCTTTAGGTTTGGACCCTGCTGGGCCTTATTTTGAAGGTACTCCTCCCGAGGTGAGACTGGACCCCACAGACGCGAGCTTTGTCGATATTATTCACAGTAATGCTGCCGAATTTCCTGCCATGGGTAAGTGCTCACGGGCAAGCAAATATCCACAGAGATGGGCACGTCAAGGGGTATCCCAAAACACTAACATCAGCACCCGTGTATCTCAGGGTATGGAATGTATAACACCACGGGACACCTTGACTTCTACCCGAACGGAGGAAATGCAATGCATGGATGCAATGATTTCATTGCACGGATGCAACAAGAAGAGTTTGAGCTTCTCATTGCAGGTAAATTCAAAATATTTTCTTTCAGTTCTGAAGCACGAATTGTGAAGGCCAATAACAGACCAATAAATCTATCTTGATAGTTTGGGCAAACTGGTACGATGTTCTTATGAGAAGTCAAAACACTGACTTCTACTGCAAATAGAAATGTGTAAATTCACACAAAAGATAGATTGCAAGACCCTGCTACTGTTTAACTCTGTGGCTTAGCTATTTTCAAAGAGGGGCAACTCCTATACCAGATAGCTGAAGATTATTACACAAATGGTCATAAAATTTGTTCCAACAGATGCTACCTTCAACAGGGGGTGCCATCACTCACGTAGCCATGAGTTTTATTTTGAAAGCATCCTCTATCCCACCGGCTTCATTGGATATCCCTGTGAGACATACAAGTCCTTTGAGTCGGTAAGTAGATTGACTCAGGAATGTGCAAAAGCTATAATGAAAATAATCAAGGCCTCTGCGTGCATGAAAGCCGACGCTATGTACACACAGCACTGGGATGCTCCAGGAGCTCTGCAGCGAGCAGCAGAACTGGGGTGAGAAATCAACTCACCAAGGAACCAGTGCTGGCCCACAGCAAGACACGGGACACAGCTGCACCATCAGCTATTCCCCTGTGCTCTGGAGAAGGAATCTTGAAGCAGGGATGATACCACCAGAACAGGAAAAAGAAATAAACCCCCTGCAATCCTCACCATAACCCTCTATGCAAAGACCACGTACGTTAGCTATATCTGCCCTACTAACTGCTGGCTGTAAGAAGAGGTATCTGAAGCTTCCAAAAGCCCTAAACATTCTCTAATTTACAGTTAACACCTAAGAAATGTTTTAATTTGCCTACAAGTAAATGTATCTATAAATGACGTTTAAAATACACATGCTCCTTCTTTTTCCCCCTATTTTTCCCCTATTTTAAATGGGGAGTTTCAGATCATCATCCCCACAAGCATCAAACCTGCTCATTCTACACCCACTTGAGCAAGATATAACAATATAAAGTACTGCTACAGGTTTGCAAGCTTGGAACAGCATCTTGAGCCTTAATTTTGTTAGAGTTGGGATGACAAAACTACCCCTCATTAACTGATATTCTTATTTTTCCAAGGGAGACTGTTTCCCATGTCCCCAGGAAGGATGTCCAATGATGGGACACTACGCTGACAGATTTCCAGCTAAACTGAAGAGAATTAACCAAAAGTATTTTTTAAATACAGCAGCCGACCCACCTTTTACTAGTAAGTGCAGAAAGTCTGTAACAACTGGGCATGTGTTTGAAAAATTATTGCTTTGACATGATTTATAGTTACACATTTTTGTTGCTACCATAAACATCAGCTAAGACCTCCAAGAAAAAGTGCTGAATTAATCATGAGAATTCAACCTACCCGAGGTTTTCATTTGCTAACGTGAACAAATCCCATTCAGAAAAAGAGATAACTTTCCCAATTATTGGTATTTTTAGATCTCATGTATCAATGACAATCTAGTTTCTCTTTCTTTTTCTTATGTAGGCTGGAGACAAAGAGCATTTATCAAACTGTCTGGTGTAAAGAAAACAAGGGGGGACATAAATCTAGTTTTCCATGACAAAGAGGGAAACACAAAAGAATATCAAATTACCAGGTAAATTATTATTTCACTGTAGCATTTAATGTTGCTGTCCTTAATCTACACATCTTTTACATATTTAAGCATGTATTCTTGGTTGTAGTCATTCTAGCTGACATCAGGTATGGACAGAAGTTGTCACACACATAAGATCCATGAGGTCTGATGGATGCCTGCAGCATGGGAATAGAAATCACCTCCTTTACATGTGTCCTGGGACTCCAGCAATAAATTAAGACAGTTTGACAGAAGAGGCACTCTTTCTTTGAGCTGCTCTTGAGAAAAGATTAACACCTCCAGGATGCACAGACAGTAATTCCTACAGCACATACCAGTAATTCCTCTCCACACAGAGATAATATAGACAGAAACAAGTATTTCCATGTACCTTCCATGATCCTCTTCATGCACACACAGAGCAAAATCCCACAGAATTTCACAACTCTCCTCTACAGCCTTCTTAGAAAAATGTACCTGATCTTGTGATAAAAACTCAACACTCTGGGGCTGCTGAGGAGCTCAGGACGCCAATGACAGACCTGTTACCCTTATTTTCTTAATGCTCTCCTACCTCATATAAACCAAAAGTTTTCTGTGTTTCTTTTTATCCTGTCCAGTTCAGAGTGTAGCACAACAGAGTCCTGGTTCAGTGCCCTGTGCTCTTGTAAATAAGAGCAAAGTGCAAATTTTTGTCATAGAAGAGTGAGCAAACTGAGTGTTCTGGAGAACACTGCTTAGCTTTGAAACCTCCACGTTATTTCTGTTAGCGTCTGATGTCTTCATTCTATTTGCAGTGGAGTCCTTTCTCAAGATGAAATTTATACAAAATACCTTGATGTTGAAATTAACCCTAAACTTGTTAAAAAAGTTGAATTTCTCTGGATTAAAACTCCACTCACCCTGCTTTGGGCAAGACTGGGGGCAGATACAGTCAATATAACTCATGGAGAAGATGGACATAGGTAAGTATAAGCCTTTTACAGATAACAGTATCAGTATCAGAAGGAATATAGGGGAAAGTGCAGCAACTCTGGAAGACTGTAACCAGGAGGAGAGGCTTTCCAACTTGCACAATATACTCCAGGAAAGATGACTCCAGACAGACTGAAGTCCAGAAAACTAACAAGAGTGGAAGATTTGGAAGGATGATGTATGTGGAACAGCTGAAGGAATTGTTTTTCTCACTCAAATAAAGAGAAGTTTTGAGAAGCATAAAACCACTGGTGTGCAAGCTAGCTGTGGAGGGCCACTGTCAACTGTTCCACACACCCACCAAGTTTAGGTGAAGATGTGTTTTAAAATGGATGAGATACAGGTTACATATCAGAAAAAAAACCTTATAATTACATATTAGCATGGGTTATTTAGGAAAGTGTTTGAAACCCCCTTCACTGTGAACTCCTAAGGAAAAGTGCAGAGCATTGGTAGGGACAGTCTAGCTAAACAACTGGTCTCAGTAAAGGCAGCTTAAAAAGATGCTCTCCTGATGGGTTATTTAGAGCACAATTTCTGTGAACGTTCAGAAGAATTTCACTGATATCTCAAGAACCAAAATTTATTGTCCCCAAAAGAAAGAAATCCCTATTGCTACTGCTACTATACAAACTGCACTACAGTTTTAGGAAGGCTTAAGTATTTTTGTAGATCAAATTGACAACCTTCAAAGTAGCAGCTGACACTTTTCTTCTTTGTTTTTGTTTGAGAAAAAAATATATATATATATATTGACTCAACCTGTTCTCCTTCCCAGATCAACATTTTGTGGCCATGGAACTGTGACATATGGAGTTCCCCAGTTACTTACACCTTGCTAGAAGTCATTAGATACAACTGTTCTCCACACTGCAGCTGGGTAAACAAACAGTCCTCTGTGCAGGAATGTTTGTACACGTGGCTATTAAAGGAAAATTCATTCTTAAATTGGCTGTAGTTTCCTTTTTTTCAGCTCTGTGCGAATGCATTTGGCTATGATTCTTACCTGTGAAGTAACTGTTTCAAGTTTACTAGCCTTCTTCTCTACCTTCTTCCAGTTGCAATTGGTATTTTTTTGTCATGGCTAACAAGAATAATGCACAAAAAGACACAATTTTCTAGCTCTTTTGTCTTTTTCCTCTCTCTCTCTCTCAAAAAAAAAAAAAAAAAGTGAACCTGAAAGATGGTAACACCAGAAGCTACTTAGCTATTTTAAGAACCTCACAACGGTCAAAATTATTTCCCTCTTCTGGAACTCACAATGCATCTTCACTTAAATTCCAGCCTTGTAAATGCTAGGAGCACATCGCACGTCCCTCTCTACCCACACCACCCCTCCATACTCTAATGTATAAATATCTGAATGAAATTATTAACAAAAAGAACAACAGCTGGTATAGTATTCTTGGATACTCTATAGTAAGTGTTCCAAGAATACTATAAACCAAGGCTGTACAAAATTTAAAATGTTCTTAAACACCAGCCTGGAGCTCAGCCAAGACAGATCTGCAGCCGTGAGCGCTGCAAGTCCCTTGGAGGCCTCACAGGTGGTGGCGGAAGGGCCCACAATGGCAGGAAGCACCACCCGCTGCTCCAGGAGAGACTTGGGCCTTCCTGGAGCACGTCAACCCCCTGCTCCCACCGGGCTATTTCAGGCCTCTTTCTTTTGAGGTTACTTAGGATAAAGCCCTAACCCAAATCTTTTTCATCTGCTCCTAAGATACATGGGAAAGGCTGTTCCATCTTCATTTTGAACACACATTTAATAAAACTCATCACTGTATGAGTCTGCAGAGTCTCCTGTGCCATTGACATGGAATTATTTTCAAACTATTACATTAATTCAATTGAGAATGGGACAACTCAACTCAAAAGCGATGCTTTTAAAAAATGAAGGATCTGTACTGCTGCTTAAAAATATTATGCATGATAGCAGCGAGATACATATGTACACAGCTGATATCCATTTGGTCTTTCACACAGACAGAGATTAGGAAATATTAGCTCTATAGCCATAGCCAAAAAGCAGAGCTAGGTTGCCAAAGCCTTTCAGATGCTGGATTAACCAGGTCATTTTTCTTCTTGGGTCCACTTATACTCTCTCTTCTCCTAGGAATGACCTAGGGGGGCTCCTAGAGCTAGTCCATTTGGGCAGAACCAAGTTTCATCCTTTAGCTCATGTCTTTTACAGAATGGCCTCCTGCAGTCCTGCTGCAAAATTCACAATGCAAAGCCGCCAGTTTGCAGTGCTCGGGGGAATGTTGTGCTTTCTTGCTGTGTATTTTCTCAAAGCTTGGGTTATATGGGGAATAAAGAAAGAGCTCAAAGGATCAGACAACTATCCTTCCATACCTCAGTATTTCAATGAGCAAATGAAAGGGACACCAGGAGGTCGGCCTCTTTTACTATCAAGAGAGACACCAGTTTCCCTAGAGGGATAAGTCTTCTCTGAACTGAGCAGGTATCAGGAAATGGCCACCAAGGACCCAGAAGCACGGGAACGTTTCACATCCAAACTCACTTCACAGAGGGCAGGGAAGGGAATTGAAAGCCTGTGTGGTCCGTCACTAAATCCCTAGTTGTCCCCAATACCTAAACTGCACAACACTCTCAAAAGGAAAAGGCATCCCAACTAAAATGTCTCCTAAATGTACAGCCACCCAGACCCACATCAATGATAAGGTTGCATCTAGGGAAAGCTCTAACTCAGTTGCCCTACTTTTGGATCTGCAGTCCTACCCTGGCCTCCAAAACAAAAGCCCAAGAAATCTATATCTATGTATCTTGGATTTGTTACAGCAATCACCAACTTAAATATAAACTATAATCTGAAATAAACGAATTTTCATATCTTTCTGGGAATGATTCCAAGGATAAAGCATAATATAAAAGTACATGCAAAGTTTGGTAGTTAGCGCACGGAGCTTCAAGCCTGCACCGTAAGTAGTCGGGTCCACTATTTTTTTATTGCCTTGTCAGGTAGATGCCATCCTCACATTGAAATTTGTGTGCTCGTTTTAAAGTAGCTTGAATGCATCCCAGTAGCAGCGTAGCCCTGACTGGAGAGAGTCACTCTGGACTTGGACTACGAGCTTTTAGCTTGCTAATGTGACAGGGTAGCAAATCCTAGCTGTTTCTTCTTTGTTGTTGTAGATGTTTGGAATTTGGATACTAGCGCTGTTCCTGCTCGGCACAGCCACAGGTAAGAATGCAGGACTATTTTTAATGCAAACTTTCTACACTGCTGTGTTTCCTGAGATATTATTTTGTGCTGTGGTGTCTCTCCACTTGCTGATGGGTCATGTTGTCTGCATTCAGGTGCAGGAGCAGAGAGATGAGTGTGCTTTGAGATGAGTGGGTCTGTCCTCTCTGCTCTCTACTCTGGAAACCCTGCCCCAGGGCCGTGCCATTACAAGCATAAGTGTTTTTCTGTCTGAAATCAAACTTACTGCACTTGTCTTCTCTGTCAGACCAAAGTGTAAGGAAACAATTCAATGTACTCTGCTTCAGCGCTGGAAATGCAGAAAATGCAATTGGGAGAGCTCCATATTCTGCGGAGCCACTGTTTTTTATTAAAATTCTCATGGGCAATGTAGTCATCTGCTCAGCACAGTCTCAGGTTACTGCTGATTATTTACAGTACCTTGGCTCAGCTGTCCTTGTTTTAGGCAAAGGATGCCCAAGGTATCTTGGAACATCCAAGGTAGGGCACAGGAATGCACTAAAGATTTTCTGAGTTTCAAGGGACCAAGCGGCTGCTGGAGAGATGACACTGTGTGTTATTCACTTCTTTGCTCGCTCCCATGTTAACAGTCATCTCATCCGTGTGCTGCAGGCAGTGAAGTCTGCTATGATCGGATAGGATGCTTCACCAATGATGTACCCTGGGCTGGGACTCTGGAAAGACCCATCTCCAAGTTACCATGGAGTCCAGAGACAATAGACCCCCGTTTCCTCCTCTACACCAAGGCAAATCCTGATGACTACCAAGTAAGAATGGTTGCGGTTTAAACCTTCTCAGATCACATGCAGAAAGAGCACCTAGACACAGGCTCAAGCTAACGGAATCCCTGGAAAATGTTAGAAATTGCCCTCCCTGCAGTTTTATTCAAGACACAACCTTTTCCAGCTCCTTGGAAAAGCCTGTGGGTGGAATTTGCACTGACAGTTCTTCTGCTACAGCAAAGAAACTCCACCAGTGCTCACGAAGCAAGACCCACTTCTCTATAAAACCATGGAGAAGTACCAGGAAACTTCCATGAAGTTGTTGAGTAACTGTTTGTCCTCTGTATTTGAGGAAAACCTTTTAAAAGTAAAGTCTTGGCTGCCCCAAGATATGTGACAAAACTTGCCTTGGTTTGAATGGAGACACAAACCTTAAGTGAATATTTGCAAACAAGCTTAGGGGTACATAATATTTAAATGCCTATATAAAATGAACAAACTTCTAATCTTCAATAACGCGTTTTCTATTTCCTTTACAATTTTAATATGCAATTTACAAAAAAAAAAGATTTAAATGTTTAATAATTCAATATCCACAACAGGATATCTCTGCAACTGATCCAACAACAATTGAGCAATCAAATTTTGATGTGAACAAGATAACCAGATTTATTGTACATGGATTTATTGACACAGGAGAAGAAAACTGGCTGTCAGACATGTGCCGGGTACGTACCTTGGAAATTTCCTTGTGAGTTTCGTTAGTATGGATTTATAATATATTCCTATAAATTGTCTACTTTATCTATTTCTAACCATTTTTTACTGTACAGATAAGAAGGATGAAATGACCTGTTGTTTTCAAAATGTCAGCAACTCAAATGTGCAGCTCTTGGGCAAAAGCTGCAGGCAAAATGCACCACATTCATAAGTGAAGTGAGTGAGATGGATTTGCTCAATCAGCATATATTTTTGTGATAGAAACAATATAAACCCTTAGGCAAGATGTTGCTTAGGAATGAGGGTGACTACAAAAATAACTGCAGAAATAACTATCTCCTTGTACTTCTGCAGTGAAGAGACAGGTTTCTAGGTGTGGGGTACGGACTGCCAGGGGGTATTGGAAGCTGAGGACATGGTCTGGCCATTAACAGGAGCAACAGAGTTTTCTAAGTCCATAGCCAGAAGAGATCTCAATGCTACTACTCAAACAAGAAGTTTGAGTAGTGCTATAAATAGTGGATGAAGTACTAAGTACTTCGATTTTTCACCAATTCTCCAATTTGATGAATTATTTCTTAATCCTGTCCCCATATCCTGCTGCAATTCCTACTGACTTGGTGTCTTCCCAAATCCTAAAAATATGCCTCTATTCCAATTGCTAATGAAAGCAAGGAACCTCAAGGATTGTAGAACAAAATAAAAGCTGACAGCTTATGATACCTTCTGGATAGGGTTTTATAGTTAACTATCTACACAACTAAAACTTTGTTTAAGATATATATCCTTCTTTTACTTATGAGATTGCTGTAAACAATGTGAATATCCATATAAATCAATCATTTTATACTTACTGCACCCTCTCTACCTGATTCTCTTTGTTACCTAGACAAAAGAAAAGAAATTTGTTTGAGAGTGTCTCTTCTAAAATCTCTCTTGATTATCACTTACATAGATTTAGGAATGTTTGTTGGATTTTTTACTGTAGAGTTTAAGTATCATGAGCAGATGGATATTTTAGAATTTTCAGTCTCTTATTTTCCAGTCTATCAAAACAGAGTTTTGTTTTGCCCTCTTCTATTTCTCTGGAACATCACAGTCAAAAAGATGGTTACAAAAAGCTCTCTTTTTGCTTCAGCTGGTCCCCTTTGATTGAATTTAAGTAGGTCCACTGGAAATAAATCTTTAATTGCTCTTCTTATTCTGGCCTTTTAATCAAAGAGTGGAGCAAAAAAGGTTGTGAGTACTTCAGCTTTCCTATGTGTATGTGTTCTTTGTTCTCCTCCTTATTAGGTAAATCCTACGTGCACCTTTATTTTTACCATTTATATCATATTCACAGACACGTCTATTGCCTTTTCTGTCCTTTGCTAGTCCATTGTTAACTGACTTTGCATGCTTTTCTGTGTCTCTGCATAAAGAAAAACAGAATAAATATATCAACGCTGCTAAAAATATATGTATTTAACAAAGCAATGCAGCTCAGAGGCTTCAGATTCTGTGGCAGACAATGAAGTATCTAACTGAACAGATAATTAAAGACATACTTTTAAATCGCTTAAGTGAATCCGTACATGAGTAGATTTCTTCTTTAATGTTGCATACATAGCTTGACTGAAGTTGATACATAAAAGTACCAGTATTTACCCTATTGTCCTCAGCAGCATCTATGGCCATTCCTGCAGGGTTTCAGCCTATTTCAATACTGGGTGAGAACATGTACCTGTGTGCAAGCAGGCCACAGACACACGTGAAGAGTTTGTGTCTTTCATTGTTTTTGCAGATATTGATACTGCAGTTATGAGTTTGGCAGTAATAAGCAATGTAAATCAATTTTTGATTGCATTTGTTGTGGAACTCTTTGTTTTTTATTTTTGTTTTACAACCTCAGAGGATGTTTGAAGTGGAAGATGTGAACTGTATCTGTGTAGACTGGAAAAAAGGCTCAAGATGTGCATACACCCAGGCAGCAAACAACGTCCGTGTTGTAGGCGCTGAAATAGCCTATTTTGTAGATGTGCTTGTGGTAAGAACTTTCTGGCTGCAAAGTTATATTAATAATGTTGATTTTTAAAATATATGTTTCAACAATATTTAAGTATGCAATGCCCATGTAACCAGAAAAAAAAATCACTACTCAGTGATTATTTTAGAACTTCAGCTGAAAACCTTAACTTGTTTTTTTTTTTTCCTCCAAGTTACAAAACTACAATAGCAGAGTTAGGTAACTCAGATGCGAGTTTCTACCAGTCCCCCCCATAGTACTACTCGGATCGCTACTCTGTATTTGTTAGCAGATGTAAAGAGTTTTGTATGCAGAAACAACCACCAGAGCAGACTGCCTTCTCATGGCAACAGCTGCGTAAAGGGCCCTGAGAGACTAAGAGATATAGGCACCTGAACCAGCAAATAAATGCTGAGGGTCTGTAGACTGGGCCCTGAGTCTGTAGTCAAACTCAGAGTAGCTTCTTGGCCCTTCTTTACTCTTCCCTATTGGTGATGAAAATGGAAATGTATTTTTTTTTTTTTTACGTTACTATCTTCCTTAGGACAAATTCGGATACTCTCTAGACAATGTCCACATAATTGGGCACAGCCTCGGAGCCCATGTGGCAGGTGAAGCTGGGAAAAGGAGGTCGGGGATTGGAAGAATCACTGGTAAGAAAGCTCTTGTCTTCCTTAAATTTTTAAGTTACAATTAGAAAAAGCAAATGGCAAACGAATATGCCTATTTATTATGATATATATGCATTTCTAAAAGAGGTATTCCAGATGCCTCACAAAGCACAGACTGCATTTTGAGTATTTTAAAACACATTCAGTACTGTCCCAGAAAACAAAACTGAAAAGAGGTGCCATCACATAAACTTGTGATGAAACCACTTCTCAAAATACAGGTAGTTCTTCCTGCAGTGTGCACTACTGAGCAATTTTTAGCATGTTCAGCGCTTACAAAATGTAAAGCTACTTGTTGGATCCCCTTATTCATCACACGGGCAGTGCCAAGGGTAGTGTGTATTAAACAGAGTGACTTTTCATACACAAAGACAATTTCAGATGTTATTAGCACAGCCCTTTTCACTTACTTACTACGTTTTCTCAATCGGAGCTTTCTGAGCCTCGGAATAAAATTTGTACACTAATAGTCTACCAAATTCAGTGTAAAAGCAAAACCAAATCTACTCCCAAAATAAAATAAGAGATGCAAGTATAAGATAATACATGTTTTGTAATTTGCAAGACTTCATACAAGCTCCTGAAATTGCTGCAGCAATTTGGGGAGCAAATGAATACCATTTCATGCTAGGACCAGAAGCAAAGATTTCAAAACTAGACACTGGAAAACTAAGTTCCAAAATCTGCACCACAAATAGACATACTGGTTTTCAGTAGCTCAAGAACTTGGCAGAACTGGAGTTACTCAAGGTGTTCTAGACACCACGTAGATGAGCTATACAGGATGCTGACGCAGTAACCTCCATTTGGGCAAAATTTTCTTTCTAGCTAAACTTCCCTCAAAATAATAGCTGATATTCAAGTGCTGGAACTCAATACTGATGTAAATCAGTAAAATTCGGTTGGTTCCATATGCATTAGCATTTCCCCTGCCCACGATTCCACTCTAAGTTCTAGCATGCCATCTCTCTTTTAATCCTTACATTCTTTAGGTATAAGGAGCTAATGTGACATTAACTATACACAATCATACAGTTATATAGCATGACTCATCTGTATCTCTATCTGTATCTAACACAAATATTTTTCATTCAGGACTGGACCCCGCTCAGCCGTATTTCCAAGACACTCCCATTGAGGTCAGGCTGGATCAGTCTGATGCAAAATTTGTTGATGTTATTCACACCGACACAGCTCCCACCATCCCCTACCTGGGTGAGTGCTCACTCTGCACTGTTGCTTACGTCTTTATGCTCTGCAGCATCCGAGTGCTCCAATCACCCATCCTAGTTGTGTGACGTACTGTGCAAACACAGCAAAAGTACTATTCTGGGCACTAAGAGCTCATGTTTTAAAGTAATACAGACAAACTTCATGCGAAGAGCTGTTTGTATGAGACAATATTCATTTAATATGTGTTTACCCCTGCTTTGAATACTTCAGGTTTTGGAATGAGCACAGCTATAGGACATCTTGATTTCTATCCAAATGGAGGACGGGAAATGCCAGGATGTAGCAAGAATGTTATTTCTACGATTGTAGACCTTGATGGCATCTGGGAAGGTACGTGTATTATTTCAGAAGAAGGTCACTCTCAAAATACAATGACTTAACTATTCTTGTTTCGAGTGTTTCATATTAGCTGTTACTGGATCTGTCAATGACACCCACTGGGTGCAGGGAAATTTTTAATATGTTCAGACATATCATGTTCCAGAACCTATTCCCAAAGAGGGATCCAAAAGTGAGCATTACAAGGGGTTTGCTTCTAGAAAATACATCTGCTCTGAAGTAGCTAACAGTAGAAAGAAACACTACTAAAACTGTGCCAAATTTGGGAACGATCTGTAACAACACATTTGTTATTATTTAGTTACCTAGCAGCAACAGTGGGCGGAGCAGGTCAGTGATACTCACATCTACTTAGATTAGGCAACTTCAGCTGCAATTTTTATTGTTATCGATACGGGAATTAAAGCACAAAGAAATACTTGTGTCATATATCACATATATATCATCTTTTGACTCTAAAGTTAGGAAAATTAAGGAACTCTATAGAAATAACTTGCTCATTATTTAAATTTGGAGATTCTCTCTTTCTTAAACATCCTCCAAATAATAGTAATAATTTTGTTTTTAAGTTGTCAGCTGGAATAAAACAGCATTGCCTGAGGAAGTTCATTTTTAAATACCTTTCATTTGGTTTCTTTTTGTATGGTTTGCATGGTAATGCAAGCTGTTGCCTACAAAAGACCTGTTTTCATGCAATCCTCATTTCCTTTGTGAAACTCAGATTCCTTGGGTAAGTGTTTGTGAGGGGACAGAACGGGGATGAGCTGAGCTGCACAGTATTTCTCTACAATGAATTTCAAGTTTGCATTTTATACCTGTTGAGTCCATGGCAATCCTTGGAGCACCGATTCATTACAAAAACAAAGTTCAAATCTCAAGTTCGGTACTACAAGAATTGCAGCAGGGCTCTTGAGGAAGCAGGATGCACTCAAACGACATGGCAAGTGCTCTGCCAGTATCCTTTAGCATATAATAACAGGGATCAAGCACTAACCTGGGAGCATCTCTTCACAGGAACTCGGGACTTTGCGGCTTGCAATCATTTGAGGAGTTACAAGTATTACTCTGATAGTATCATCTACCCTGATGGATTCCTAGGCTTCGCTTGTGCTTCCTATGACACTTTTGAAACAGTAAGTATTCTTCCAGACCTTCAGGATGAACCACTTCAACAGCAGTGCCTCTTATCTACGCACCTGAAGTTCAACCCCCCGATGCTGGTGGGCGCTCAGGGAGTATTTGTGATAGAGGTGAGAGTGTCTTGAAGCACTGCAGCTCAAAGGCCAGCACACACCAGAGGTCTCCTGGTTCTGTGCTTACGTGAAAGCCACAAGGCACTTGGCCAGAGCTTCCCCAGAGTGCTTCCCCAAGTGCAAAAACACATAGTGCTTAGCATGAATTTATAGCTTTGGAGCACCTGATGGAGGCTTCTCAGGCCAGTTTGTGCAGAGACGACTACAGCATCTGTCCCCAGAAGGACAAAAGGGTTGCAAGGCAGAGTTCGGAGAATGAAGAGCACCTGTTGACCCAGCCTGAAAGTACAAGGACACATCCTTCTTTCTCACTGAAGAGTTGCTGGTGGGACTCATCTTCCACTCTAGTTCCCACTTACTCAAGAACGGCACTGGTGGGGTGGAATGAGCTAAATAGCATGAAAAAAAAAATCCCTGAAAAATCAAAGTCTTTGAGAAAGTTGGGTAGCTTAGATGAGCTTCTCCTGGTTATAAAAAGGATTATTTGAAATTTGTTGTTGCTGTAATTCGGAACCTGTTAGGTAGGCATGCTAAAATCAGTTCTATGACTGATTGTTTTTTTTTCTCAGCTGTGTTGGTAAACTTTATTAATCTGCTTGTTTTCACTAGGAAAGTTGTTTCCCATGTTCAAAAGATGGATGCCCAAATATGGGTCACTATGCAGATAAATACAAAGACAAAGTTACCAGTGAGGTCACAAAACTTTACCTGAACACTGCAGAGACCAAAAACTTCCCTCGTAAGTCTTGAATATTTCCATTGCTACCTGGTCCTTGTAAACACTTCCTCCCAGTCCTCATTTTACAATTTATTTTGACAGACCTTAGAGCAGTGCAATGACAGGTCCTCAAGTTATTTCCTCTTCTGCCCCAATATAAATATTGCATTTGAGGCCCTCCACTACAAAAATAATGTTGACAAACTGGAGAGAATCAAGGGGAGGCCACCAACATTTTAGGAGGCTGGGACACATCAAAGAGATGCTAGAGAAATGAATTTGCCTCATCCGAAGAGGAGAAGGCTGGGGGCTAGCAAACCCCTTCTCTTTTTAAATTCCTGGTATTTTATATTTGCTCTTCATGGTTATAATGCAATGAAGAATAGGGAGCACAAAGATTCACATGCGAGAACATTGTGCTACCTCCATTCAGTTTGGGATGTGGCCTTGAGCTGCAAGGGTAGAATATACTGATAAAAAAATAAGATTTCATGTTTTGGAGGCTATTTTCTGTGGGTACAATTGAGCTTTCTGTATTTCTCCTGTGTAGTCTGGAGGTACAAGATATCTGTGACAATCTCTGGAAACCGCAAAGTAACAGGATATGTAAATATTGCCTTGTATGGAGATGGTGGGAACACAAAGCAGCACCAGATTTTCCAGTAAGTTCAAAATTCAGACTTCTTCTATAGAATATTTTATTTGTTTTTTTTTAATACTTTTGATTTTATTGATCCTATCTTACGGACAAATTTTGACCTCAGGTCCTGATATAAATGCAGAGACAATTTGGTCACTCTTAACTTGCATTTGAAGGGCAAAAGCTGGAATGCAGCCTCTCCTCTTTCCTAACTGAAAAAATCATCACCATCTACACCACATAATTTTGGTGTAGCTTGTTGATGTCTGCCATGGCTGTTGTTGAATTTATGCTAACAGAGCTCTGAGCTCTTTGTCTGTGCTATTCCTGTAAAATGTTTACATCTAAGCAATATTTAACTTGTGGTTTACTTCATAAAAATCTGCTTTCTTTGCTCATGATTTTGCTTGCTCAAGCTGAAGTTGCTTGCTTGAGTCGCATGGTTTATTTGCATTTTTCTTCTTTATTTCAACTAAAATAGCTGATATTATGAAAAATGGGGAGGATGCATTCTGATTTTGTTGTTTTGCTGTGCCAGCTCACTCCCTGCGGTGAGGAATTCCTTCCCAGTAAACGTGTTCCCCATTGAAATGTCTCTTGGCTTGGTACAGTAGGGGTAAATTTTAGAAAGCAGCACCTCACCTTCAAGCTCTGGGAATGGGAGGTGAGGGCAAAGGAAGAAGGTTGAAGTACTGCCTTATATTCAGTGGGATTTAGTAGCTGAAGCCATTAGCAGTCACAAATTCTTGCCATTCAGAGCTTGTTGTGCTGCCACTACAAGAATTAAGTAGCTGTTTATGTTAGTAGGCCAGAGTATAGCACTGCGGATCCATGCAGAGATAGCTGGTCACCTCGGCCACACTTTTGCAAGTGCAGGAATACCTGGGAGACACCCCAAACAAATCCAACATCCGGATCATATAAATCAATTAGCACTAAATCGAATTCCACCTGTGAGGAAAACTTGGTGCAAACCCAGCCCACAAAACGAACAGGGATTTGCCCCTCACTGTGAATTAAGATTGCAGCAGAGTCACCTGCCTTTGCTGCTTCCAATAAACAGCAGCAGCAACGTTGTCACCGTACTGTAACTCCAGTTACCAGGATTGCCAATATACTCCTAACTGCTACCAACCACGTGACCATATTGATAACTAATATTAAATTATGCCAGCAGGCCTAACATCTATCACCTTTTCATTTTCATAGAGGATACCTCCAGCCAGATGTTACTTACACAAAATTAGTTGATGCAGAACTTAATGTTGGAACAATCACAAAGGTGAAATTTCTCTGGAACAACAACGTGATAAATCCAACTCTCCCTAAACTAGGAGCTGCAAAAGTCACTGTGCAATTCGGAGAAACTGGAGAGGAGTAAGTATACCCATTATGACAATCTTAAAAGCTACTTGGGAGAAGAGACAAAATTAAATGTGGGGTAAAATCATTTGCTTTAGAAGAGCAAATTTCCTGTATAGGCTTTTGGCAAGAAATAGTAGTACTGACTTGGATTATCAGCACTGTTCTTGCCAAGTTCCTACTCCCTGGCTACAAGAAATGCTTATCCTAACTTGCATTAGGATGTCTGACTCACTGTCATTTGAAATCAGTGGAAATTCTGCCCATATTGATGGGCCTTAAGACCGTGTTGGACAAGGGTAATAACAGGCCTATCATTCCAGCAAACAGGGGTAGTACTTGGGAGCTGGGCTTGAAAGACTGAATCTAAAGTCTATTGAAACAGGCTAAAAAGGGATTTCTGGGGACTTTGGTGGATAGTGACTTGGGTGCTCAGATTACAGAAACATAGTCATATTTATAGTCATCATTACTGATCCAATTTTGCTCATTCAGTTGAGTTTTCAAACAAATCCTTTCACTTGCTTGACCCTGCTTATTCCCCCCATGATTGTGGATTTAGAGGAGATGTACAGCAAATGTATTATTCATAGTTAAAATGTAATCACATGAAACATAGGATCCAGTTTCAGCCCAGCAGCACTGCCATGGATCAGAGCACCCAAGTTCTGTTGTAGTTCTTATTTACTAAAACATCTTCTGTTTGCTCATGCCCCTGACACTAGCATCCATCCTCTATCTAGTGCTGGTGGCACCCAAATTAGAGAAAAAAGAAATTCCAAAGATAAAGAAAGGAAGCCCGTCAGCCAGCATAAACACTTTTACCTGCAGTAATATTTCAAATTTAGGAGCTCAAAGTATTTTGTGCTCTTTTCAGGTAGCAGAGTTGTGTCAAATCACAAATCATGTAGATGTGTCTGTTAAAACAATTACACCTGTGCAGTGTGAACAAATCCAGAACACTCAAGGCATTCGTTTGTTCTTGTTTTGTGCAGATTCTACTTCTGTGGTTCCGAAACAGTGAGGGAAGACGTTCTGCAAACTCTTACTGCCTGCTAACAGCACCCCCCCCCCCAAATTTGCTATTAATAAAAGCTACTCGTGCATGAAACACTGGTGTCTGCAATCACTGTAGTTGTAAAATTCATAGCTTTACATGCCAAGCGATGAAATGCAGCTTTGGATGGAACCATGCCTGCAAGGAGAAACCTTCCCTGCTCCAGTATGTAACAGTAGAAATATCCAGGGAATTTTAATACACACTGGTGCATGTAACAATAGAAATATCCAGGGAATTTCGAAGGCTGCACATATGTCGCGATAAAAAACCTGTAAAATACAGGTTTTTTTATACTGGTTTAAGATTAGTGACTGATCCAAAGCCTACTGAAAAATTCCTCTTGATTTCAGCCTGCTTCAAAGTAATTATAACAAGGGGAGAAAGGGACAACTAACAGAATCTCTGAGGGGCTTCAAACACCCTGGACATGACCAAAGAGGAAGTACAGACGTTTGTTAGGAGAAAGAGCTTGTAGATTTTTCTGTGAACATTTGTGTAGCACCCCTAGCAGACTGTGCACTGAGCAAAACTGCCAGAGGTTTGAAGAATCAAGTCAGAAGATGAGCAGCAGAACAAGGCAGTAGCTTTTCCTCTCTGCTGTTGCCAACAGCATCAGCTGATGATGGTTCACAAGCTCAGCCCTGTCCCTGAAGGATCCTGAATCCTGGCAGAGCTCCCTCCGCCTGCTGCTGCTCGAGCAGCCCGTTCCTCCCGTGCTCTCAGAGGAACCGTGTCCTCAAACACGGGCATCTAGAGACCTACCACAAGCTGGGCCCCTTTTTCTGAAGGAATTTCTCTTCACCCAGCCTGATGCACTCCGTTTTTTCTGCCTTTCTGGGTGCCCTTTCCTCCCCTGCTCCGTGTCTGGTCATGAGGGAGCACCAACTGCCTTGCAAACCTTTGGATTCCCCTAGGGGCGGTGGAGGTTGAAGCCAGCTCTCCCTGTGTTGCAGCACTGCTCTTTTAACAGTGAGGAAAAAACAGTTTTTCTGCTTTAATTAATTCAGGTCATTATGCTGCTCTCCGGGGCAAGCGGAGAGGGAGGGAACGGCAAAGGACAGAAAAAGAGCAGTCAGCACCAAAGAACAGTGGCGACTTATTTGCATACGCAGAGCAGCAATAAATTCCTCATGTCAAAAACAAACTGCTCCTTGGTTTTATTCGGCTGAGCAGATATCCCCCAGCAATTTAATTTTCACTCAAAGAAAGAGATGTGCAGGCTTGTTTTTATGCTTAGAAAAGGATTCTGTGTTACACTTGTGCTCTGGGGCCAGATTAAAAGGCTCCCAGGAGCATGCCACGAAGCAAAGCATGACCCGCAGAACCACTGATTCCTGACCTTCCGAAACCTCGCCCAGGGAGGATAATAGGGAAGAAACACGAGCAAGCAAAGGGGACACCCACCCCCTGCTATGCTGCCTTAGATGTCTGGGTCACTGCAAATGGTAAGCCAATTTTTGAGGCCAAATTCTTTCAAGGGGGAACAGCAGATGTTTTTCAGCCTGATGATACCGGCGTCTTGCTCTCATTAAAGTGCTCTCCTTGTGCTGCTCCGCACGGCAGCTGCGAGTGCTCAGCCAGGAGGTTTGCCTTCCACTTCTTCTTCCCAGCCTGTGCTTTCCACAAGGACTATGGACTATTCCAGCTCCAGTTTTTCCCATCCTCATGTTGGTAGAAAAAGAGTGTAAATAATTTGGTACTTGGCCTTGAAAGTTCAATTAAGTGGTTGGTTTGTTTTGAGTGAGGCTGCCCTAAGTCCTGTTTTAGGTCACTCCTGCTCAATTTCCCTTGAGCCTCTGCAGCTGTGTGGCCACAGCTCGCGGCAGGGAGAGCATCCGGCATTCCGCGTCTTTCACGTATCATTCCTGTGCTCCATTCCAGGGAGCAAAGCACATTCCCTCCCGGGAGGATAAACAGCTTCTGGGTTTAACAGCACACACACACACACACACAGACTGGAGCCTGCATCCAACGCCAGTTCTCCGTGTATCCTGCAGCCCGTTGACGCTGTCATGAGGTTTGGCCTCAACCGTTTGTCTCTTCCAGGATTTGGCTTCCTGATCTCCGTATCTCCTGCCGAGGTAACTTCAGCAGGACTATTAACTTCCTAACACTGCAAGAGAGTTTCTCCTTTGTCTTTTGTTCCCTTACCTTAGTATAAGCAGATCCTTGCCTACACAATTGTTTTGACAGTCCCGATATTCTCAGCATTATCTTTTGCCATAGCCATTTCAGCAGCCCATGTAATTTTAACAAACACCTAACAGAATCAAGACATTAAAGTTGACAATGGTATAATAAAAAATCTCCTTTTAATAATGAACTGGAGCTGCCGTCACCTTGTTTTCGCACAGTAAAATCTCTTGCACCCCCCCGCCCTGAACACTTTACAAAGCTATTACATAAAATGCAATGTTAAATGAACAACAAATTACTTTCCCTTTAGCTAGCTTTTAATGCTAATGGTGCTATTTATTCCTGACCTTTTGAAATATTAGATTTTTTAAATGACAACATGAAAAGAATTCTTGTTTGAAAACGCAAGCGACTTTAAACCACATGTTATTACTTGTAAGTATAGCATGCACATGCATCATTCATTTCAGTGTCCCATTTATAGCTAATTGGTATATATTTCAGTTGACATATATTGTTCTCCTGCAAACGTGTCAAATTCCTTAACGATGTCAGTGACAAAAGCATAGCGTTTGAGATATATAAATTACGCTCTTTACTATATAATCATTCTTATCTATTGGGAATGCTATTTGTGACAAATCATGTCCAAAAATACAAGCTAAATTGATTATTTTTTTAAACTTTAATATCACACCATTCATGGCAAGTCTTTGATTGAATCTTTAAATGGAGGAATGTTTTTGTATCATTTTGTAGCTTGTGAAAAGCTCACTTTATTTATTAAAGGAAGAGTAAGTGCAGATCTTAAAATGTATCTTTTGTTATCTGTATTGGAAAACATGTGGGCTATAATTGTGGTTTATGGAATGAGTAATTTGGTGCACAATGCTTTGTACTATAGTTTAAGTTTTATAATTCCTGCAAGAAATTACTATTATTTTGTTGGTGGGCAGCATTTCAATCAGAACTTTAAGTATGGCAGCAAACCTGACCTACATATTTTCATTACATTTTAGATTGGCAAGTGTAATGTATTTCACTCATATGTTACAAATCACCTGAGGACAATGGAAAAAAATCAAGATTTCATGTGACTAATTAATACTGAGCTATAGCAATGCTCACTGTTTTTACACAGTGTTGTCTATATTGTTCTTTACTCTATAAATCAGCAGGATAATGATATTCTACATTTCAAGATATATTTGCAGTTAGTCTAAGTTGGCATTGATGAATTAATTCTCCTTCCTGCATGTCTTGAGGTTTTTCATTTTGGAGCCTTTTTACCTAGTCTCAGCTGACAATGTTTATGGATGTTTCTTCCATATCCTCCTGAGAGTAAGAAATGGAAATTTTGTTATGTCATGTCCCAGGGCTATTTTGTTCTTGAGTGAAAATCAAATGTTATTTAGCCACACCTTTGTACTTCATAAATATTTATACTGTATGGTCATATTTAATTGCTAAAATGTTGTTATTTTTTGAAATTGCAATCAAATTCTCTAACAGGAAAAAAAAGAGGTATTTACCCAAAGAAAATATTTGCTTCTATCAAAACAAATACAGCAAGCTCAGACTTTTTTTTTTCCCTTTTGAAAATGCTTCCAAGCACAATGAAAACAAACAAACAGAAAAAAAATGCCTGGTAAATTAATTGGCCAAAGCAGAAGCTAGCAGTGGGAGGCAGAGGAAGGGAGAAGGTTGACGTGATGCTCCCACAGCCCTAAATGAACAATATTATTAGTGGTGTAAAGGTCACATACTTCCAAATCTGCAAACAGAAGCATGAAGTAAAGTAAAGTACTCCTTAAATTAGTGGAAATGTTGTGTTCACTTACGCAGCAACACCTGGGCGACCAGGGCACGCGCGAGCCCACCAGAGACATTATGTGAGGCCCAGGGACAAATGTGATATCCAGGTGCCACCTTTGTGCTACAGCCCAAGTGATCATCGCTGTGGTACATGTGGTTTGAAAAATCTTACCTTTGTTTACATTAAGTTTATAGTAGTTTCACATCAAACGAATTTGGAGCTGAAGGAAAAATTCATCCCGAAATGTAACCAGCACAGCACGGCGCGGTTTCGTGGGGTGGTTTAGATAAACGCGGTCCCACACGATGTCATGAAAAACAGCAGCAAGGTGCAATGTCAGCGGCTCAAGGGCCTCCGTGCAGGCGGCTCGGGTTGATCTGGGAGTGCAGACCCGCGGCCCAGCTCGCAGAGCTGCAGTGCGGCCATGTCTGCTGCTCATGCGGCTGTGCTCATTCACAGTTTTCAGAGGTTTTTTTTAGGAAGGACATGTACTACGGTCATCACCTTAACTGGGTGGTGAAGGCCATACTCAGCAGGCATAGGCGCACTTTGCCTGAGGTGCCTGAAACGCAGACGCCATCCCCTCGCTCGCTTGACGCCATGGCGGGCTGCGGAAAATTCCAGAAGAGCTGAGCATGAAAGCCGCACTCATGGTCTTTTCTCTGAAGTCCTTAATACCCTGAGTTTACACCGACTTCCTCTTGGCTGACAAGATGAAACCAGCCACCAGGAGGGCAGCTGGACAGGCCGCCTCCATCACCACCATCTCTGTCCAGGCTCTGCGGCCTCCCCTCTTGTGTCTCTGCTGCTTGTAGAGGGGACGGTGGCGACCATTTTATACCTTAGGAAAGCGCGGAAAAGTTAATGAGGAATCGGAGACTCAGAGGTGTCTGCGCCCTCTGCAACCTCACGGTGAAATAACTGCACTCCAGAACCTGCCTCTCCCACAGGATGCGGGCGAGTGGGGCTTAGGAAAGGAGGTTTCTCCATCTCATTAAAAGGAGATCACAAATCCTTGTGCCCTTAGCTCAATTCCAGAAGTCAAAATGTCCTCCCTGGGCTGTAGCAATCCACATCCCGGCTCCTCACGAACTGAACCGGGATCGTGAAGCTCCACACAGGCGAGGGCAGCATCCCCGCCATGCCCGAGGGACAAGAGCGCAGCGGCCATGCAGGGTGAATTTTCACCAAAAATGACATTCGTGGAGGATCAACATCTTAACTGGGGAAAATGCTGAGCATAGAGAGAAAAGCAACTGCACAAAAGCATAATTCTCCTTTTGACCCACAGAGAAAGAGGTGCCTAATGAAAATATATGATCCCGGACAGTGTGAAGGTAACTGTCTGATCAGATAATGGAATTGTTTTCAGTGATAAGAATGAATCCATTACTAATGCAAATAACGATAATAATTATAATTTGCAATACAGTAAAAATCACCTAGTCTACCTCCTCCTCTGACAGGAGACTGTATAATAAATTATAGGCTGAGGGAAAAAAAATCAAAGGGATAAAGGTTAAAAGATTAAAAAAAAAATCTGAAACTTAAATGCTTAACAGGGAAGTCAAGACCTGAAAGCAGAAATTGGTGCTATTAAATAAAGCAATTGTGAAGAATGAGATATTATGGAATTGATTAACAAACCAGAAATCAAACCTTTCCTCATATCACTACCTCTTGTCATAGATTTCAATAATTTTGAAAGAACAAAAAATTAAGTTGGCATATAATGAAAAAATAAATTATTTAAATGCAGGTGAATATGCTAATAATGTTCTAGGAAGATTAATATAATGTAACCCCCCAGAGCAGCTCAGTAAATTCGGGGAATTTCACCGCTTCTTTCTGCTTTGCTTTGGTATCCAAAACAGGTTCAGTTGCTCTGTCGCTCCTGACCAGGCCTGGGTCAAAGGACTTTTGCAGACCATGCATTTCTAAATGGTAGCTCTTTTGGGGTTTCTCATACCAATCCCATAATCTCCTATGTTTAGGATTTGGGGCATAGGAGTAATGGGGGAGACATTTCCTTTCATCCCTGTGGGAGAACAGAAGAAGACGGATGGAATAAATCTTAAGTTTCTGAGTTTATATTACACATACTTGCCAAGTGAACCGCTCTGTTGTTTAGAATAGTTCTGCTTCCTCCATAAATTAGGCAGAGCTGAAAGTATTGTTATATATAGGATTTTCCATACCTTGGTGTCATCTCACCAGCTTATGAGGCTAGTGAAATGCTGAGAGGTAAAGCAATGAGTATCTATGAAGTGTGTGGCTCTCCCACACTCATCAGTTCAGAGTAAAATAGCAATTAAGGGATTGAGTCCACGGCTATTTCTTCCAACACTCTTTGTTCAGATACTGGTTTTCAAAGTACAGCATGTGCCATAACAGTCACCAAGGAAGAGATGGAGATTTTAGGACAGGGAATATCTGAGAGAAACATAAAGGCTGACCCCTAGTCAAAAGTAGGGATGACTACCAGGTGGATTAGGTTTTATTCTTACAGAAAGTCTATTTTAATTTATTTTTGGTCTGCAGTCAAAAGTGTTATAGCTCAGTGCATCCTACCTAAACTCTTGCAACAAGTCCTTCTGAAAGTTTAAATGATCCATTCCAGCATTTTTCATGTAGCTCAAAAGCTCAACGCACTTTCAATCAATAGCACAACTATCTGAACTTAGCAAGGCAAATTGCTAAAAGCTACAGGAGCACAAAACTGTGTATGACTCATAACCACAATTTGTGGTTACCTCATAAGCGCAATGTATCAAAAACACATCCAAATATATGAGTGTAATATTAACTGCTGCAACACGGCCCTGAGGTTTAAACACACACCCCTTAGATTGCACCCAAGACCTTTAATCAATGTTTGCAAAAGGCAAAAACACAACATGCCTCAGTTATTCACTTCACATTCGTTGCTTGCTGATGCTTCAGCAGGGCATTCCTCTTCTTAGTGAGATATGCACCGTAGGAGTCTTCTGTGTGTGCACACACAGAGCTGCTTCGGCAGAGATTTCCAAATGTCTTTCCAGCAATTAGATGTTTATCTGCAAGAAACCACAGTCCACTGTGTCATCCCAGAAACGACCAGAATAGGCATAAAAAAAAAAACTATAGGTTTACCAAATGTGATTGAAAGTCTTGGGGTTTAATTTAGAGAATTAGACTGAGGGCAAGCATATGAATACTCTTTGGATGTTAAAACCTGCCACAAAATGGAAAGGAATGAAATATTCCTGTGTCCTCTCGCTATATGGCAAGGTGTAACAGCATTCAGCTGCAGCCACAGAGATTCAGAGCTGATATTATCTAAGACTCCAGGAAGGTGAGGACAGTTAAATGCAAATCAACTGCCTGCAAAGGTAGCACCACTGCATTATCAGGAGGTTTAAAAACATTAAACAAATGTCAGGAATCACTTAGGCAGAACAAACCCTATCTTGCCGCAGGAAGGTAGGATATGTGATGTCTTAGGTCCTTCCCAGCTTAATGTATCTCCTGAAATGCTCTGACAGATCTTAAACTGCAGCCAGCAAAAACACTGGATGGATCTGCACAGGTGCAGAGAGAAGCCAGAGAATTTGGCATGGATTTCTCTCCTCTGTGACTGGGAGCTGTCACAATTTTCTTCTCCATTTTCCCACATCAGCCAGTGTTTATTATTTCACTGTGTGCTGCAAAGCCAGTGTCTTCATTCCTGAAAGCAGGACTGTAACAGGGTGGTGATGGCGAGCAGCAGTATCAAGCTCTAGTGAGGTGTCTGTGGCAGTGCTAATTAATTTTTATTATCTAGATGGTAAAGGGTTTATCTGATCTTGTTCAGTTCATTTCAAACACCTCCTTTTACAGACATACCGAGGTTATGCACAGCACTGGATGGCATCCCTGATAGCAAAGGGAAAATCTAAAGACACAGTTAATATTGACTCTGAGGGGATAAAGTGACAAATGCTCACGTGGGATGTGCCCAGTGTATTTTGGCATCATGCCTTCGGGCCTGTAGAATCGCTGATAGGTGTGCGGTGCCTTACGAACTTCAATGTCATGTGTCTCACCTCTAAGACAAAACAGAATAACTACAAAATTAATTTATATGCATTTTGGAACACCCTCATTTATGTTTCCTGATTCTTCAGATGTTTCACACAGTTACCAGACTTAAATGCTGACCCTGCTGCACCGATGGCAGAGGTATCTGTCCTCCTGCCTGTCTCTAGATAAGGACTTCTGCACAGATAAGGCACCTGGGTGTCCCAAAACCCTGCAGTTACTACTGCTATACGGAGCCTTCTGTTTGTGCAAGGAACATACAGAGAACATTTAACTGAAGGGAAGGGTGACACTGTAATATTGCTTGTAAGATGGCCAATATTGCTTGTAAGATGGCACAGGTAAATACTGGAGCTCCTGCCATGCAGGACAGCATCTGTTGGGCTGCATCAAACTTAACTTCTCCCAACTTCACTGCTTTTGAGAATGGCACATGTACCACATGTGGTGTGTGTGAGGTACACACCAGCGCAGCCCTGAGGTGGTGCTCTGCACTCTCTGCACTGCAGAGGACAGGGTCAGCTCTGTCTAGCGTCCCCGCGTATCGGCTGATGGCAGGAGGAAGCTCCTAGTAGAGGTGCTGATTCCTCAGAGCCAAGGAAATACTCCATGTTGCGTCAGGAGAGTCACAGCTCCAACTCCTTGGACTGCTGTGGCTTGGCAGGTCCAACTCGCTGGTATTCCTGGCTGTGTCCCCACTCCTTCCTGCTGTGGAGCCTCCCCGATCTCCTTCGGTCCCCCTGTGCTCTCCCACACCCAGGCCCTGGCTGCAGGACGCTCCAGCTCCCTCCTCCTGCCCCTTGCGCTCAGCCCAGCACCGCTCTCCCCCACGTGCTGGTTCTGCTGCACTATACAATATTCACAGTGCAGGTTGCCTTCCTCCGTGGTTATGAGCACTTACCTCTGGGCGCTGAGAGAAGAATCATACGGAATTTGATTTATTAAGTTCTTAAAATCCTGAAAACAATTTTTTGCCATCACACGGTAACGAACACCATGTCCTAGTTCAGTGACTTTTGCTCTAGGCACAAAGCCAGTCCAACCTGGGAGAGGGGGATCCAGTAAATTTTTCTCAATTAGCACAGTGCCTGAAAAATGAAGAAAAAGAAAGATACTCCTTCAAAAATATGTCCAGCCCCTAAAAAATTATACACTAAATATTGAAGGTATAGAATTTCATGGCTTACATAAAGTATTTGTAGTTAATTGACATACTTCATATACTGCTCTTCAGGTCTTTTATATTGCTGAGGTATTTGCTTGGTTGCTTTTGATATAACCCTTAGTGCTGCTGAGATAAGCTACATTCAGACAACCCCTGAAATACTACTTTGGAATATGTGTTTCTGTGGCTACAAAGGCCTCGAGAGCTTGGCTAAAAGCCAGGATGGGCTTGACTTAAATCCTGAAGTTGGGATGAACCTTTCTGTTGAATTTAATGAGCTCTGAAACAGTCCCTACGTAGTGAAATTCTCCCACACGTAAGCGTGTCAGTGTCATCTCCTCTGCACTGTGAAAATTCTCACTGAGGAAGTTGTCTCCTGCCTGTGGAACATTTCCATGGGACACGAGTGATTTCCTGTGTCAAGACACCAGTTTTCTGTTTGCTGTTAAAATAGCGATTCTGTTCAAACACTAGAGGTAGCTGCAGCTAAGTGAAACATGCAGCAGTACAGCAAGAAAGGGGGTAGTGACAAAATTAAGAGCTGTAGCCAAAGATTTTATATATATATATACATATAGTACTCATGGTAGAATGGATTTCTGGGCATCCTATACAAGACTGAAGTACAAAGAAAAAATGCCGTTTTCAAGACAAGCCTTAATTAATATGGAGAAATTGCGAAAGGCCTGGATTGGAATTCAGTTTTGAGTCGATGCATTTGAAAGTCAAGGTTTGATCTGTATTTGGAGATTATGTTGTTAAGAGAAGATACTCAGCAGGCTTGAATGGGGAGAGCAGAACCTCAAATTCTGTAGAAGCCTGAAGAACTGGGAAGGAAACTGTGGGAGAATTACAATGTAAGACTAACTAAAACGTGAAAGAAACGTGTTTGTATGTAGCCAGTGGATAAGGCTGCAGTGAAACTTGTTGTAAAGGTAGGCGCTAAATCCCCTGTTAAAGTAAGTTTACTTCTAACATTTACTACTACTATAATCTTTACTAGTAGAGCAGTGATTTAATATGTGGAGCAACTGGATATAAATGTTTAGTACAGTAGGATCTGGGAGAGCTTGAAAGCATCAAGTTGGGGAAGTTGGACATTGCTCTCAGAAGATTTTTTTTTTTAGTGCTAATACTGAGCTTTTTTAGTGCTAAATACTCAGTGAGTACTATTCAGTGACTATTAGCACCAGCATGGAAACACTGTCTGCACATCTCAGTGTGAAGCACTGCTCCATTTGGGACCCTATTTAAGCAAGGATTTCTCTAATACCAGCCAAACTGATGTAGGATTCATACAAAATACATCCTGTCAAGATGAGACTGTAACTTTAAATATAAGCATGCTCATATGAGAAAATCTTAAAGTTTAGAACAGGTACATCTAGTGAAAGGGCCAAATTCAGGCAGCGAATGCACATACATGCAACTCGGCTGGAAATCAGAGCAATGTGCTGGAACACTGAAAGCAAAATTTGGTTCTTAATGTGTCCCTGAAGACTGTAATTATATTTCCCATTGTACTAGTAACATTAATTGAATGTTTAGCTGAAATCAAGTTCATTACAAGTTAAATACAGTACCTAGCCTATTAGGGTGGTGTTTATAATTATAGTCATGAAGTACTTGTAAAACATCTTCATTGCAGCAAATAGGTGGGAGCTGGGGCGCCGCGGCTGCTCGGCGCCACAGCTCGTCCCTCGCGCCGCGGCGCCGCTGCGTCGCGCTGCGGAACAGGCTCCGGAACACCGCGGCGTCGCCGCCGTAGCTGCTGCCGATGCTGCAGAACCTCAGCGGGATGTGGCCTGCAACGGTTAGCGTGAAACACGGCCCTGCTCAAACGGTGGTGGAAACTCCTCAGAGCAGCGGGGTCTTACAAACATTCCCAGATCCGCAAATGCACAAAGAGCTTGTACAGCCTGTAGGTCCTTGTAGACACATTAAGTTTCTTGGCCTGATACCTCAGTTCCAGCCTCCGATGAGGCTTAAGAGAGTACAACCCTTTCTGCCAGTGTTCATGTCATTTCTTAGCTATGGGGAAGAATTAATTTGAATAGATATTTTTAATAATAAAACTGAATTTACTTTGAGTTTACTAAAAGGGCAATTTTTAAGCTTCATCTTCAATTGGTTAGAAACTGTGATTCCATTAAAACAAACTGCGCTATCAGAAAAGTATTTCACATGGGAAACCAACTCTCAAAGGGAACTGTCACCATGTAATAATCTATTTTCATTACAAGTGCATCACTAAATATTGTGTTACAGCTCAGCTTAAAGAGCAGGACTCTGCTAAATACTAAAGACAGGCAGTTAAAACTCCTGCATTACACCAGACTGGAAGCTGCAGTTGCTGCTCAGCTCTAGCCTGCGTCCTCCAGCTGAATGAACATGGAGCAAAACCCAGTTTGACTCTAGGTTGAAATACAAAGCTTACAAAGCTACAGTTCTGACCCAGCCTCTGTGCATGACAAAAACTCATAGTGAAGTACCATAAAAAGTACTGATGTGCTTTGCTCCATCAGATAAAACGGAAAAGCCTCCATGGGCTGTTGTAGAGCCTGGAAATGTGGCCCATTCACCAGCTGAGGTTCTCCTCAGCAGAGCCGTTCACTGCTCACTGGTTCTGCTGTATTTATGGGCGAGAAGAAGCCTGAACATACTGCTCACCTGTGTATCCAGGTATGGGGAGATTTCTGGCATCTAGGTGTTTTCGGACAGAGATCATAACTGAAAGAAAATGGATAATTATATCTAAATTCATATCCCTTGTATTACAATATCACCTTTTTTCTTATATTAAGAAAAACAAAACAAACAAACAAACAAAAATTACCCCTTCAGTTAGCCGGCCAAATACAGTTTCTGTCCGGTTAAACCCACAGCAGCTCCTCCAGAACAAACTGAATTCTAAGAACTTCTGCTAGTGTGACCATGCACAGAATTTGTCCAATCAGTAAATCTGATGCTATTTTATCCCCGAAGTTGATTTTTTTAAAGATCTGTAATTAAATAATGGATTCTCACTTTTATCCTATTGTTTCCTATTAAGAAAACTGAAGAGGAGCATCTGGTTCATCACGGAACACACAGTGTACAGTGTCCCAAAGGAGTGTGTAAGTGCGTGCGCTCGGCACGAAGGCAGAGTGAGCAGTGAGGGTGGGTCGAAATCACCCTCAGGTTGTAGCTTTTACTGAGTAACATTTAGATGGTTGCAGGGTAGTGATGTTGTGAAGTTACCAGCACACCGCCACTCACGAGGTCGCTGTCTTACAGGTAATGCTGGAGCTGATACACGATAACCACAAGCCTCGTAGGCCTCCCAGATAGCAAGTGAAATAAAGGGCCTTAAAGGAGATAGATACAGAGCGCAAGGGAATTACTCTATAGAGAAAGATGTTATGTCAGAACGTAAAATTATTTTTAAGACATCGGTATAAAGAATAAGAGGGAATTGAACTCTCAAACACCATAACAACAGCGCACAAGTTTCCATCAGAAACTCAAGTATTAGCTCAGAATTTGCAAAGAATATTCAACTCTAAAAGCAGGAGGGGAGACGCTACAAAGAACCATCCAAGTGACCCACCTCAGGCGCAGCCGGTGTCGCCGGCCCAGCGCCGCCGCCCGCCCTCGGCGGCCCCGCTCCACAGAGAAGCCGCGCTGCTCCCCGCGGGGCCCCTCGCGACCTGGTGGCCCTTGGGAGCTCTGAGGGCGACTGCGCGTTCCTGCAGCGGCCGTTGGGAGCTCGGGTGGCCGTTGGGAGCTCCTCCAGGGACCGTTTGGAGCCGTCGCGGCCTGCGGCAGCCGGTGCCCCTCCAGAGCCAGCCCCAGGCTGGCGCCGTCTCTTCCTCGGAAGGGCCTTCCCTCTCCCTGCCTCTCTGGCGCCCTGCACGCCAACACCTGGGAGTATCTGCGGGGAACACGTCACTGCTGGTGGCGGCCTGAAGGCTTCGGGGGGAAACTCATGCACTGTCATTCTTCAAAGCCATCGGCCTGTTGTTTCCTTAAAGATATTTCTCCTCTTCTTCCACAGGCAACACTTTGAGCAAGTTACTTTAAACTCCTCCTTTGATAAATTTTGAAGATGAACTATTGAATATTAATCCTGGAAATTTTGCATTACCCTGGATGTGAACCCTGTTCAGATGTTTACTCTCTGCTCAATGTGCATCTTCCTTCAGACCTGCTGCCATGGACTATGACCGACTGCAATATCGACTATCACGTGCTGTGTTTTTTGTTTACATCTTATTTGCTATTGTATTTTTTTCGTTATCATCAATAGGATCTGAAAGAAATACTTAGATGATTGTGAAAATCAGCAGCACCATCATATTCCTGATACCATGATAGTTCTGTAGAGAATGTCTTTTAAAAATGGCAAGAAAGGTATGTCTTGAGTGTTGAGCTTATCCCATTTCCCAGCTCTCATTCTGATTCGTAACGTCTCATAGAAAATACCTAATGTTTTTTGGTACTGTCTGACAGCCTTTTGTCTTAACACCCAACAAATGGCCTATTTAAAGCTACATAAGCTTTATGGAATCTGAGTACGATACCCAACAGTGGATTTCAACCGTAGGCTCACGTGGACTCTAAGAAATACAGAAGCGAACTGAAAAAGCAGCAGCCTGTTTGATAGTCTGTAGCGGTACCCAGAGCGCTGCAACCGCGGAGCAAAGACTGCAGGTATCCAAAATCAAAACAGGTTTAAAAACCCCGATATGCAGCACGTACAGTTGGTGTCCCTTTTGCTCAGTTATGATGTGAATGTGCATGACTTAACCTTGCTCGCTTCTTATAGAGATTTTCATAAAAATAGTAACACAAATAAAATTTAGTTTTAACATATTTTATTTGACATGGTTGAAGACACAAGAACACTCAGATACAATCCAGACAAGTTGTGAACAGCTCCAAACATCAGTGAAATCTGAACTTATCTTGCACAGAGGTGAACAAGACCACAATGGTTGGTTTTCTAATATAGTTTAAGAATATTTTAAGCAGGTGAGTACTGTGACATTATGCCCAACAACTTTTATACTATTCAGCCGCTTAAGCCACTTCATATTATAAATATGCAGCCTATCTTGGCGATTACATCTCTGCAATATATAATTAGCCTTCTCATAATAATGCATTAAAACTCCTGTATATATATATACAGTGGTATAAATATTCCAGTATTACCTGTTCTAACCATCACTGCACATTTATCAGACTCTAGTACAATCAGTCCTTCTATCACAATTAGCTGCTAACTTTCAGCCTGGAGCTATGTAGCTTTTACCAACTCTTGCCAGTTGCTGCTTAAGAAAAACTTCTGTCAAGGCTGCCTCTCTCTACTAAGGAGAGCAGCCCTTGTCAACACTAAGTTGCACAATGCCAACCGCAATCCCTATGGAAAAATGCTCTGCAGGGAATATCCTGCTAAAGTTACAGAATTACTATTCTAAAAATGACTCATTTCCTAACAAATTTCATAGTAATTTTATAGCCTAACAACCTTCACTATCAAAACAGGCATCCATATGCCACTTACCATGTAAAGTTGCTCAACAGGGCTATAGACTACAGACCATAGCATAATATTCTACTTCCTTACCCTAATTCACTAGAGACAAGCTAATTTTCCATTTTTGGGTTTAAAGAGGGCAATGAGGTCAGGTGGGAGTTTGCTCAGTAGTTCCCTGTTCTGCAAAGATAAGCTTGATAATGAGGAAGTGCAAAAATATGCAAAATCTTCACATTTTAGTTACAGCAGAATTATTTGGTTAATAAACCCCTGCTTGGATCCACGTAGAATCTTAGAAAAGGTGAATACAAAAGTGCAGAAAACCACTACAGTTCAAAAACTCCACTTCTGAGGAGCTGCAGAACCTGCCGCTCCTGTGCACTGCAAACAGGTCATGAGCCACATGGTGAGCAGCGGGTCTCCTCTGGGGGAAGGCCGCGGCCACGTCACCGAGGTTTCACTAGATTCTGTGCTAACATTAAGGCCACAAAAGTTCTGGAAAAAAGTGTGTGCAGGGTCGGACCCACTCAGTGAAATGCAGAGCGCAGACACTGCAGCCTGTTTTCTGTACGGACTTCGTGTTCGGGCACTGGCAGACTAGTGGCCTCTGCTGCCCCTGGCCTGCAGCTACTGCAAAGTGGTGTTACTGCCTTTGGCAAGCATCGTTTTGAACCAGAGATACTTAAAAAAAAAAAAAGGCAAAAAAAATGTTGAAGAAGCTGTATATCCAGATCATACATTTAATACAACTTTAACATGATTTTACAGGAGGATTTATCCATTATTATGATGAACTGTTAGGAATGTAAAGGTGACCATTTGAAATGAAATAAATCCACCACCATACCAGTGAATCCATGTAATAGGCTTGATTGCTATGACTGGCACTGCAGGAAGAATGTTGTGTTCTCTGACACACCAACATTTCTTTCCTACTATTATAAGATCAGCCTTTAACATTTCATATCTTACCATCCCTTAAAGCCTATAGTTACGGAAGCTGATTGAAAAACTGTCATTTAAAATTAACAGCTGAATGAAATCAACAGAGGCAAAGAGCATTTTTATACAAGAAAATAGCACTGTAGAAAGAAAGAGTCTGTACAATATTTAAATATTGTATATACATAAAATTATATTGTTCATAAGTCATCTTAAAGTTACTCTTGTTTGTAAACCATGGAAAGCAGCACACAAAAATTCTAATATTTAGCTTTTAAAGCATTTAGCAGGCAGCAGGAAACTGAATGCTAGCAAGCACACTTTGTAATTACAGAAAGTATCCAGTTGGATACCGTGACTAGCATTCTCCATAGTCATCATTGTGGTTTTTTTATTCTTATTTTTTTTAAATTAACTGAATGCAAAACAGATTCCTTTTCACATTCTACTCAGGAATTCTGCAGGAGACACAAAATTCAAGAGCAAAACATAGCCAGGCAGTTCTGCACTCTTTGCTGTGGCAAAACTCTAAGTTAAACATAGAAATCTGAAGTGCAGGATTGGAACGTAAATTAGTGAAGTAATTGTTAAAACTTTCATTTCCCAAAAGTGTCAGTCATGGCTTTAACTCATGCTAAACTTAGAGAAAGGAAGGTGTAGTTCAACAATTAACATTGCACAGTTTCAAAAATGTACTGAATTCCAGCAGGTTATCAGTTCTGGGCCAAAGTTTTGCAAGTGCTGGTAGCATTTTGGGGTGATTTTATGGGTCAAGATCAGTCTGTGACTTACCCTGGGGGTTTGGATTTGCATTAGAGGTTATCGGTTCCTAGAAGAGACAGATCCAGGGTTTCACGTTACTCACTAGCAGGATTTTACTAAATAAAAACTATGACACTTGCAGAAGAAATTCTCCAGGTGAACAAGCATAAGAAAATATATCTAGAAAGTTATTATTTGGTAAGCAAGATGTTTCTGTGGCCATTGCTGAACTTTCCCTGCAGTGAAGTTGAGTGCTCCCAGCCACAACTGCAATGCTTTATCCCGTTAACGCTATTTGTCATTTCATTGAAGCACCAAAAGTTCCACAGGAACTTAAGGAAAAATTTTTTAACAGTGAGGGTGACAGAGCACTGGAACAGGCTGCCCAGAGAGGTTGTGGAGTCTCCTTCTCTGGAGATCTTCAAACCCGCTTGGACGCAGTCCTGTGCCACGTGCTCTAGGTGACCCTGCCTGTTGGACTAGATGACCTCTAGAGGTCCCTTCCAACCTTGAGTATTCTATGATTCGATGATTCCCCACTTTAATGCATGTTAAACTCAACACAGAAATATATTTTCCATTATTAAAATGTTTGCTACTGAAAATAAGTTATGATACTTTTAACCTGATAATTTTCTCCATTTTAAGTTGTTTAAAACTTCTTGCATAGCCTTCAGCTAACTGTATTTTACATGGAGCTGCTGCAGCAGGTTCAACCAAGGGCCACAAAGTCAATTAAGGGACTAAGTGACACAGGAGGAGAAGCTGAGAGAGCTGGGGCTGTTTGCCTGGAGAAGAGAGGGACGGAGGTGACCAGTGTGAACAAATACCTCCTAAGAGGGCATAAATAAAATGGAGACCCTCCTCAGGGGTAACCAGTGAACAGACAAGAGGCAACGGGCACAAACTGAAACACAAGAAATTCCACTTAAAGAAACAAAAAGGCCGACTTTTCCGGGTGAGAGTGTTCAAACACTGGAACAGGTTGCCTAGAAAGGCTGTGAGATCTCCAGCTTTGGAGATACTCAACACCGAACTGGGTAATGTCCAGAACGGCCAGCTCCAGCTGCCCTTCCTTCGAGCAGGTGGGTCGAACAAGTTGAGCTATGGAGGTTCCTTCCAGCCTCAACTATTGTATGAGTCTGTGATTTCAGATGGAGAGCAATAAAAGTTTAAAATAGCCTGAAAAGGAAACTCTAAGAGCTTTTAACAATAAAGGCTTTATTTTCAAACTGCAGTAGTTAATATTAGGCTCCCAATATACATTATATAATCTAATTTTAAGGATTCCAAGAATTTTATTTTCTTGGAATCTCAGAAATTAAGAAACTCAGTTTCTATTTCATTAAGTACTTGGCTTTCAGCTCTAAAAATTCTGAAAGCACAGGGCAAAAATCAAGAGAACAGAAGAACACTGTAAGCTAGTCTCTATTTTTTTCAAATAATCCCTACAACCACCTTGTGAATTGGTGAGTGTTTCTTGGGAGGAGGAAGGATTTCATAACAAAGATCTAACGATTTCATATTTTTAAAATTAGTCTTTAGCACCCAACAACAATCAGTATTACTTTATAAAGGTGGGGCTTTGAACATGCTTGAGCAATTGAAGAACTTTTACTACCTCTGAACCTTTTGCTCCCCAAAATTTTAAAGGGTCCTTTAAGATCCAGCCTTTGGTCAACCAAGGTCACCAACGTGGCATATTTACCTACCGGCTGTTCTCATCTAGCCTGCTGAAATTCAAGTTGATTACATGATTTATGAAAGTCAAAAAATGAAATAGTGGAAGAACAGTCTCACAAACAGGTGGAGAAAATGGGCTGCTAATAATTTAGGAAATCAATACCAACTTTGACACTTTTAGAGGTGGCAACATCAATGGCTATGGCTTTGATTTCAGTGTCCCCAAACTGCATGAGTGTTTTGATCTCCCGTCGGTTTGGCCCTGCAGCATCAGTTCCCGTGAGATCCAGGCGCAGGGTGCCGCACTTCTTCACTCCCGATTCAGTGATAAAACTGACGTTGTCTTGCTCTGAGCTGTAGATGTTGATCACTATAACTAACTGGGAAGGTTTCGCAGGGGTGTAACTGCGCGTCACAGTTTCTCCAAGGGCTACAGATTGGTCAGCTGAGATAAATTTATCAAAGACATCAGTGCACCAGCGCGTGCCATCCTTAATGAGCAGCTTCTCCGGCGGGTGCTTCCCTTCCACAAAGCGATTCAGCACCCCGACCCCGTAGGTGAGCGGGGAACGGCGCACTTTGATCACGGCGGGGTCGAGCCCGAAGAGGACGGCTCCCTTAAGGATGGTGAGCCCCACATCCTGAGGGATGATCACTCGGCATCTGGACCCAAAAGCACTCTGGACAGCTTGTTGAAGTAAGGGGGATTCAGCAAAGCCACCCACCAGAAACAGAAACTTGACATTGGTCACTTCTGGTTTGTCAAACACGTCACCTAAACAGAAATAAGGCCATTAGTCAGGGAAAACTTTCCTGAGGCAAAGTGATACACACAGGTGAAAATCACTCCTGCTGTCCTCGTATGCACAAGATCTGAAACTGCCACGTGCTTTGAGGGACTCTGTGCTCTCCCCTGAACTTAGCAAGCACAAGGTCCACTTCTGCTTCACCTCCTCAGAGGTGCAGAAGGAGCCACGGGCTCTTCCGCACTATCTTCCACTGAGGCGATGCCTGTGAACAGGAACTCCCTAGGAAGATGGGATAGTTCTGAAGCAGAAATGGGGGCTAGGCTCCCTGAAGAGAATTTTGATTTCATTTGAGCTAGTAAAGGGAGACTGATTCTTAGCACAGAAACTCTGCCAATCAGAATACTTGTGGTGGGGGGATTGACACCGCACTGTGACGAATGTCACTGCAAGCAGCAGCGAGATGCTCCCAACCTTAAATGATTCAAAGCCCTTTGCTGCATTCCAGAGAATTAATCCAATTTTAAATTCACTTCCTATTTCAAACCCTCCCATCTTGTCCGCAATGTGCACCATGTGTAAAATAATTCCTCCTTGCATTTTTACACATGTTCCCTCTTAGCTTAAGCCCACATCACCCCCAAAAAACAAATAGCTTAATCACTGAACATAACTAAAGCTCACCCTTAATTCATGCGAGTAACCGAGGTAGCATGACTTGAGAGGTCTGCCCAAACTATCGCAATCCTAGATGTCTCCTTCCTGCTCACATATAATTTGTCTCATCTCTTCTCAAATTTACCTAATAATTCCTCATACAGAGAGACCAAAATTGGATACTCTATTCCAAATACAATTTTTTAAATTAGTGCTTTGTAATGTGTAGGTAATAATACCATGCTCAGCTTATATATTATACTCTGCTTGATACAAACCAAATTGTCCATGAGGCAGAGGTTGAGTAATTAATTTCACAATAAGCCTATGTCACTTTCTATTACTGGATTAATATATCCAGTGCTGCTTAAGTCATGCCTGGATATACTTTTTATCAAGATGCATCACTTATTATTTTTGGTTTAGAGCTGTCAGTGATTTGGGCAGCCATGAAAAAAATATGACTTTATAAAGTCCACCCACGGATGAGAAATGAACTAGAGGTCTTAATAACAGGAAAAAATCAGAAACATAATTATGTCCCTGACGTTAATTAGTTCTTTCCAAAAATAGGAGAAAGGAAAATAGGATCTGAGCTAACCAGCACCCTTCAGCCTTCTGAATGCCTGTAGTCCTAGAAGTACAAAATAATTTGAGCTTAGACAGCAACACAACTGAATCACACTCAAGAACTTGTACTAGAATGAAGTAGGAAGGCGTATTAAGGGGATGTCCCCTACTTTGCAGAGTGCCACTTTGTAGGGAGCTACACATTTCAGAACTAGACTTCTTGTCTAGCTGGGTTGTTCATTTGCCGGTCTGAAACAGGCAAACGAAGCTCCCACCTCAGCTCGGCTAGAAAGTGGGGTTACACACGGATACATACTCAGGTGCTGAACAATCTGGTCGATTGTAGGCTTGAAAAGAGCGTTCATTGCATCGGGGCTCATCCTCAGCATCCCCTGGGAGGACCACTTCACAAAGTCCACGCTGGAAAATAATGATGAAGAAGGACATTAAGACAAGTCTAGCCATAAGAAACAGGCAAGAACTTGCATGATACATAAGCTGCATGTCTGCTTGGAGGACAGGACCTGGCCTCACCCAGCCCAAGGCAGCGTGAACAATAAAATTTCAAGGGAGGGGAGGAAGATGATCAACAGAGTTAAAATGTCTACTTCTACCTTCTCCTCACTTCCTTTTCTGCAATAACCCATGATCTTGTCTTTTATGGTGCTTGATCCTGGACAATCTCCTGATCTTGGAATCCTTTCAAGACTCAGCCTCTAAAAATTATCATTCTCAGTAATTAACTTTTATGCATCTGTGTTTGTTATCTCTGACCCTCATATTCTGTTAATCTCTTTTCCCATCTATGAAATGGGTCTTGGATTTAAATGAGTACTTTGGAAAGTAGAACTGACATGAGAAGTATCATCTAGGGCTGATTCTTAAATAAAATCATTAATAAACAAGGGACTCAAAGTACATGGTCAAATTCAGGAAAGTGACTTAATAGGCCACTGGGCAACCAACGAGGAGTTGGACTGGATGATCTCCAGAGGTCCCTTCCAACCTCAGCTGTCCTGTGATTCTCTGCATGGTGGCCTGATAAAAGTCATAGAAAACAGCACCATGAGACTATAGTCTTTACAGAAAAGACTTGCAAGAGGCTGATCACAACTTTTTATTCTAGGAATCATGCTTCAGGCAATTCCATTTTTCATTAATATACTACATTTTTACATTAATATCTTTTAGTCTACATGTAATTAGGCAGTCAGTTGTTAATTATGCATCTGTTTATGCTCAAAAATCTACTCACTTGCTTTTCCTCAAGGCATGTTCTACACTGTGACCCCGAAACTTCTTGTAATAGTCAATGAAGGAGAAAGGCAGAGTAATGTTCAGTGGGTTGGTCCTGTCTGGAGCTGCTGCCCTTTTACGCGACTCAAATGCTATCATCAGGTCCACCCAGGCAGCAGGACGCTTGATTTTAAATTGATCAATAAAATCTTCTCCAAATATTTTACACAGGAGCTTTTCAAATTCATAGTCCACGCCTAAAGAACCATATGGCCCACCTGTATTGCAGACAAAAGACAGTTTTAATATTCTTCTTAGTAGATCCCAAGTTCACCACATACACAGCAGATTGGCACTACTGACTGTGTATAGAGAGGAGTTCAGGAAAGGAATATCATTCAAGGAATTGCATTCTGCATCTTTGTTGTGGACCAATCATTGTGCATTTTTCCAAGGGAATGGAGGGCCCCACAGATGGTTACACTGCCTGTGAAATTACTGGAATATATGACCTTTCCCTCAAATCTGGGGAAAATTCTTTACAAGTCACTTTACAAGGATCCTGGTGTGACACTCAGCTCTTCTCATCTGTATGCTATGTCCTGGAATACCTGGAGATGATGACTCGTTAGCAGAGGCCAGACCAGCATCACGCCTGAAAGTGAGGAACAAAGGAGGATGCAGTTTCTTACCCTCTGAAATTTAGGTTTACTATTCCAAAATGTCAGGAGAATAAACTGATTTACCCTTGTCTACTGAGCAGCAGTTAGGCTATCCTAATTTGGAATGCTGATCTTATTTCAGGAAGAACCATTAATTAAATGTAGTGAATAATACAGATTATCCACTACAGATTATTACCTTTGACAACAAGTCAAATACTACACAGAAGAGCAGGCAGTGACAGTGCCATTTACCTGTTGCCTTGTACAGTTCCTTAAGATGCCCTTCAGGAAGCCTGATCTGATGAACGGTCATGTCCACTGTGCCCCCTCCACTGTCAACAACGATGTAACGATCACCTGGTTTGCAGCAGGCACAGCAAGTGATATTCATGTTAGCATTAAAACAGCATTATATTGCTAGGAAAACTTCCCATAGGCATTAGCAACAGCAGCAGTGATGGCTTGCATAAAGTCATGGCTGTCTGCACTGAAAATGTAATTATAATTACTAACAATTATAATGTAGTGATTGATAATAAATATGGAATTTGGATGTCCAGAGCTATTGATTTAGCACAGATGAGTGCTGAGGTGGATTAATGGAGCTGCTCGTGCTACTGTACATGCTGGTGGCCTTCCAAATTATGGCATGCTTGCAAGGCCTGTTCCAAGGAAATGAGTTCTGCTCTGTGTTTTAAAAAGAAGTTTCTTTTCTATCATCCACTTAAAAAGATGCACTTTGCTAGAGCATGCAGAATTGCAGCTCAGCCCTGGTAACTAAGAGCAGCACTTGTATTTTATGCACTTGTATTTTTTGTTTCTATTTATAATCATTTTGAGAACCTAAAGTGCATAGCAAATTTGTGGGAAATGCAATGTTCATCCACAATATAAAACCCAAAAGAGAAGAATTACTGCGAGAAAGAATGCTACCTTCCTCCAGTTCAGACCAGATCTCTCCTATGACATTTTCCACCAGAAAGGTGCGACTCTGTCGATTACGGCGGACGTGTTCCTTAGCTGGTCATGGAGAGAGAAAAAGTTACTGCCTGTAAGCACGAGCTGACAGCATACAGTACAGGAAGCAAATGCAAACCAGGTGACATATCTCTATTTAATAGAACAGATGGATAAAAACCACTGTATTAGCATTGAGAATGCAACATCACTCCTGGAAAGAAGGAAGAAAAGGTCTTTTTAGACATTCTGAACTTCCTTGTGAGTAAGTGGATTAAAACCAACCAATGTGAAACTAATATTGTGGGCCACAAGCAAGTCCTTCCTTACAACACTTTATATTATGGTTTTTAAAATGCATCCTGTAACCAGGTGTCCCAGTTGCCAGCCATGCCAAGGGGTATTTGTGCCACAAGGTGGCAGCCCTAGCCCAGAAGAGACCGACAGGGACCTAAACGTTCCTAGGAAGGGCAAAGTCCAGGGCTCCTATTCCTGATTTTGGGCGCTCAATACCTGGTGAGTCCTTCAGCCCTGACCTTTGAGCCTGTCTCTAAGCAAACATGTGAAAACTGCAGGTCACAAGTTCACAGTTTCCCAACTTCTTAAGGCCCAAAGAGATCATCAAGTCTGAGTTTCTCAGGCAGGAGAGAGTCACCCGCCTATGGTTAAAGACATTAATACGTATTTCAACCTTTACCTATGGAAATTCTAGTTTTATCTATAGTCTGCACAGCAGAACCTAATATTGCTGTTATTTCCTAAGCAAATCAATTATATCTGTCTTTGACTAATAAGATTTGGTCTATTATAAATATGCAGAGGACTTTGGTACAGAGTAATTTAGCTACATACAAACTAAAAATAAGTGTATTCTAATAACACTATTAGAAATTAATTTGCAAAAAAATAATTTCTACTTCAACATTTAAAAGCTGCAAAACATTCCATGAAGCCAACGTGGAGTGGCCTGTGCTATCACGCCGTTACCCATGACTAGAGTAAAATTACCCTGGCCATTATGAACAGTAGAGTTTGGGGTTTCACTTCACAGCAGTAATACAGCCCTTGGAGTGCCTCCCTCTGGTTATGTTTATGTTAAACTTCTTAATCCGTTTCCAGCTTTTCTTGGGTCCTTGCCATGTCCATACAAAATTTGAAATCCAACCCCAGATTAATTCACTCAAAACTTATTTTCCTTAATTTTGATTAATTCTGGTCTAATTAATCTTTCTCATCAACAGTAGCTTTTACCTTACAAAGTCCAGAGAGAGAACAATACCTCCCTGTCCAAGAAAAGACCCTGTAGCAGAATCCCTAGAGGTCTGTCAAACAGATCATGCTCAGCTTCAACACCCCTTAGCCAGATACTTTTTTCATTGATAATTTATTTTTCCAGAGGCAAATCCCCATAGAGTCTGGAAGTGGGGACATGGAAAATCACATGGAAGGTGAATGGATGAGAACATGAACACAGGGGAAAGAAGGGAGTGCAGAGGAAGGGACTTGCGTGGGTTTCGCTAACACTGAACACATCTGACAACTGCTAGCTGGGAGGTGCACGGAGACGATGAAACGATGTGATGCCTCAGTCTGACTAAAACAAAAACCCAGAAAGTAAAGGAATGGCTTTACTAGCTTAATCTTCCATTTGCTTATGCTGTTTTCATCAGTAAATGTGACAAAATACAAATTACTCTGAAAAAAACTCTCTCTGGGATAGATGGGCACTAGCCCTGACATTAGTGCAGCTGATACAACTCCCACGACAGGCAGCGTGGCCCGTTATGCCACAGTCACAGCACTGTCCCCCTCCAACCTCAGGTGAGCTCAGGAATCTTCGATGCTAAAGGAACTTCGGCCAAGTGACTCAAACTGCAGTCCAGGCTCTGTCCTGCTGTGTGAGTCAGTCTTCAAACATTGATAGTCTCAAGCAGTCGTGTGCCAATAAATCAGAAGTGCCATATTCAGTTTCTTCAACATGTAGATAAATTCTCTATGGAATTCCAATTCTGTGTGTCTTAGCATTGCTAGTAATTAATACTGCCTATTTCATAGGCAAGTATCATCTGCTAAAACTCTGGAAGAACAACCCACACTGTGTCTCATTGCAAACCCCATTGTATGACACCACTTCAATAATGCAGCAAACGTAATTGTTTCCAATATAAGATAAAAATTGACCCAATCATGAAGTATTAATTTGAATTAAGGAAAAAATAAATCTGCAAATACTCTTCTTCTCTTTAATTTTAGTCTCTAACAGAGTCCCACAACAACCTAGTAAAGGCAATGAAGATACCTGCATGCTAAAATTTTAGCATGTGCAAATGTGTTTGCTGGATAAAAAACTGAAGTAAGCTAATTAGAGTAAATAATGAAACAATATATTAAAAGCAAATTAACGCTAGACTGGAACATTGCAAGGGAGTGAAGACAATAAATGGTAGGAAAACAGCCCTGAGGAACAAAGCAAACTTAGGCACAAGGATCTCAAGCGAGTTAATAGAAGAAGTACCCTGTGTAAATCCAGTTCCAGCTGTGTCACTTGGGCTATAACCATTGACAGGAGCCCTACTACTCAGGTCTATCATCTGGTGAAGGCGAAGTTTTCGGCAGTAGATAGAGGCAGCCTCAGGTTCCAGGGCAATGATCAACTGCTCAGGATTTTCCGGAGTTGCCATTCCTGCCTGTGAGAGAGAATTAATCAGAGACGTGGGGTAGCAAACACTGCAGCCTGTCAGACCCTTTCCAGCAAGTGAACAAGCATTTCCCCAGCTCTCAGAGTCCAGGGTTCAGCCCTCCAAGTTCAATGCACAAAGAAGCTGCTCCCATTTTCTAAATGTCCCGATCTGGGAACCTTCCTGGCTGCTATGGACAGTCCCGACCCCGGAGGCTCTAAGAGGAGAACACGCATGCGCTTACCATGCCGCGCGGCTGCCCCAGCAGCTCTGTGTGCTGCAGGTGGGCAAGGAGAAGTCAGCTGGAAACCCATGATGAATGGCCTAAAACTCCAACTAATCCATGAATCTGCGTGTTAAGAGGGGGCCCTAGTCTCCTTTAAGAAATGAAGAAATATCCTTCGCCTCTTTTTTACACGACTGTATTTTAAGTATGTCTTGTTTTATATCCTAGCATCTTTTGACTTAAACTCAGTACTTGGTATTCGCCAATCCACAGCTTTTAGGTACATTCCATTTTATAATAGCTTCAAAATGCTCAGTATTCAAGGACTCAAAGTACAGTTAGGCAGGTTTTGTAAAAGATAATGAAAACAAGCCTAAAAATAAACCCAAACCATAACACTAACAATTGTCATTCTTTCTACTTGTTTTCCAGATAGTGAGTTTTCAGACACAATGTTTTTGAATCATCCACAAGTTCTCACGCAACCACATCACTCCCAGAGTTCAGCTTAGAGAAAAATATTGAAAAACACTTGACAAAGTTGTTTTTTTTATGTCTTTTCTCCTATATTTCTCCATTCCAAACTTCCAAAGTTTGGAAAATGCGGATTGACAATTGCCAGAGTAACCCTACAAGTTACGCACAGACTACAGTGCCAGGCAGACTTCCCTGCCACCACGCCATTCACATGGAAGCTTGTGTGAAGCTGGGGCTGTGCTGGAGAGGAAGATGATGATGATGATGATGATGATGATGATGATGCCTCGCACAAGCCTGGACTCCCCTCCTCCGCCTCCTCCCTTGAGGGGCCAGGCTGGCTGCAGCCAGCTCATTCCTCCCACCTGAGTGCAATCTCCCACTGACCTCTTCTATCACAAAACTCTAATTTGTGGAATTGGAAGGGGCAACACTCAAGATATAAATCAACTCTTTTTAGGGCGTTCTTGACAGTTGTTTATCTAACGTGTTAAAGATATCCAATAATGCAGAGCCACCTCCCACAATCTCAGTTCTTTATTGCCTTTGCCTTTTGACAGTTTTGTTGAAAGTCCAATCTGAATCCTTATTTCTGCAATTTAACGTCCGCATTTCTTGTCCTACCCAATATGGAGATATGGAATAGCTCCCTGCTTCCCTGCTGCAGTTTTTACATATATTAAATCCGCTATCATGACCCATAAGAAGTTTGAGTAGCACATGTTTTGATAGCTATCAGCACAGATGACCTTTGCTTGATGAACTGGCAAAACAAACAATTCTTGTTTTCATGTACAGTCTATGCACTAAAATTGCTATTGCTGGTGGTTAGAACATAAAATAGATTTGTTGCTGAAGCATATCTAGACCCAAAGGCTACATCATGAAGTATTCCCAGAGGTGACAAGAGCCAAGTTGCACACACAGGAAATGCATTGGTATTTCCTAACCTGGGGAAAAAAATAATATAAAAAAGGACTGTATTAATTGCAAAGCCATCTGGATGGTTTTTTGATTGCTTGTTCTCTGGGGTGGGAGGGGGAAGGAATTTTGCTACAGCTTTCCAAGACTGATTCTGCTACCAGAATCCTCACACTGCAGCCTGCCCTGCAGCAGGGGCTGCACTCCAAGCCGGGTGCTCAGATCCTCCCCATCTAGTAGGTGCTATTCTTGCTACTGCTTTTTGTCTAGAAATAGCATAATCAAAATATCTCCCGAGGAACACATTCAAGAGAAAAGAAATGACAGTTTTGAACAGTTCAAAGAACGGTTGATCCTAATGAGATTTCATGAAAAAACCCTTTTCTGCTAAAAAGCTTTCCTGACAGAGTTTGAGGGCCAGTTACAACGGAGAATGTGTTATGTCATACCAGAAAAAAAGACCAAAGAAAAAATCCCCAAATCCTGTACAGCAGAAGGTATGAAGCATCCTATAAGTGGCAACAGTGACTCTTTACATACTACGTTGTATAAGCAGCATTTCTACACAGAGTATTATAAATAGCACATTACTGCATGGATATGTATATCTACAAATAGCACACAGTGACATATCTGTGGGGAAAGGGGCACAGAGAAAGAAACGGGAACACACACAGACTGCACGGGAGGGACTGAGCAATGAGGTTTCTTTAATGCAGGCTCTGAGCAGATGAAGACAAAAGCAGTACAAGTACTAGCACAGCTGAGAAGGAAGGGACAGGAGATGCTGAAAAACACTGAGCGCACAGAAAAGAGGGATGATAGCGCATGGTCAACACGGACAAACGGGGAAGCATTCGCTGAAAGACTTGAGCCATGTGAGGCTGGGAATTTGCTCTGTTTTACACTCATTCCTTTCCCTCCGCCTCACGCGCTGCTGCCCAAGCACTAGTGCAGCTTAGAGTGGAGATGGAGGAGTTAGCGAGGCTGGAGGAGGCAGGCGCAGGGCTCCAAGCCTCCACGCAGACCCCCTGGCAGTGGGACGGCTGCACTGCCCGGGCAGCTGACAACAGCCAGCCCCAGTCCTGCCCCGGCTCCAGGCTGCCCAGGGCACCTCCCGGCCACTCGCTCCGTGCTGGGGTAACCCCCATCGCTCAGGAAACATGAAGGAAACAGGCAGCAGTTTCTCCAAGAATGTTAACAAATAAAAGCCCAGCACAGAAATGGGGAAATCTTGCTGGAATGGGGAAGTTTTTAAAAATGAATTTATTTCTAGAAGATTCTTGCATTTATACACCTGGAAGAACCAGAGAATGAGACAAAAAGTGACTGCTTTAAAGGCCTCAAGGAATGGGGTATGCAGAATTTGACACCCAGATACGAGCAAATTCTTAGCTTGCCGTGCCAGCTGTGCTGCCCTAACCATGGAAATGTATCACCAGGAAAGAGACAGCGCTGGACGGGTGACCACAGACACACTCCTGGTACTTGAGGCTGCAAAGACTAGTTCCCTGAGCATCTGCAGAGAACTAATTAATACTTATTCAATGTGCAGGACGTTATTACCACAACTTAAAAATACTTTTAAAACCCACACTCACATGCCACGTTGTGCTGCACATTGAAAAGAAAAATTCCCATTTAAGGTTTCTGGATACTGTAACACATAGGACCTGGAAGCCAGCACAATATTGCGTGCAAGTTGAGTCTTTTCTACACGCAGACCCAAAGCCACGAGGCAGCCCCACAGACAGGCCCTGGGTGCTCTGTGTGCCACGCTGGCCCCACAGTGTCACCTCTGTCACCCTTGGAGCACGGGGGTGGACTCAGAATGAAGGGCATAGTAGGAAACACACCATCCTCCACACAGTACAAAAGGCAGCTCCTAGGGCTGTCTTTACTGGCAGACAACAGAATGCAGGAGCACTGGGACCCATAATGTGAAAGAACGTGCCTTAAATTAAAGTGTAGCCATTTCTCCGAGCTATAAAACTGATCAGAATAATAGACACTACGGTCCTTAACACTGAGAAAAAGCATTTACAGAAAATATTACTCCATTTGTTGAATTCACAGTTCTGATTTGTTATTAGAACTGGATGTTGATTGGAGTCAGTTCCATACTGATCCTTACGTCCTTGAGCTTCACACGTTCTGGCTTGCCTAGGCCCAGCCTGCTGTGGAAGCCAGTTCTGTAAAAAAGGACTATTACACTCCACTATTACATTTTTTAACACTTAAAGATGCAGAAGACAAAGCATCAGGTTAAGGATCAAGTTAACGTAACTGCTGTGGATCAGAACTCATCTGCCTCAAAGGAATCTGTTTTCCTTGGCTCTCGCATACCCAGGCTTGACGTGATTATGTTCTGCAGCACAGGCAGGGAGGGGAAAAAGGGCTTCTCCTCCTACACTTACAGGATTAGATTCAGGTGGCTCTTGCACTTGAGTGTTATCTCAATATAGACAAAAATGTCTCTAAAAACTGTGTGGCTGTATATAACATCAGCACCTCCCTCATGGCAAAGCATACAGTGAAAATATACATTAATCTCACCACAGCTGGGAAAAAGGTCTGGAAAATGAGAGAGAAATGGCTAAGAAGGGTGGGAAAGGAGAACTCCTCAGATCTAGGACTATTCAGATCTATTTAAGCAGCCTGGTCTTGACCCCAATTTCATAAGAATCTAGAGTCAGTGGGCAAAACAAACCGCAAACTGACTCTAATTTGGTGCTAATGCTCGCACTGCATTTCAGAGTGGGGTTCACTGCTGCAGGAGCGGGACAGAAGCCCTTCTGATCCCTTGGTTCCCTTTTACTCCAGGGATTACTGTTTGCTGAGCTAGGTCCATTTTTAATAACATTGGCTATATCGCTTTCAGGGTCAAATGAAGTAAGTAAATTACTCCAGCCGCAAAGTTTATATATATGCATATAAATTGCAGGACAGAAAAACCAACAAAATTTCTCTAGTTACATGGATAAGCTAATAGTGTGCTTATACTCAGGAGAAATGAATTTTATTTCCTATTTCACCATTAACCAGAGAAATGATTCTGAACACTCTCTGTACTCCTTTATGGCTCAAATTACCTATCTATGAAATAGGTATACTGGGGCCTTTGTCCTTAATGTATTGAAAGTCAGGAAAGAAAGGCATTTTTCTATGCAATAACTATGCAATATATTTTGGTATTTTTGTGGTGGTTAAGTTTGATCATTTGGGAAAAAGAAACATGCTAAGAATCTTGGCTGATTGTATGAATACCAATATGCTGCTTTAATACACTCCTTAGTCTACATAAGGCCTGATCTAGCACGTCATAGGCACCACAGTCACACCTAATAAGACATTTTCAGATGCAAAGAAATTGCATAGATCAGGCAGATGAACAGGTGCAAGAGAACAGAAGTCAGAGAACTAGCACCTTAGTCACAGGTTCCTGCACCACACTGGCTAAGATGGGAATTCAACCCCAAACCCCGCAAATTCCTCTTGGCCAAAGAGCAAACTAATCCTCTCTGAAGAGAGGCTTTAACCCAGGTGAGTGTAACGGTGGGTGCATGCAAGAAATGCCACCCTTCTGGGTGGTACCAAGAGCTCTGGAAGCCACGTCTGTAGAGAGAAGCTCCAGAAGTTGGATTCTGTGAAATATGCTTGTAAAGATAGCACGGATCATTAGGAAATGAGGATCTACAAGGCAACAGGATTCAACCAAATAAATGGATGCTGCAAATCAACATCAGTATTTGTGTATTTTTAAAGATTTTATATAATCAGTAACAATAGCCCCGACTGCAAGTCAGGCTGTGTGGAAGAAGGGTTTGCGTGGCTCACTCCCGGCAGCACAAAACAGCAGCTGGAAATGAGGTGCCCCATGAAACGTGCTCTGCTTCAGGAGGCAGGTCACTGTGCGCTCGCGCCACGCGCTGCCGGCCCTGCCGAGGGAGCCCTCCTTCATTTTCCTTTACCCGCTAACACTTTCTGCCATTCCGTGGTATCAAACTGGGCTGAGATCTAATTCCAGCACAAGCGCCTGCCAGGGAAGAGGAGGAGGAAGGTGGGGCAAGAGGCAGCGCAGTCGCGTGGAGGCTCCCGAGGGAGCTCCCAGCTGCCCGGCGCTGGCACCAGCGGGTACCGCAGAGCTGTGAGGAAAGCACAACTCGTGCAGCTTTGCTGCCTCTCCAGCCTGAAAAATTTAGGGAGCCTTCAGAAGAAAAATTTGAAAAGAAAAATCACTGAACTGTCACATATACTGGTGATTTGCTGTTAGCCTTCAGAATGATGAGAGTAGCGCACTATAGTAAGGAAGGTGAATAAATACAAGGGAGTGAAGTCAGGTAGCTCTTCTAGCTCAGTTCATTTATACACTCAGAAACAGGCCCTTAAAATTGCTCAACAGTCACAAAAGAAGGTGGATTTTCAAAGGCACCCAGTTTCCCCTCGGGGACCTCAGTGAAGAGGCTGAGGTTTTCCAGAGACAGGAGAAGGAGTTCCTTGGTGCTGCCTTCCTGAAGAAAATTCAGCTTCAGGATTTCATTCCCTAAAAACCGAGAAAAACTGAGAATTGATTAACACTATTTTTTTCAACCATTCAATGCAATGTTTTGGTAGTGGTTGATTCTACAAAAACCTCACATCTGTACTGTCAGGTGCTTGCTGCTTGACAGAATCAAGAAATTTTTGATTTCTTTTCTGCTTTCAGAATGCATCAAGGTAAAAGTCCATGTGCTCTCCTGACCCAAAGCTAGCGTTGTGGCTGTCCTGTGTCCTCCTGGCCTATCAGCAGTGATGCTGCTGATAGTATTTTGCATTTCACAAGTGAAATTGCAATGGATGATACCTCAGCTGCAGAGCTCTTCAGTGTCGGCCTTCTCATCTGTATGGTTGAGTGACAGGGCAAAGGGGCTCATCTCTTTGTGACAAACCTGCCTGAGAGTGTATAAATGAAAGCCCAGATTATGGTAAAGGCAGAAACTTCATTTGGCAGACAAAATAAAAATTACAAAAGACAAGAAACTGAAGAGTTAATTGGTTTAACGGAGGGGAGGACTGGGAAAGGGAGTGGTGCACAGAATTAAGAGACCTCTGCAATCATTGGAACCTAGTGCAAAATGAGTATGTAATGTGAAAGATGGAGGAGGACCAACTCCAAAGTAATTTGGTTGTTAAATGGTCCTTAAAATACTGGTATTATCATGAGACCTCTCTTCGTGGCCCAAGACATCTTCTCTTTTGTAGCAAAGTATTAGAAACTGCTACTATACACTTACACAGTACATTTTTTAAAAATACATTTAAAACACCAGAGTGTGTTCAGGGGTTTTTGAACTGCCGGGGCTTGCCTATGCTAAAAGCTCAAACAAACAAACTAACTCGAAACAAATCCACAGCCTCCCAACAATCTTTATACAGAGTGAACTGGGGGTGCTGCATGCCCTTTGAAGGCAGAGCTCACGAGCTATAAACCCCTGTGAAAGAAGCTTCTAGGTAAAATCCTTTAACATCCAGTTACAGCAACATATGCCCCATTTAAAAGCTTGTGCATAAGTGTGTGTGTTAGAGGGGCTGGGAATTTAGATTAGCATTTTAATTATAACCAGGCTTAATTTTGTGGTAGAAAAATCCCATGTATACCAACTCCAAAACGCTGGGATGAAAACATCTAATCAATGTGTAGACTGTATCTTATTGTTTTTAATTCCAAAGAAAGCACTGGAATTGTTCACAGCCCTCTGTTATAGCACTTGCACTGAAAACCAACAGCGTAGGAAGTGTTCCTGGCTGCTAACTGCAGTGAGGACTGGCTGCAGAGCCAAGCTTGTCACGGCTGCACAGGGGACACCCCTGGTTTGAGAGGGACAGGGAGAACATGGAGAGGGTTTGGATAAGAGCATGAGCTCTGTGAGGAGCGACTGAGGATGCTGGGCTTGTTCAGTCTGGCAAAGAGCAGGCCAAGGGGCAACCTAGGAGCTGCCGAGAACTACCTGAGTGCAGTTACAAAGAGCAAATTAACTCTTCTCAGCGCTGCTTGCAGATGTAACACGAGGAAACGGCCACAAAGCGCAGTTTGCTGAGTTCCATTTGACTATTACAGAAAAATAAAACCACATTTTAACTAGGAAAATGATGCAGCATTAGAATAGTCACCCATAAATACACCTCTGTCCTTGCAGGCTTTCGAAACTGGGCTGGACAAAACCCCTCCTAACCTGACCTGGAGTTGCAAATAAACCCACTGCAAGCAGGAGGTCAGACAGATAGCACTGTGAATGGACACAGAGGCTCCCATGCTTCTGGAATGGTGAGATACTACATACTGAGAAAGACCAGAAATACTTCCTCACCTGCAGAAGACCTACTACAGTTCTTCATTTCCTCTCTTTGCAACTGCTGTGTCAAATTGCTGCCCCGTGTATCAGTGAGAGGAACCAATTGTATCTGACAGTGGGACAGAAACACCAGTCTCACCATAACAAGCCTGCAGTTATTCAGGGCCTCACAAGCTTCTCAACATAGCTCAGTCATCTTTGCAATTAGAACTTGCAGTTGAGTCTCTTGGCATCAAAAAGAAACATTCTTCATGCTACACTTTAATGTGAAGGCTATCCTATTTTTAAAACTGCAGACATAAAAAGCATACCAGGCCTAAGAAGCCTCGCAGGCTTGAGCATCAGCCACCAGTGATTTTAGGAAGCGATTTAAAAGGACCAGTTTAATGCATCCAGGATGCACAGTAATTTAAGCCAGTAAAACAACCCACACTGAAAAATTCTGCCTCAGCCCAGGGCAGAGGGAGTGTCCTCTCTAGGGAGGGAGACTCGCTTCCTAGTTGATTTTTCTTAAGTGTTCTTGATCATTTGTTAACCCTAATTAATTAATTTTCTTATATTTGTTTTGGAAAGATGTTGTTTTTTTAAAAGCATGGGAACCAGCAGACCTGAACTTCAAGCTCAGGCTTGTATGGATGCCTTATTGGTAGTTCTAGACTTTGTACTTTCGTATCTTATTTTTATAATCTGATTCTTATGCTTTCAATCTGAATTTGGAATTCTTTTGAGAGCATAAGCACTGTTTGATTCTGTTATCAAACCTTCATTCTGTGGGACTCAGTCTTCTGGATTTTGCAAAATAATTTCCTGGCTTTAATTTATTAAACAGTAAAATTTACTAAATGCATATGTAACACAAATCTTTGAAATGCCCAAAATACTTAATGAAATTCAGAGAAGGTATAGACCTAGATAGTCCCAAGCACTTCCAAGCTCCATGAAAGCTCAGGGAAACATGGAGCTCTGCTAAGCAGAGGGAGCACTGAGAGCACAGAGAACACACAATACTGTCAAACTTTTACATGTGATGCTAGAAGAATCACAGAATACAGAAGGAAAACTGTATTCCCTACGAAAACACCACAAGGATCAACTGAACTCCCAGCCTAAACAGTAAGATAAACATGGCAGAAAACAAGAGCTCCAGTGCTGATGAAAAAGGCTCCCTTCTTTTAAAGCTTCCACTACTTCACGCCCCTCGCAGTCATGGATACTGCACTTCATCCATCCCATTCAAACATGGAGGAAATTCACAACCTAAACCCTTACAAAATAACAGCTATGACAAGGGAAGTCATTCCAAAGCTAGCAGACATGTTGTGTGACGCACAGGAAAGGCCCTGGGGAAAGCCCTGAACTATTTTACAAGCATTCAAGTGCACAGGCAGAAAACGAGCAATTGCCTAGCAGTGCACAGGCCTCCTTATTCTAAAGCCACGTTTTCACTGAACAAACACATCTGCCCTCTTTGAAGACCTGTTGGTCATTTGATTACCTCTTATGCTCATGCTGAAGCCTACAGAGGTGGCTGCAAGGAGGTCCACGTGGAAAAGGTTCTGCTGCCCTTTCCAAGGTGGGAGATGAAAGCTGACTGCCTTGCAAGGGGCATCTCTTCCCTGCTCCCCTTAAAGGGTGCCCGCTGGGACTGAATTTCTAGCAAAGGTGCTTTGCAGACACAGGTATGGAAGTACTTTCTCTTCAGGACATGGTAAAGGGAATATTTCTGATCCAAAAGGGTCCTTCTTCAGCTGTACTGCACTTTTCTAGGGGAAAGCTCTGTAGCACTCACTGATTATAATGGCACCCGCTAGCTTTAGGCCTTGTTCATGCTGGTTTATACTTGTCTGTGGACTTGGGTAACTCTTCCCTCTCCTCTGGGCTGTAGTTAAAACTTCTCAAACTGCTGTTTTCTTCTTTTGCCTGGAACCTCTAGTACAACCTTTCGGCCAGTTGAACAGAAGATTCTGATTTTCAGCTATTTAAGTAGTTTCAGTGCCTTTCCAGGCAATCTATAAGGCCCTCAGAAACACATTTCCCTGCTATAATATTCACCTTCCTTCCCACTACTCAGTGGATTCCACTGCACTGAGACATTTGTTAAAGGAGAGGATCTATATATAGCTTTACCAGACAAGGCTTTACATACAGCTTTGCAAGACTAGCACAGAGATGTCTAATCTTACCTAGAATGCTGTTAAAACTCTTCATTTACTTGGTTGGCAAAACCAGTAGAAAAGACAACTTCCAAAACTCCGAACTGTTCCACATGAATGGAAAAGCCAAATTTAACAGAAGTGAATTAGCAGACAGCTTTGCCAGCTGCCTGTGAACCTGCCGGGATAATCAGCATGTGTGTAAACTGACATTTATTCATACACATTTCCCACTGTGCTAAGTTCCCCCTGTGTAGATTTTCACTCTTCAATTAGTCATGCTTCCCTAATTAATCATAGCTACAAGATGCACTATCCTTCCTAACATATCACTTCATAAAAGTTTTAATCCTTATGATGCTAAAGATTTTAAGACCATAAGGTGAAAGCATGGACTCAAGGGAATCACAAATAATCAGGAGAGTTGATGCATTAACACACTTCTGCCTCCACTAACAATCACTGTTCCAAAGGAATCACCAGCTTTCCAGGCTGCTTATGCCTGAACATCATTGCATTTTTATGTAGTTTATAGCAAAAGTCTGTCCCACTGCCTAGAGACAGAACTGAATTCCAGTTGCATGTGCTCTACATACCAAAGGGGACAATACTTACAAAGGAACAAGCTTAGTTTAGCTTCACATTGCTTCACAGGTGTCAATCTGGTTAAGTCTCTCTAGCTGTTTGTCTTTTTAAATCAAATGAAGTGGGGAAATGACAGAACTGTAAAAGCTGCAACTGCATGAGCCGACTTTTCAAAGCTAGAAGAGCATAAATAATTTTTGAAAAAAGGCCTTAGGTCAGTTCAGCTGCACCAGCAAATCACAGCCCAATGCTGATCAGCATCACTGGGGTGGCGCGGCTGTTTTCGGTGGGTTTGGTTCCTAACTCTCCTGACCTGGCTCACCTGTCAGGAAGGACACGCAACCAGGGCGAGAAGAGAGGGCACCAAGTAGTCAGTAACACACGCATAGCCCAAGCTAGCTGGCAATAACCCTTATGGAAGTGAACGCAGATGGCAGATTTGTCGTGCTCACTGCCTAAGTTTAGAAGAAACTTCAGCTCATTAAGCTTTTCATCAGCCTTATCTCACTGGTTGCTGCAGGTTGGGCCTAACCCATAGCGTGTTTCCATCCGTAGCATCGAAGGGTAGTCTAGGTAGCAAACGCTGGCAAAGAGCCCAGCACTAATTCACGAACCTGCAAACAGCCTGGCACCGAACTGCTGCTCCCACTCTGATCTCCATATATGGTGGAAGGGGCACCTAAGCCCATTTTTCCTGCCGTCCATACAAGAATCCTGTCAGAGCAGCTGCTGCCTCTATGTCAACACAACCAAAGACTTCAGAACCTGCAACATGTCTCCCACGAGTCTGGAGAAGTGGAACTGCACTGAGTCATACATACGAGACTCCAACGCAGCCTTTATAGTTAATGCATTTTACTGTCCTTTAAAGTTACTTATGGGTCAATTCTACTTTACACTGCCACAGCTCTCATTAATCATAACTGTGGCCTGTAGGAACGTAGGAAGTGCCTTTATTTGCCCTGAAATCTCTATTGTCTTTAGCTTCCTGTCTCTCAGAAAGCTCCCTCTCTAGCTCAGAAGACAAACCCAACTGTGCTACAAGCTGGAAGGATACAACTACTTTAGTGTACTCATTTTTAGCCTTCTCTTTTTCTCCCTCTAAACTGAAAAAGTGCTTAGTGCCTTTCAAAAGGTAGATCATTTCTTCTGGAAAATGTTTAGCAACAGAACAGACATGCACATCTGAGACAATAGCTATGTCCTATTTTTATTACACAACATACATTGAAATTTCTCTCCAGAGTTACAAAACAGCCTGTCAGGATAGCTGCATATGGGCTCCTGTAAGCCACTGGCTCATTTAATCAGGAAGATGCAACTTCCTTGGGCTTTCTAAGCTACTTTAAGACAGAATAAAGCTAAAAATCTCTTCTTTTCTTCTGAAACTACTGTGTTAATAACAAGTATCAGTATATGGGAACACTGTGTCCAACAAATTCACTTGGCACAGTACTTCATTTCAGAGATACTCTGTTATCCAGAAAGGGACATTCCATAGCATGAGGTAAAACTCTCTACAGTTGTTTGCTGCAATCTGTTTTCCGCATTAAACCTTACATTTGGATGCTGGCTAAGTCCTGACACTTGAAGTCTCACATCCTTTCCAAAATGATGTTATAAATATGACAGTTTGGGATATCCTGCGCAACTCCATGGCTATCAGTTCTTCAGCAGAGTGTTCAGCACCCAACCTCAATGACACCAATGAATTAGATCTATGAATTCGACATACGCATCACCTGGATGAAAAGCACTGCCTTGGATAATGCTGATATCTCCGCTTTGTGTTTTAGCTACTCGTTCTCAATAGCTAAATTCTCTTGTTCTTATTAGCGTGAAGAAACAAAAGGGATGGACAGTATAAGAAAACACTGGTTGAAGGTTAATATTTAAAACTCTTGGTATAACATCAATGCATTTCCTTTTTAAGGTTAATAGAACAGCCATAGAAAATCCTGGAACTAACAGAGTTTCTTGAGGCCTGTTGTCTTATTCTTTGTTCTGAATCTGTTCTTTTTCAACAAGATCCCTTAGAAGCAACATCAGTCCTAAGCAGAGTACCCAACGAAGGCTGTACTATTTATTTACAGGAGAAAGTTGCTACCATATTCTCCATATTGCTCGCTGCTCCAACTCCATGTCATGATAACATCTTGCTTTGTAGTTTGGGTCTTTGTTTCCTTTTTTTTTAAAAAAAAAAAAAAAAAAAAAAAAAAAAAAAAAACACAACCTCACATCAGACAAAAGAATTCACTGTGCTCACAGTCACACCCACATCTCTTTTCTGATAGGCCAGAATTCATTCAGAACAGCCTAAGACAACCTTTTTCGTTTAAATGCTAGTTTCCAGTGTGCTTCCCTTCACATTTTTATTGGCAAGGGATTGCATGTGCCATCACACTACTCATTTTTCAAATTTATTTACTTTTCTCCACAGAGCAGGCAAGCACTGATCAATAAAATGTTATGTAAGCCAAGAACACAATGTGTTAAATAATGATTATCGTGCTCATTCCACAATGAAACTGAGGTGAAAATACTGAAAAAAACTTCACTGTAAGAGGCAGCTAAAAAAAAAAGCCTTCAATTTCAGGCTCTTGTGCTTAAGCCAATAGTCTAGACTGCCTCTCTATTTATTTATAGAAGCTTATACATGCAAATTGCTATTTTTGGTATTTGTAATTGGAATAAAAATCTACATTAGAGCCCTAGACTTCTATTTCAGAATCCTCAGTACATATTAAAAGAAAAAAGAAATCTTATACTGTCTCTGAGTAAGTGAGCAGTTGAGTGATGTTTATAGGACTACAGGATTTTGAGAGCAATTTTATGAAAGTAGGCTAGCTCTGCCCTGGGCACATTTGGCACGCCATATTTCACTCCTTTATTTTATAGATTCTGCAGTCCAGACATATTCCTGTCACAGTCTAACCCCTTTCTTACGTTTTTTCTACTAGCATGTTCAAAAAATTCCAGCTGTGTTTACTGGGGCCCAAGAATTTGTATTGAAACATGAGCTGGAAGAACATCATTCCTAGAAAGGAACACCACTAGGAATATTACATCTTGTTTCCCAGATAAGCAATCTACAGCACATGAATTTCATTTGGATAAGAGTTTAAAAGTGCTGTCACAGTGAGACATGAAGACAGCAGAAATCAGCTATAAATCTGAGCCAGCCATTCATCCTCACCTAAATTTGCCCGGTTTCTATATACTAAACATAAATAGCCTTGAATGCCCTTAAGAGTTTCATCTTCCCCTAAAGAGACACCTCCATTTTTTTTGCCATCACTGCTACAAGACTACCAAAATGCTGAATTTTCCTTTGCTAGTACAGTCCCAGCAGACACACAGGTGGGATCCTGGCAGCATGTCCACGTTCACAGGCTGCTGTGACAACGCTGGGACAGCCAGGCCGTGTCCATGACCAAGCGGTGGCCTGATTCACACCTGGGCCGTCTTGTGGTGCTGGGCTCTGCATTTCAGGCCCAGTGGAGGCTGTCACTGCTGCAAGGACAGGAGTAAGGGCAGGCCCCGAGGAGCAGCATGGAGCGCTGCACGCCATACGAGCAGGCCACACTGCTCCACAATTAGAAAACATTTGAATTTGTTACTCACGATGCAAGTTCTTGGTAAGAAGAGAGCTTCTTCTAAGACTGCTAAGCACAGAGCTGCTGCTGGTGCTACACCAAAGCAAATATTAGAAATAGAACAAGCAGGATACCAGACCTCAGCAGGCAACATACAGCTTTATAACTATGTCTGGGTATCAGGGTTTAAGGAGAAGCAACACAAAGAAATCTCTGGGCTGTTATTCAGGAGCAAAGCAATTTTTACTCAGCATAGTGAGATTGTAAAGGCACACAGCTCTCTACAGCCTACTACGTTTAGTCCTTTAGCAGGTTCCTGAGAGCAAGGCAATCCAGAATAAACAAGTACCTGCTTCAAAGAGGTAAAAATTCAAGCATAACAAAAGAGTAAAAGAGTAGAAAAAGATCATTAGGGACGGGGCAGACAAGGTAACAGCAAGAAGCCATAGGAGCAGTTTTCATGTACCAGTGAGCCAATTAGAATCAATTTTTTTGCAGACATGAGAAGAGCCATCTTAGAGAGGGCTTTAGAGGAGCAAAATGAGTTAGCAGTGCAGAGATTCACATGCAGGACCTGCAGCTTACATAAGAGGTGGCAGATGAAGGGGTCAGAAGATGGTTGATCCCCCCTCAAAAGTGAGACTACACAAATCTTTAATGGCAGCATCCTGGAAGGATATGAACTAGGGCAGATCACAGCTGCTGAAGCCCAAGAAAGGACGTTGCAGTAACTGACATGCAAAAAAAAATCCACAGCAGCTTCGAGGGAAGCTCAGCAGCGTGCACAGACAGGAGAAGTTGTTATGCAGCAGAAGTAGCAGGATTTTGATGGCCTGGATGTAGACATGGAAGAAACATGAGCCGAAGGGAAGCCCCGGCCGACGCGTCCGCACACCAGGCGGCACAGCGACGGCAGCGCAGGCCGTGGGCATGCACGGGCCTATTAAGAGCTCCGGGTCAGGGGGGTTTTGGCAACAACACAACAGTGATGAGGGAATGTCAGACGTACTGAGATTTTAGGTTGAACAGAAGGAGGCAGATCTTAAGTGCAAAGACAGCTCTTCAACGCTTTCTACTTGTTTTTGGTAGCTCCGTGCAGTTTAGCTTGCTTAGACAACTGGTCCCAACTTTATTTTTTTTAGTGTTGGCTGGACTTTATGTTGTGAAACAGAGACTGAAGTTACCAGTATATTTATTCTCTTAGAGCTCGGTCCCTTGCCACGGGTCACTAGAGCGGATTTACACTGCTCATCAACCGTTCCCACCAGCGGTTGCACCTGAGTGCACTTCCAGAAACCAAGTGTCCACCGCTGCCCTCTCGTCATTTCCTCTGCTCAGCACCCAGATGCCTCTTACAGCAACAGGCTCCCATTTGCAAGATGTCTGCACATTACAAGATCTAGAGGGCTGCGCATTTTAATCTCTCTTTATGTACAAGTTTGAAGAACATGTTGGGCCTGGATGGCAGTAGGAATGGGAAGGATTGAATGACGATGCAGAACTCTCCATTTCTCTTTCTTCACCCCCATTTACTTTAAACATCCAATGTGTGTGTTAAGTAAACATTCACTTACTCCCCTAAACTCTTTCGTTTTCCTGCAACTGATCACACGCCCTGGGCTAAAAGCCTCATCAGTCCTTGCTGGTTATCAAGCTTGCCAATAAAAGGACACGATCACAGACAAAACCACAGACACAGACACTATTCAACAACATTCCAGAGTGCCACGAATGAGAAGTGCCAAGAATCTACCTTGCCCTGCCCTGCTCCTTGCTCAGCTCCCACTTCACAAGCACACATGCACACAGACAGCAGGCAGACAACGATATAGAAAGATAACGAATGGGTCTCTCGTGGTTCAGATTTACCTACGACCATGTCGTTCCATCAGAACTTTAAGAGTGTTTTGCTTCTGGCACTAGCATTAGCAATCCCACAATAAAGACTGTTAAGAAAAATGTTGCTCAACATTAGAGATGAGTAGAAACAGCGTTAGAAAAATCTGGGTGCTTCCCAAGAGCACTCTGCAAGTTACTCCAAAGCTACCAAACATGTTACAAACTGCATTGTGCATCTGCTGCCAAGGGGTTAAGTAAACCTATGGGACCAAAAATAAATAAAACAAAATATAAAATGAATATCCTCATGAAAAGAAGAATGCATACATCTAATACATCACAGACAAACTGAATCTGAAATGAAGAACAGGCATATGGAAAGTGTGCATATTTTATGGATTTACAGGGTGGGAAAGGGTTAAATGCACAGAAAGCTTTTACTACTGAAAATAACATTTGAATTTAATTTTATATCCAGACTATCCAGTTCACAGTCTTTTTCATTCCTATCATGGGAAAATGGGAAAAAAAAAAAAAAAAAAAACACTGAAAGGGCTTTCTACTTTCCCTCCTCTTCCTTATTTTTGTACTTTAAAAGCCTGGATGACCTAAGGAAAATAACAAAACAAAACCCTGTCCACTATTTAAATCAAATTTCCCTTCAGTCTCAAAACTACATCTGCTCCCTGTGCTCCGAATTCGGCAGGAATACAGTGTACAAGATGACTAATGCATTACAGCTTGCAGTGAGGGACACCAATATATAAATCTAAACAGGAAGAGAAGGGCACTCAAGAGCTGAATCCACATGACTTGAAGCTACTGCCTTGCAGAGTTGCCTTCTTTTTTCAGTGTTTCTAGTCTGACTCTCTTCTAGTCCAGTTTTACACAGAGAATATTAGTGCCAATTGTCCCAAACACAATTTATCATTTAGGTTACCAAACAGAGCTTTAAAGCAGCACTCCTACTTTCACCCTGCAATCTCACCTTGTAGGCAGCTTGTCTCATAAACTGCTTTGCAGGCTGCTTCCAAATAGCAGGCACTGTAATGACCCATCTTACTTCAGAGTTTTCAAAGTCTGCGCTCGCTTGGTCACTGAGCTCCTAAACCAAAGGAAAACAGAGGTGAACGTAAGATAATGGGTCCCAATTTTATAATAACATATCATTTTCTGCCAGATCAAGTAACAATGAATTTTCTATTTTTTTCCTGTCAGCAAATCAGAATGTATAAAATATTGCTAACATGTCAAAAAAAGCTTTACTGTGTCAAAACCTACAGTTAGGGTGGACACTTCTGCAGGAGGCCTATAGAAAACTTTCCTGCTTAACATGAAGTAGGAAAGTTAGTTTTCCTTAAGGCAGCTAAGCATTGCTGGATATTACAGAATGTTTATACATGTACTTAGTAACACTGTGGTATTTGCTGCTAAACCTGAAGAATTCACACATGTATCTTGATTAATATCAATGTGAATAAACAGAAAAATATTTGAGGTATCATTCAGAAACATTATATTTTATGATCTCGATTTTTCAATGACTTCTTTATATATCACCTTAAAATCAAAATTTCACAGCTCAGTGAGGAAGGGGAAGTTACAGTTAAAACCTTAAAAAATAGTCTGATTGCTCCTTGCAAGGTTTGCTTTAAGCAAACATTCAAAAGTAGTTTAGTTCCTTTATTTTTCTTTTTTTTTTCCCCCCCTCAAAAAAAAAGGAGAGTTTGTATTGCCTCTGCAAATTAGGCGATACACTGACATGCTTTGGGAAGGGTTCCAAGTCAAACGTCATTACCATATGTCCTATCTAAATCTCCCTCCAAACAGGGAAAGGTTCAGAGAGGTGAACAACAGGCCTTTAGACTGCAGCAGAATGTTTCTGCATGCGCCAGGGCAAGGTGTTGTGTTTACTTAGCTAGGCCACAACTCAAAACCCACAGTGGAAGAGTGGTACCTTTCTAGCGTGAGCGTTTGCAATGGACAGATGATTATAATCCAGGGTAACGGACCATTTGCATCGCTTGTCTAATTAGCTTTAGCACACACTTACAAGTCACAGAGATCTCTTTATCAACCTCAAGAAAGGATGCAACCCTGAAGAGGAACATGGCAAATACGTGGGATTTTAAGAACTTACCCGAACCGTGCAAAGGATCGGGGCTGTCACTTAAAACTCTAATCAAATACAGTCTTTGACCAGGCAAGGATTTCAAACTGTAGCGAGAGGATTTGGGCCTCTGTAGCCATTAAGAACAGACCGAGATCTCACAGAGATTAAATTAACCCCATTCAGAAAGTAGGTTGGCTTTCTAACAAGGTTATTTTAAACAGCACTTGCTTGGTGAAGATTTAACAACTAATTTGGCCAAGTAACTGCTGCTGTTTACATTGACATTGTGATAGTGCATCTGAAGCCAATCTGCACTTAATTCATGTTTGGCTGCTTGCATGGGATTTTAAATCTCAGACACTGTCTACCAGGAATATACATTTCATAAGAAAACATCAAATAGATTCCTGGGACCTAACAAGGTAATTACAAGAAGGAAGTTTTGTAATATTTCAAATGTGAAACAGGAAAATAAAATTGTTATTTCTTAGCTTGTAACAAACTTAGAAAATCTATTTTCTTTCCTGGAAAGAATTCATAATAGATTGTTTGCCTTTCTCCTAAAAACAGGCAAAATCTGACACTGAAGGCAGTACAAATGGGCCCTATTTAGTACAAACTTGGAATTAAACTCATAACCTATGTCTTATTTCAAGGTTCTCCCTAATGCTCATTAGATTGTTTTATATAAATGTACATTGAGGATCAGGGCAAAAAAGCAACATTTCTCAGCATAACCATCTGCACAAGACCCAAAGCACCATTAAACAGGCTCCTGGGCAAGGCACCCGCAGTTTAACCCCGCGCAGCCGGCAAGGGAGCGCTGGGCAGGACCCCCGCGCGGCTCTGCACCGTGGAGGCTACGTCCCTACGGAGCAGAAGTCCCACACAGGCAAAGCCACCGACCTGCTCGGGGCAGGCCACCCCGACGCGCACACTGCACGGCTCGTCGCTGGACACGCGAGGCTCAACTCGCTAGACTGCAATAAAGCTCTTAATAATCTCTATTACAGAATAAATCCAGCTTTCCTCTGCGCAGCCACTGAAGACAGTGTTGGATTGGGACAGCAGACATCAGCAGGTGGCAATTCTAGGAGGTTTTATGGGAAAAAAGGCTTTAACGTGAGCGGGAACCTTGGGTGAGCCCAGAACAACGAACGGGGCCAGCCGCAGAACAGCTGGGGAGAAGCCACTCTCAGACGTGCAGAGCGAGATGCTGAGCTTCAGGCCCTGCAACCGTAGATTTTATTTTCAAAACAATATTTCTCATGGGGAAAAAAAAAAAAGGCAGCAGAAAAAATTGTATGCCAATAAGAAAATCCTCAGAGTGCTGTATGGCAGTGATATATTTGCTGTTATTGAATGGAGCTTCCCCCATGCGAAGGGAAATCACTTCAGGCTATTCTGAATTCTGAAGAGTCCACAGCCTTCCCAGCGTTTCTACAGCTGCCTTGCTTTGTTTACATCAAATACTACCGAGGTCAAAGCTGGCAAGGTTAGAAGCGTTTGGCACACGTTTTTTTATCAGTTATAAATATACAGACTTTAGATAAGGAAGCGTTACTCTACCTTTAATGCCTGTTCCTTAAAGAATTGCAGGGCGTAAGCAAATATCTCAAGTGCTTTGACTTTTTTGCCATTTGCAGCTGTCAGATCTGTCTCCATGGTAAGGTTCTACATGAAAGAAAAATAACTGGAAGTTACTCAAAGCAAGAAGTAAACAAAAATTAATTCCCACTGCTAGAGGAAAGGGAATTCTTCTTTATCCACCTGGCTAGGAAAATGTGACAAAATTGTTCTGAAGATGATCTAATTCATCACTTGAGTTTCCTGGAGCATATTTGATGTTTATTATAGATCTCTCTCTTTTTTTTTTTTTTTTTTGGTACACCTATCATGTCTACAAATAACTGTAGGCAGATTGAGCACTATGGGCAAAATATTAAATAGAATAAATTGCATCTGTAATTAATTGTAACAAAGCTGCATATGCAAGGTATTTAATCCAAGTTAAGAGCTAAAAGCATGGATTTTTGGCTTCCTACCAACACATGAAACCAGAAAGCATCTCAGTACATAAAGTACTGGCCAAGGGCCAAAGCTCTAGAACAGTTTAAAGACAAAAATATAATCAGTAGGAATAACTTCAAATTATTACAAATAATCTGGGTAAATTTGCTTCTGTGCACAGGAGTTCAACATGCCTTTTATATTCCATTTGCTTTCTGAACAGATTTTCTAAAGCAGACAGACCGCATGCGGCCTCCCTACATAGCTATGAATTCCACCCACGAAAATTAGGACAGGAAGATCTAAGGGAAGCAGATACGAACTGATATGATCTAGAAAGCAGGCAGTCAAAAATACATTTGCCAAAGGCAGAAACAAGCAAAATAAATAAATAAAAAATGCTAATTGAAGCATTTTATTTAATATGCTTACTTTCTAAACCTATAAACAAAGCTGCTTCCTATCTCACGTGTAATCTTCAGACAAGATCTAGCACCTTCTGCAGAGGATTTGTGTAGCAAATGTGCAGTCAGCAAAGGCAGTTAGCTACTGCTTACCCCAGTGGTATGTAGCTTCATCTTAAACTTTTCAAAATACAGCCAGTGCTTAGACTCATTCGGATCCAAGTCATGGTAGAAATCTCTTGCTGCGTATCCGAAGCTGTGGAACTTTCTCTCTGGTGTTAAGAGGATAGTAGTGGGTGTCTTCTGATTGGAAACGCCTGGATCTCCACCTTCCCATCGCCTAGCGAACAAGGGAACCATCTCTGGTGAGGGATGCTCATGTTTAGAGCAGCAGGAAAAACAGCGTATTGTGAGAAAACAAATGGCAATAGATGGCACACACTGTTATCCTTTCCAATGATTTAAATTTAAGTCCTCGTGAGACCAAAAGCAAGTGTTTTTATTCACATTCAAGAAAGACAACTGCCATATTTTACTTCAGACAATCCAATATTTTTGCATCTAGCTGTGTAGTTTTTAAGGATACAATCATACTATTTCTTTGATGAGAATACAGATTCCCTGAAGTAAGCCACAGAAAAGTAAACTAGGAAATAGCATTACACTTAAAATTTCAAACTAAACACTTTGCATGGAAAAAGTCCCATAATTAAGAACATTAACAAAGAATGAAAAGCCAAATCCTCAAAAAAACAGGAGCCTATGCAATCTTAAATCAGACTACTTGTACACTTACTGTAAGAAAATACATTTCCCCATTTTTAATTGCTGACTTGTTTAAGGCAGCTGACTCCAGTGTGCACAGGTTGATTAAATCCCTGCTTCTGTCACAGAAAGCTCTGTGATGCTAAACAAGTCGGCCTAGCAAATATCCCACGTCTGTGCATGTTCCTAATTTCCTGGACATCTGAAACTGAAACCACCCCGTCTGCAGATTTCAAACACTCTTCCCTGCACTTTCTACTCACCTAAAGCCAAAGAAATTACTGTTTTAAATGTCAAGAATGATACAAAAATTTTACAGTCTCTTAAAAAAAAGATGATTCCTCAACTCCCAAATATCTCATAGATACTAAAATCTTTCCCTCGCTATTGAGCATAAAAGTCAGCTATCGCTATATTATTTTATTAAGGTTGTAAGGCTCTCTTCACAGCCTGAGAAGCAGGGAGGGATTATGGAAAAAGTTACACAAAAAGGCCTACGAAAATGGTTTCATTTTGCAGTTCAGATTTGAACAGTGTGAAATAAAACAAAGTTGGGTTCACAGAATGAATAAGGAAGAGCAGAAGAACACGGAATACAGAAACACGCCCCATTCTTTGTATTAAAGGCAGTAAGAAGTCTGGGGGAAGATAAAAACTCTAAGGTCATATAGGAAAAAGAGGTATTATAGAAATAGCTGAGAATATGTCTATTTTCTCTTCACTTCTCCATCACAAAAAAAAGGAGATTAGAACAAGGAACTCCCATTACTGTTTCCCTGCCACATACAACTGCTTTCAACACTAGAAATAAAGACTTATCAGATATATATATATATATATATAAGTGTCAGTGGAAAATCTGAGCAAACTATCAGCCGTAATCAGAATGCAGCTCAAAAAGAGGCCAAGTTAGGATCACAAGGCAATTACATTCATTATTAAATGGATTGTGGAGTGCTTTTCCTAGGGCTAGCAAAACACACTTTCCGAACATGCTGCTGCCCAAAGCCCTTGAAGCACAAGCAGACCATGTTGCCTTGTGGCCCTTGACTCTGCAGCACAGGAAGGTTATTCAGATTTTTTTTTTCTTCATTTTACTCTCTGAGGCAATTGAATTAGCTGGAAGTTGACTAACCTCCAGCCTGGAGCAGAAAACTGACATGGAAAATTTCAGTCTAAGGGGTTAATACTCGGCAAAATAATTAGCTAGGAACAGGATCTTATAAAGTGCTGGAAAACATTATGACCATTCAGCTAGATCCACTTACTATTTATTACCTACTTTTTTTTTTTTTTTTAGCATTTTTTCCCAGAAAAAAATAAAGATGGTTCCAGAATATGCCCTTCCTTTTCTTTGCAGCAGTATCAATGACGGCAGGGAATCCCCGTGTCCAAGAATTTCATCTAATATAGAGGGTACTTCCATTGATTTGAAGGCAGCAACAGTATGATGAGAAATGGATGTTTTTCACTGTCATCCAAGGGAAACCTTTGCTGAATCCACTGGCCCTGCTGCTCAGCCCCAGGGCTATTCGCTGGGCAAAGACTCTGGTTCCAGTTCATTTCTTCTAACCTGCTCCTAGAAAAATAGTTTCTCTGAGTAGGTGCTGGAGCAGACATACGCAGCCAGTGACAAGCAGCACAGATCTAGCAGCCCATGAACAGAAAGCGCTGCCTATTTCACCGGAATGCCAAATCCCACACGCCAGCTGCAAACAGAGGAGGCAGAAGGGCAGCCTTTTGCCTTGGGATCATTAGTGATTCACTCTGAGTCACTGGTGGGAAATCCCATCAACAGAACTCGTGTTTAGATGCTGGTCAGGAACAATAGCTCTTTGTTCTTCTTTGGGGAGAGACACATTTTCTCCTGCTGGAATAAGTACCCTCAAGGTCCCATCCAAGAAATGACAGAGTGATGCGCAGTACTACGGCAGAAATTTTCTGTCTAAAGAATGAGATGCTCAATTTTGGAGCAGTTTTTAAATGGAAACTAGAAATAAACAAATAAATAAACAAATACAATCCTATGTGGCCGTTTTTCTAGAGAGCTGCAGTCAACAGCACGGGTATCCTAACTTCCAAGCTTCAGCCACTTAATAGAGGCTTCTTTCAGTACCTTAGGTAAGGCCAGGATTTCAACACCTGTGACCACATCACCTTTTTTTTTTTTTTTTTTTTTTTTTCTCTCCAATGCTTCCGAAACAGGTAAAATGATGGTAATAATGCTCTTCCAAAAAAAAAAAAAAAAATGCAATGCGTGCTAAGAGCAGGACCCTGTGCGAGCTGACGAGACTCTAAACACATGAAGGATATTTATTATTTCATGAAGGCTGCATCACAGCTAAGTGTCTGCTTGAGCAGAACTCAGGGGGAATTTTTGCCTAAATTTAAATATTTGAGGCCAGCTCCTAGGCTGATTAGAGTAGCTTATCAGAGTGGTATTGAACAGCTTACAGCTACAGAAGATCTAACTATATAGTAAAATTGGAGAGAAAAAAAAAAGAGCTAAAGCAAAAGTACTGTGGAAAGGATCGCCAAGTTACACTAAGATCAGAGAAATGTCCTTCCTCAAACATGAATCTGGCTAAAAGACAGAGCAAACAGTCACCCTGAGAGAGTGATGGGAACTCGATCCAGACCAGCAGCACAAGAGTCCCAGAAATGAAGCAGTGGGGTCATCAAAATGTGCTTGAATGTCTCAGGGTGGATGTGTGAGACGCGAGCGCGGGTCTGCCAAGAATCACGGTCCAATAGGGAAGAGAAGGAAAAGAAAAAAAAAAAAAAAAAAGGGGGAAAAAAAAACACAACAAAACAAACTAGAAGTTGGAAACTGAAACTAGATGACATTCTCTTTCATTCTAAAGATAGGAATTTGTTTCATAATCGTACATATTTTTCTGTGCATTTCCATTTGTGAAATACTTAAATTCAGTTTGCTGCTGTGCCATGGGCAGCCAAAGCATTTACAGCTAGGAATAAGCGCATGTAAATCAGTAGGAGTTTCCCAGAACTGTGTGAAATATCACGCATTCACTTCAATGGAAGGTATTAACTGGTTCTATAGCATGTGGCTGCGTTTCATTATGGCTCTGGCACTACTTACTGAGGTGCTGATTGAAGCCATGGCCAGATTGCTCGTAAAAATTTATTCACAGACTCAAGATATGCAGAGAATAACACTCATTTCAATGTATACTTTAGTCTGCGACAAGAACCTGACATAAGGTAACACAGCTATCTTTACAGAAGCAGTAGGGAACTAATAGGATTTTACAGGCATGAAGTATTACCTAAAATTGATCAAACAATAACTAAGACTATGCAATCAAGGCAAAGATATTCATCAGCCATCTAGAAACATATGCCCAATTCCAAACACATGCTTCAGTCTGCAGAAATCAGTGAGGCTCCTCATCCATTTAAATCTAGACATATGCCCAAAACACTTTGCCGGGTCAATGCCTCCAAACTCATCTATTCAGGTATTGGGCTTGGCACCAAATAAACAAACACACAGTCTAAGCCGTGATTTTGTTTGTCTAGTAACTACACATCCAGAACCATAACTTTGCTGAGACTCCACATGTAACTGGGCTCTAAAGCACTGTACATTAACTCTTTCACCAAAGCAGGACCTTCTAACTGAAACCATCTTACCCTTCTCTGAGATATTTTACAGAAAAGCAGCTTTGTTAAAATGCAGTCAGAAATCCAAATGTCTGGAAAGGATCAACACTAGGGAGGGAGGGAAAGTGGAAAAAATGTTAAGAAGCAAAAAGGACCACGTATCATTGGTATGGTTTATTTTAATGTAAACATTCTAAGTATGGGTGGGAAGTGACATTTACTCAGCTGAAATATTTGCAAATTACCCTGTGTGCAGCCCTAATTAGGTACAAAATGCAACCTTTTTAAGGCCTTGTGAACCACTGCATGGCTTATCCTGATACAGTTACAATTCTTGACACGGAATTTTAGGGTTTTATATAAATATACTATTTCATAATTCAGTTTCAGCTATATCTTCTCCCAGATCCTGCCATTAACAAGACAATGAACAATCTGGACATCCTCCCTGCCAGCAACATATTTCACAGCCAGAAACACAGTCAATATTTTTGTAAACATTATTGTTATTAAAATATTTTGCCTGAATTACTTTGCAATGTTATACAAACTGACCATCTTTGCTTAGAAAAAAATACAGTATACCACAGCGGACTACATCAGGAGAGGTTTTTGGCTGTTAAATTCTCAGCATTACAAGTAATAAACAGTAAAATACTTCTTGATCTAAAAGCAAATTTGTTCAGAGGAACTTCTACAGCTAAGTTGTTCAGATATCCTTTGTTTATGCCTGAAGTTTTCTCTATCTAGGTCTTTTTACACAATTAAGAAAAAAAAGAAAAAAGAAAGAAAAACTGAAAAAAAAAAAAGTTATTAAAATGTTTTGCGGTGCTTTCCTTTCAGGTAACTACCACAATAGCTTTTGCATTTGTGATTGCATTGATTCACATGCATCAGATCTGTAGAGGGAAAATGCAGATTCTGATGATTTAAGCAAGAAATAAAACAAAATAACAAAACAGCATCCAAATTCTGTCCCTTAATGCACAATACAGAACAGATTTCATATCAAGTTTCGATTTTCATATTCATGCTTTTTGATTGCTTATTTTGCAGATCATTATCAGGGATTTTAGTCAAATCTAATGCTAAAAAGCTTAAATCGGCCAAATTAAGTACCCATTTCTGGATACGACTGACTAAAAAGTGCCACACACACCAGGGGAGTCCAGGATATGGGCTGTTCCTCTGCCCTGTGCTCCTGGGGAACACTGCACTGCATTGACTCAAGCACCTGCCAAACTACCCCAGGTCCTACACAACCAGGGCGTTGTTACCGGGGGAGTCCGGGCCTGCCAAGTCCTACATGAACTAGCAATTCACACATCTCCTTCGATGCTGAATATCCTGCACCATCCCAGTAAATGTCATGACTGTTTTTATAAATGTGCATTTTTTTCTTACAGTCACGTGGGTAAGAACATATTGATTTAGCATTTAATTAAATTAGCGCTGCACACTGCATGATTCTAAATACTCACTGATTTCTTGTTTTATTCACGACATCTTAGAAACTCAGCAAAATAACACAACAGTGACAAGCTTATGCTGACTATTTAAGCCAATTAAAATACAATAAGATGCAATAGAGAACTGTAATCACGACGAAGAAAAGATGTGCTCTGTGGTAACACTAGATAAATCTAGAGATTTACAGCTCTGGCAGAATATATCAGTAGCAATTGCAGGCAATACCTGCTGTCACCATCCAAACCTAACTGCTGCATTGCAGCCCTTACCTCATTACATGGATGCATTCCGGTTCCTTGGTGAAGCTGTAGGCGTAGCCACTGGATGTGGTGCCAAAATCAATAGCCACAACCACAAGAAATATCTGTTCCACAGCAACATCTGCATCAGAGTCCTTCTGACAAACAGCAGAAGCAGAATAGACATTGAGGCAGTGATCAGAAACATAATTGTAACATATCCTTCAGTGTTTCAGTTCTGAGAGACATGCTTGTCTCTTCCACGAAAATAAGGACATCCCTAAAAGTGCATTTGTGCCCAAGATTAATTCCCGTAAGCTCTGTATTCTAATGTAAGTAAAAATTTAATATACAACTCAATCAATATGTATTCGTTGGTGCCTTTTATGAATATCCAGTTGAATCAGTTTCTTTCATGCTCATTTCCTGGAATAGCTGTCATCCTGTATCATTAAAACTTATGACTCATACAGCATTTCGTTTTTTTTTAATTGAACAATATGTTTATAACAATCAGTGCTTTATTTTGGGATTTATTTTGTTGCCATAGGAGTTATATGATCTTGGACATGAGATACTGCTCACAGTTGAACAATACTTGAGAAGTAGCGGAGACAAAACAACCCAACACAGGGCAATAACCTTTATAGTACATATGTCAGCATTTGTTGATGAGAATGTATATAAAAATTTATGAATGCTTATAACATTTATTTCAGAATCTCTTTATGCATTCTTTTCTCTATGTCACAGTATGAGAGGTTGTTCAGCTGCTTATATTAAACCTGAACTCTTCTCCCTGCCTCTCCTTTTATCTAGAATCCTGCAAGCCCTGAAAAACCCAGTCCAGAGCGGCATGGGACTGATAACCAGGAGAGGTGGAGGGGTCATGGGCCACTCACAGCAGCCAAATCACAGCGCTGTGATATAAAGCACGACCTGAACAAGCATGAACAGTGGCACTCTGCAGTGTGCTGCTGCCTGGCCCCTGCTCAAGTGAAAAGCAGCTCTGTCACCAACTCGAGTGGCACCAAAATTCCACTTAAAGCTATGGATAGTATAAAAAAGACCAAGATGTGCAGAAATGACATTCTAAACAAAATACCTCCTACGGAATAGGCAGGAAAAAGCAATGTTAGCACATAGCGTATGATAAAAGTGCATTTCTTACCACAATATGTGATGGAGACAGTGGCGTTATTCCAGGGTCTCCCAAACTTTTGGCTGGGGATGAGTAAGTAGATGTGGAAACTGCATCTAAAAGGAAACAACAGTTCTTCATTGTCAGTATGGAGAATAAGTCGGATGGGACAGTTGCTCTGCCTACTACTGCTACTCCATCTGCTAAAAAAGAAAGCAAATTCCGCAGCCTCCTCATAAATTGTGTGGGATTTTTTTTGCCCTTAGAACATGCAGTTCAACTGCAGTTTTGTTTTAAAAATATTTGAGCTTGATGACTACTTTCGTTCCTTTGCCTTCTACATTACCACACAATTTTTGATGTCTTCCTAGATACATTCAGCAAGCAGAACAAGTGGCTTGAGCGCTATGTGCTTACGTTAATAGCCTGTGATTTAAAGGTGATTTAAAGGTGTGAATGCAGAAACCTACCAGAAGCTGCGAGACCAAAAAAGAACTCATTTTAAAAGGAAAGGAACAGTTGATATCAACTTGACAGTTCAGTAAGGATACGTTGCAATTACTCTGTCAAAAACATTTATTACTAAACTTTCCCAATACTCTGCTTTTTCTCTTTAGTACTGTGCACTGAAACATATTGCAGCTGTTAATATTGCTGCAGGACAGAACCCAGCTGGGAGAGAACAAAATATCATTAATAAATTATCAAAAAATATTTGTGTTCTGCACACAACTGAAACTTCCTTTAGAGGAACATCTAAAGGACAAATAATGAAACACACTATTTGTATCTTTTCCTTCTTACATTTGCCCTATGAAAATGGGCAGATGATAGAAAAAGGAAACGATTCATTAAAATAACTAAATATTAACAAGGCAGCACTGCTCTAAGAAGATGCAGGAACTTCTATGCAAGAAGAGACCTTAGAGCTACTTGCTGAAGACTCCGTTGTCCTTGGCAATCAAGGATGTGTTGCTTGCAGGAAGGACACTCAAAACTTTGCAATAGGCCTCTAGACTAAACAGACTAAACCGCCCATCTTCCCTCCCGCCTTCACAGCGCTCTTGTTCTAACATTTACTTCTGTGCTAATTATAACATATACATTGATTCTAATCTTCAGCAGTATTTATAAAAGCCAAATATAAGTATTTCCTACACAAGTTCTCCAAGAATACATAACATTAATGCTCCTGCAGTAAAGTACAAAATGGGACAAGCAGAGATTCTGTCCAGTTAATTTTTATTTCAATTAGATCCTGTTATTAGCTGCCTTAGCCATTTGTCCAAATTTTTCCTCTTTTCAAAACAACTTCATTTTGCAATATCAACATTTTGTCTTTGAAATGAAGAAAAACATCTCAGTTTAAAAAAAAAAAAAAAAAAAGGAATCAGTAGCAGAATGTGTTCCTCCTATTCCTCCTACACTGCTGCCTTTCTGAACGGATCAGAAAATCTCAACTCTGATGCAGTATTTTTGAAAGCAGGAAATTTCCTCCAGCAAACCCCAGGACATTGACTTCGGAAGACAGAGCCATAAACCATGGTCTATGTGCTTCTAATGTTTTCTCCTTGTTCCTAATTGTTGGGTTGCCTGTTTCAGCACACATGTTTCAGGGATCTATTTGCCAGTCTATCTTCAGCTACAAGCTCTCACTTGGATGTATCTTGAAAGGTTATTTACAGCTCTATATAATACAAAGAAAACCCTGTGTGACAGAACACACATTTTCCTTTGTCTCAAAGAGAAGGATGATTCAATAACTCTTCTGATATTCACCCAGTAGAAGTGCACAGACTTGGGTGGATACTCAATTAACATGTGATTAGGTGGCTGTGGCCAGAAGTATAAAAATATTTGCTAACAAAGAAAAAACATTCAATAGAAACAAGAGGGCTGTCTTAACTACTTGCAGAAAATGTTGCGTAACAGAAAAAACAGATATTTTCCTCCAAAATGTTTACAGCAATTTGTGCATTCATTTCGGTTTTGAAATGTTCTTCAGGGCTTACATATTGAGGTTAGATTTGTGGAAGTGCTGATTCTTCCTACATCACACCAAGCGTTCAACACTACTGGAAGAAGATGCTCTTGGTGACTTACTGTTTTTTATTATCTAAAAATACTAAACAAAAAACCTTGCAAAAACACAATCATCCTGCCCTATATTCACAGTCTTACTCCATCTAAGCTATATCCTGCTCCTGCAAACACACAATTAAACAAAAGAATTCTACAGTGAATCCAAATAACAGACCAAAAAAGTAAAAATAAAATATCCTAGAGTGTGTCAAGGTATTGGGAATAGTCCTTAAAAACAGGTTGGCTTGCTAAGTCTTCCGTCTTAAAATGCCTTCTGCATTTTCAAGATGACCAGCAGAGGAGGGGCAATGGAGAACGTTGCTTCTTTACCAATCTTTGAAGCATTCAGGAGGTCCTAGCTAACTTGCAAATCCTCTAAAAATTAGAGTTCTCATTAAATCAAGAGACTAACAGATACTGCATTAATATACATGAATTGTATTTGTTATCAACTAGATTTAAATTAAATTAGACCTTTTCATACAAACACACATGGGTTTATTTTCTGTGGTTCCTGCCTAGAGCTAGGTTAGCCTGTCCTATTTTTCCAATAAGCGATCAGCAATGGTCTGTATTTTCAACTTTGCTTAAGCTGAAATGCAACAGAGAAGTAATTTTTAGCATCGCAACATAAAGGCAAAAAAAAAAAGTACAAGGCTGCATCATTTATAACAGCTTAGCTGATGCAGTAGGAACCAATAGCACATTCAGCTGAATACTGATTTACTAATAGATCTGGAGAGCAGGTTCAAGCTCATTATTGAATTAGAAAGATCAGTTAATCCCAGCTGATCTCCTTAGGCAGACAATGAGTCTGCTTGGAATACGTGGGGACCCCATAGCAGATTCCTGCTCAGGCTGAATGAGCTTTCGCAATCCGCTCAGGGCAGCAGACACACAGATCACCGTGGCCCCAGACGGTCACACTAGAGACAGCAGCCTTTGAGCTGCTTTAAGAAAAATGACTGTTAAACCTCACTGCCACGTGTCTCCAAGGCGGTACTAAAACTAAAATTCTTCAAGTAACTGCACAAAATCTGCTTTGGTTAGATATTTAATTTTACTAGAATTTTATTAAAGTCACTTGCGTCAGGCACCAGCCAGAGCTGATTTTGCTTCACGTGCCAAGGGGAACTGTTTATTGCAACAATGAAGTGGCATCCCACAGCTGTGGCCTTATTGCTGAGAGGTGATTCCCTATAATCCAGGGAACAGATAACTGAAGTTTTTGCCAATGTGTCTTGTCTCCGAATAAGAATTTAACTGGACAAATAAAAGCAGTGACTCGGGAAGCAGGATGGGCTGTTAAACAGCATAAAGCACAGCAATCCAGACAGTTGCGGAAGGCGGGGGAACTGTTGGATGGGTCTTATGTCATCGGTTCACCAAGCAGAAAAGGAATAACCTAAATAAAAAGGGGGTGAGGGAGAAAAATTTAGGCATCAAGCCTCAAATTTACCATCAGAAAGCTGAGCGTGGACTTTTTCAAGCACACTGCAGTACTCCAAAGTCAAGCCTCTAAAGAGGAAGGCTTAGCTGGGAGGAAGTGCATTCGCTGAACCTTCAGGATCTGCGTCTCCTACAGCTGTTTTGCAACCCAGAAAATAGGTAGCGTCCCTGTGAAAACATCTCTCCGTGGGAGCATGAGAGTGAACGTTATATCTCAGCCTAAATATCTTAAGGTCATTCTTAGCACTGTGATTCTGCTGGAGCAGTCACAAACCTGACACTTGCTATTTGAGCTCTCCTCATGGGTTGCTGAATAAGCAACGGGATCAATGCTGTTCCCCACTCCAGGCAATACTTGGTGCATTTTGAGTGCATTCACAATAATGTTTGCATACTAATGTATATTCCTAAGTCAATTCTCTCACTCCACAGCGTGCGATTCAATGATTTCCCTTCACTGCGGAGACCTGAACCTCTGACCTGAGCTTAGGGACCTACTGGGGAGCCCTGCATGTTTTCTGGCTCCCCCAAAGGGGATGGCAGCCACATGTCCCTGCGCTCGCTCGCCCGCCTGGGTGGCAGAGCTGCCCTCACTCCTCCCACACCAAATCCAGTGGGGCCCGTAGCTATTTCTTGGCTGATGAACCGGACGCACGGAGTAAGGCAGGATGCATTAGACCTACTGAAAATGCACCACGGACAGCTGATCTTTATGAGTGCAATAAATCTAAGTTATGTGGACCTATTATGCACACGCTAATCATTTTCCCAGGCCATACAGAAGCACATATAAAGCATTGGCACGTGTCTGATGGCCAGCCCTCTGGAATTTCCAGCCATCCCGCAGCTGCTGAAAGCGACTGCTACACTATATGTAGCTCTCGTCTCTGTCAGGTTGGAAGTCAAGCCAAAATCTCAGATGAACAGCCACATTCCTCATTTTCTGTTTGGGCAACATTTCCAGATGAAAAAAAAAGGACATGCCTACAGAAATATAGGTACAGGGTAGCCCACATTCACTGAAGAATGCATTCAAAATACTGTATACCATTTTAAGTATCAATAACCACTGCAAGCAAAGCTTGTTAGTGATGTTTGTACAATGAGAAAAGGATTTTACTGCTCTGCTATTAGCTTCTGACTGCTGCATTGCTGAGGAGAACCTTTTCCAGCTTCTTCTATTACTGAGACTTCGCTTTGCATTAAACACAAAATATCTCATCTCTCAAAAGGATTGACAACCTTGAGCATTTTACTGCAAATACCAAGATGGCCTTGGAAAATAATATGGAAGAAAAAAAGCGAGATATGAAAAAGCAACTGCAAAACCTACAGCAACTGCTATTTAAAAATATTCTTATGCATAATAAAAAGATCCCATATTTTATATCAGAAGCAAGAATCTCCTGTTTCTACTGAAATCAGTGATACCACTGCTATTAATGTCAGTAGAATCGGAGTTCTGCTCTTCTTTTTCAAAGGCCACGAGGCATCCCGCTGCTTTCTTGAAGACTACAATGAACTTCCTTTCTCTAGATACAGCCATATCTAATCTCTGCTCCAAATCCAAGCTTTCTAACACCATGGTATAATAATCAGTCACACAAAAAGCGGGTATTCATTTCATTGATATCAATTAAAGCACAATAACAAAACAAAACAAAATAAAAAAACACTACAACTCTCTTCCCCCAAATGAAAATTCTTCGGATAACAGCAAATGTGTCTGTCTTAGAATTTATCAGCTATGTCCTTCCTCATTTCCACTTTTACATTACCCCACCATCATACTTACACTTTAACTAGAATTACTTTTGCACTATACTATCAAGCTTTTAAAGATCATTTAATTATTTTATCATTATTGTTAAGAGCACCACGACCCACAGCAATCTGCAATAACCTTGTGATAGTGCCACATGGATTAAGCTCACCTCTTTTCTCTTTTTGAAAGATCGTAATCTAACCTGTTTTACCTAGATTAGTGCTGGCCTCAGCTTGGGGAGCTAACGGAACCAGACTAGCCATGTTTGCACGCACAGCTCACAGGCTCTGTGTGTCCCCAGCCAGGTCTACACCAATAGATAAATCTGACCTTCAGGCTGCCCTCAGGCTCTCCTCATCTATGCTGCAACCTCATAAATCCAGCTCCAGCCCAAGTGCCCCGGAATCTTCCTGGCTTTTGAGACAAATCAGCTCCCTCTTCCTCCCCCAAGCTTCATATTTTCCACTTTCCAGTCTTCTCCCCGATCCCAACTGTTCCGCAGCCACAAACTACTCCGAAAAGACAGAAGTCATTTTGCTTTGCACATCAGATGGACAGGGCAGCTACTCTGATAAAAAGGGGATAAAAGGGATAAAAAGGCGATAAAAAGGACAACTTCTGTGGCTCACGGTGGTGGTTGTCAGTTCTCCTAAATATTCCACATAATTCTGCAATAAGCACCTTTAATTCACACTAACCAACCTCCTTTTCCTTCAGCAAATTCCTCTTTGGACCTGTTTCCCTTAAGCATTTTTGCACTAATTAGCCTCTTTCTCTATGTCTTCTCATCTTTTCCCGATTTCCAAAACAAGATATAAGATCAGAAAACGAAGAAATACTGATATATAGAACCTGGGTTCTGTGAAAAAATACCCTCCTAGAAAAAGTATTTCCTTCTGTCTCTCCATCTTATATCTGCCATCATCCACCTCATCCGCTTAGTTCACTGCAAGCTTGTCAGGAATAGCAATAGTGAGATTTTGCTCAGGTTTCCAGGACAACACTCATAAAACAGAGCATTTGTGATGTCAGTCTCTCTCTTTGGTAAATACATTTACCGGCAAGAAAAGTAAAAGAGAAAAAAAAAGGTTACAAAAATTTCTGTTTTGTCTGAACACCAACCTAATAACCCTCTCAAGACCCTATGTCTTTGCATCCTGAAAATAAAGCAAGTCTAGATTCATTTTCAAAGATGGAAGATAAAATATTGATCATTGCAAAACTGTTGTCAAATGTGAAAATTCACTGAAAGTTGTGAATTTGAATTCACAATTCAAAGCCAGCAGTGAATCTATAGTGATACTGATTTACCTTCTGAGTGACATTTCATAGCTAAATGCAAAACAAACTTGTGTTTCTTTATTCTTTTCTTTTCGCAATCTCGAAAATAGATCCACTACCAGGCTTAATGGAAAGCACCTTAAAAGGAGAGAGGCTACAAACAGGAGAGCGAGTAGATCTTCAGGCTTCTCAGAGATCACAGATCAACCAGCCACTGATGAAAGTCCATTTGCAGAGTTGTTAATGCAGCACCCATCAGGATTAAACCCAAACACCATGATATGCTCGTGCATCACAGCCCAGTACTCACCAAGCAGACGTGAAACGTCAACTGAGAGCTGCTCTCTCCTAGGGACGAGCAGATGGGACACCCTGCAAAGGAGCTGGTAAGGCCGAAAGCGTCACAGGAGCAGCGCTGAGGAAGCATGAGCTACTACAAGAGGTTATTTCTTGAATGTGACTGTTCCATTAGGACAATACTGACAGCTTTTGTAAATGGCATTCCCTACTGTTTTGATTATAACATGTGTGCTCTACCAAGGTAACCATGGAAACTTAAGGAAAAGGTGTTAAATTTTTCTTAGATCTGCACGAGGAAATGGGGCTGCCAGTCAGGGCAGCATAACCAGGGGCACGTTCATCTTTAAGTGTAGAGAAAGCATCAAGAATCCTCAAACTAAGACAAAATCCAGAAGATCGAATTGCCATAGGGATGCATTGCCCCAAAACGCCTAGCAGACGGACATCCTAATAAAAGTGTGATCTTTATGTTCTTGTTTTCTGTTACCAGGAAGAACTAGCTCCATTGCTGTAACAAGGGGGATGCATGAAATATCCTCTCTTCAGATTTCACATGGAAAAGAAAAACAGCGTGGATATGAGCACACAGAGCCCCATCAGAGAGAATCATGCAGAACGGCTGACTATGGGGTGCTCCAGACGGTGCAGGTCACGGGTGATGTTCCCATGATGAACCAGTGGTCCCAGATGATTCCCTATGCTAGTTACATCTTCAATAAGGAGAATTATCTAACTCTGCTTCTTTCCCCAGGAAAACTACTTCATGAACAGATTAATGCAATAGAGACAAGGCTGTTCTTCAGACATGGGTGTGCAAACTTTCACAGATGGCGTGGAAGTGTTACCATAAAACTACATTGACATACACACTTCTGTCTGGACTCCTAATGATGAAAATTGTTAGAAATATCTGTAAAAATTCCTAGGAAGCTCTATGTCCAGGACACAGCCTATGAGTGTTGACCAAGGCACTGAGGAATTCCTGATGGAAGAGCCAAGAGCTACAAGAGAGCTATGGAACTTCACTTCTTAGTTTTACTACGGTGGACTCCCAATTTTGCACAGCTGGAAATACAGGATGTCTAATAACCAACTACAAATTCTATGTTGGAAGTTATAGGCACGCAATCTACCACAGAAGCAAAACGTGCCACAGAGGCTCTCTCCGTTTCGTTGCATTCTGGGGTTTTGGCAGAAGATACAACTTTGTCCTGCGAGAAGGGAAGAGGCGGCTTCATTTGTAACACCCAACCACCTCCTTCCTAAAAGCTGAAGCACTGGAACCCTTCAGCTTTCCTTGTACCGGACAAAGAAATACTCTAAAACTGACAGCAGGGGAGATGTGTTCAGAGGCAAATTCTCAGCCCATATTCCAAAGAGATTAAAATGAAGGAATAAGTGGTGTCTGACCAAGATAGAGAAAGCTGGTTTACTAAAGGGCATGATTACTGGAAACTGTAATGCCTCCCATGCAATGAATTATTTATCACAACTTGCTCCCACATCCAATATCTTTCAATCTTTCAGCCAATCCTTCCTGATGATCCAAAGATCCCCTTGACAGATCACAGACTATTTACTCTAAAGTGGAACTAAGCCATGTAGCTCATAAAAGTGAGAATGCAAAGGTTAAAAGGAACCTTGAATATAAAAAAGACAGTACCCCTAATCTTTGGTAGCAGAAATTACAGCCAAATTGTAGGCTTGATGTGATTTCCCAAGACCCTTGCTTACAGCTTTTCATTGTCTTACACGTGCACAGCATCCATTTCACTCGTGCAAAGAGCGTGAAATCCTCATCAGTGGTTCATGTCTAATGGGACTTGGGGGAGCAATGGATATAGACCTTTCCTATGACCCTGCTTTAAGAAGCAGTAGAAAAATCAATTCAGACCCTAATATAATTTACAGTAATATCAAATTTGCCCAAAGTTATTAAGAGAAGCTTTTGGCTTCAAGGAGATCATTAGGCACCAGGAACAGCAGGTTTTTGAGCAAAAGAACCCCAAATATCCACCTTCCTTGTGCAGGCCACTCAAAGGAGAGGATGTGCAGAAGTTGATGCTGCAGGATCTTGGGCAATTTCCCTGCCCCTGTGGAACACAACCACATCACAGCAGCACAGCGCTGCTTTTACAGAGCACTTCTTAGATATACCTATGCACGTCCCTAGACAGTCCTCAATAGAGCCCCTACAAGACAGAAGCAAAGGCTGATCAGCTGAGCACTCTCATCCACATTCTGAGTATTTTCATGTATTTATTTACTTATTGCGTATTCAAACAGACTGCGTTTTTACATTAAAACTTTCTTCAAGTCCCCCTGAGAGGTACTTTGGAGGAATTTTCTACTGTAATACCTATTGGTTACATAGTTCACTGCTGCCATCCTAACTTTAACATGCTGCAAAGGTACTGCCTTAAGAGTAGCTATGGCAAAACTTAAAACTTTCACTTATTTAAAGTGCATATACTTCATGTTTCTTAACACCACAGACCTCAGCTGACATATTTTGAGTAAGGAGAACTACGAAACACTCTTTTTAAGACCAAAATATGTGTGGATATAGAGAAGGCAACTCAGATCTCTTGGCACAGGGAAAACCAATGGGAGAAATGAAAGGGCAGTTCCAGTTTACCAACACAGAAGCCAGGGCTTTTACTGCAGTTCAGGCGGGACCTACAGGTGTGTCATGGAGATGTCAGCTCACTTATGTTCACACATGGGAACACGCACCAACATCTCCAACCTCAACCAAAGGGCTGCACAGCCGTCACTGGGAGGCTGTGAAGATGCCAAGGAGCGTCAAAGCTCATTCCTTAGGCACAACGGGCTTCATTTCTTCTTCAAGCCCTTTACTGGTGGGGAAACCCAGCTGAACAGGCCTAAGTGCTGGTGCCTCTAAATTTTTCCTCATTTCCAATTTCACCTGGAAAAGCTGTTAGACAGGGAAGTGACAAGCGACAGAGGCAGAACTATTGAAATCCTCCATGGATAAACAAAATAGCCCAAGGATTTGACTAAGAGCTGCAAGATATTTCATAGCAGACACATGGCAAGTGTCAGTGGTTAATTCACACTCAAAAAACAAACACATGAAGTAGATTCAAGCTTCTTCCATCTTCCCCAAAAGGTTACGGGGTCCCATGCTTGATTAAGGTCATGGCTGCTCTTGTTTGCCTACGTGGAGGCAGCAGCAGAGTGCCCTGTTTTATATTCTCTCCACGTTTCCCATTACTATTGACTGAAAGCCAGTGTGGCTTTTTGCAAATCACCAAATAAGCTCTGTAGCTCCTTTGCAATACCTAGAGACTAACACGGTCACAGAGAGAATGCTCCGAAACCCCAAATGTTGAACTCTTTGAAGATCAGCACTGCTCAAAACCCACCTGACATCATCAAGAGGCAGAACCAACTCCCAGGCAGAAACTGGAGATGACGGAGCCTTAAGCCATTATTGGTTTAAAATTAAAAGTACACTTTGAGGATGCGTTTTAACAAAAGGGTAATTGAAAAAATGTAAAACTGATGTTTGCGAGTACAAAACAGGTCTACCTGCACAGAACCTGCCTCCTGAGGAGGCTCAGACTTGAGTGAGTGTCAAAGGCGCCGGCAGCCTGTTCAGCTCCTGCTCACAGCTGCGGCTGAGACGCATCCTGGTCACACCCTGGAGACTTGCATGAAGTCCTGCTGCACCACATAGCTGTCTGCTAAAACAATCCCTGAATAGAAGGGATTGCTGGAAGCCTGAATTCAGCTAGCTAAAGCTTTATGGAAACTTTGTAGCTACTGCTACTATGGAGCACTGCTGAAAAATAAGTGGCATTGGAGTGGGAATATGCTAAATATTCAGACTCTGACCTTACAGTGTGTGTAATATAAAGGAAAACTTGTCGGCTGAATTTGTGTCACCCAGTTTTAAGCCAATGCATTAAAAGTGTCAAAAGATAATATAATTAAATGTCTTAAACATAACAGCTCCTCTGTATGAGTAATTTCATGCAGGCTCGTACTAGCCAAACTGCGGATACTGCAATGCTGTGCTAACTGAAGCCATAAAAACGATCTGCAGATACTGCATACGACACTGGGATTTCACATGTGGACACTTCTTTTACGCATTATGCTATCCTGCAACAAATTACTGCAGCTTCAGCACTGTCACTGCATGCTCAGACTCTCTAAATCACATTTTAGCCCCGTTTTTCTTTCTTTGACAGCTTCAGCATTATAGAAAGTGGAAAGAATATCTAGATTGCTGGTATAACATCACTGCTTTAATATTCCATCTTCTAGCAAAATCCCTTCTGTGTAGCTTTTTCCTAGCCATGAGTGACTTTAATTCAGCAATACATTGCTCCACCCGTGTAACTTTCTGCAAAACACGCAATACTGCAAGCTGTCACCTAGCACAAATTAACCTGTCACTCGGTCCTTCCCTTTGTCAGCAGCGTGCTGCAAAGTTGTTGCAGGTAACTGCAAACAAAGCAGAAATCAGAGCCTTTCCTTAGAAAGCACTTAGAGAATATTTTCGGGAGGTCTTTTGCCTTCACACAGTAGATGATGGTGAAGATACTACTGCTAAATATCCCCGTCTATGACTTGTAAAATGGATGCTCTGTGCCCCTTCTCTTTCACATGCACCACAGCTCAGCTCTTTTATCCAGAACATTTCCCCACATCCATCACGCTCTGCACCAGCTCGGCTCCCGCAGCACCGCCAGCCCCCTAGGTCCAACACTAGGAATCTTTGCAGCGGCAGCTGGGAAGCGGGGACTGGGAAGGGGGTTTTCCAGCCAGGCCCCCCGGCGCCCGCCCAGGAGCGCGTCCCTGCGCGGCAGCCGCGCCGCTTTGTTCGCGCCCCAGCGCGCTCTGCCGCAGCGCCCCGCGGCCCCGGCCCGCCGCCGCCGCCAGCTGCTCCCCGCGCTGCCGGGGCCGCGCGCCCGCATTGCGGCGCCCGGGCCGCCCCTACCTGCCGCGCTGCCCTCCGGCTCCGACATGGCCGGGCCGCCCGCGCTGCGGCTGCCTCGGCCGCTGGCTGCTCGGGGCGCTGCGCTGCGCGGGAGGCTCCGCGCCCGGCCCGCCCAGCCCTGCGCGCCGCGCTGCGCTGCGCCTTCCTGCGGGCGGGCGGCCCGGAACCGCCCCGCCCCGCGCAGCCCCGCCCCGCGCAGCAGCCGCGCGGGAGCCCCCGCGCTGGCGGCGCGCTCGGCCCGGCTGCCGGCCCCGCCGCTCCCGCGGAATTTTTGTAGCGCTGGATTCTCTCACTCGGGCCTCAGCGAGCGCGCTCGTTCCTGCGTTTTCCACCCTGGAAGCCGACAGCCCGGGCAGGGGGATAGGCAGGAGGGCAAATTTCAAGCACAGCTTCTGTCCCACCTCGAGGGCCAGGTTCCCCGGCTGCAGACCTGCCTCAGCACCTCCTCCCTCCCCACGATTCCTCTCTCAAAACAGGGCTTTGACAGGAGCCCTCGTCGCAGCGTTAGTTTTGTTCCCTGGAGGGGACTTTTGTTCCTTTTGAGAGAGAGAGAAGGTTTCAGGAGAACAGTTAAAACGCCAGCAAACTGCTCCACGTGTTCATGTGACCCACTGGAAAGGGACACACCAACCCTACCAGCACTAGAAAGAAGTGTCCTAAAATCGCCCCTGCTCTCCAGGGAGATGCTGAGCGCCCGGCTCCACCTCCCCCAGGCGGCACAAAAGGATTTTCTGGCCTGGCTGAGGGAAAAGAGGGGACGTGAGGAGTGCAGGACACACAGGAGCAGCGGAGCCTCCCTCCACCGCCCATATCCTCCTAGAATTAGATTCTTACAGAGCGGAGGGAGAGGAGGGATCATGTGGGAGCTGCCAGGAGGACAACGTGCACCCGGATTGCGGCTTCCTGCCCTTCCCTCCACCCCACGCCAGCACAAAGGGGAACATCTGGCCCAGAGGCTGCTTTAATTACATATTTGGAGGCAGGCTGAATATTTATGCTGGCATTAAGCAGCCCCTGAAATCAGAAACCAAACAACTCTAATACTTGCTTTCCTAATGAGGGACGTAAATAGCAGAAACTTCAATCAAATTAAATACCCTTCAACAGCAACTGATCCCAGGCTTTAAATATTGTATTTAGGCAATTAACAAAGGCAGAGAAATAACAGGAACCAACCCACAAAAACATAAACACACATTCAAATTGTGCATTTTTAGGGAAAAAAAGAAATCCTGCATGCAGGCTGATTTTCCATGATCCTCCAAGCAACAAGACAACATATAAAAATAGCTTCTGCTGGTACAGGCATCCTTCTGAATGTCAAGGCAGTGCCTACATTATTCAATATCAAGCCAGGTTGCCTAAGTTACACACTCAGCTGTAGGTGCTCTGAATAATGCAGGAGGAGAATATTCGAACGCATGTGACTGCTCGTTTCAGAAATAAGAGCAGTTTGTGAGGTGCTTAGTGTCTCTGTGAAAAATCTGAGGAGAGGATCCAAATCTGAAAATATATCTGAGGGAAAATTAGACTCTCAATCTAATATATAAACACAGAATTAAGGCACCTTGCATTTCCTTACAGCTTTATATATGAATAAAAATATATAGGAAAATTTCATCTCTTTCCCTTGGAAACGAATAGAAAGATGCATTTCACTTGAGAAAAAATACTTTTGGAAAAGGTCACCACATCAAACAACCCTGAATCTTTGGGCCTTAAGAGGCTTCACTTTGGTTATTTACTCTTAGGAAGTTTGTGATTTTTATGGTCATTTTAATGTGTTGTTTAGAATTTGTGGTTTTGATGGTTGAGATTTTAAAGCATAACAAGAAAAGAGTGAATACATGCAATGAATAAAATGTAAAACTACTGCAAATTTGTTCTGAACAGGACAGCAAACGGTATTTTCTGAACACCTCTTGCTAAGAACAGATCATCTGCTGCTTGCCTGCACATGACATTTGATTTTAGCACAGGTCTAGAAACAAAAGAACAGCTCCCAGTGCACTAACATAAACTGCCTTAGTACATTGCAGGAGAGTATTAACAGAAAGGAATGAGCAGCTTTTTTGACTTTAAACCATCAAAGCATTATTCTGTAGGACGCCGAGGTGCCCCAAGCTCAAATGCAGCAGCTGCGATGGGACCACTCTGCGGGGACAAGTGCCACTGCTGCGGTAGCTTGGGACAGACTCGTGGTTTAACTTCCTTCTCGAGCCTTGGGGTTCAGCTCATCCCAAGCTCAATCCAGACCTTTAGCGTAGCTTTAGTATATGTATTTTGCATTTACAAAGCGTTTCTAGGTGAGCATTTCTAGTGAGCTGCAGCCCCAAGTCAACTTACTACACAAGGTGTCCAGATAGGCTGGCATTAGTAGTAATACAAGAACAGTAATGGTCTAACCTAGGTCTGATTTCAATAGAGCTACCACCGACATGTTGCCCGTTACCATCAGCCAACATTTCCTGAGAATATTGAAGACCATCGCAGTGACCTTCCAGGGCTACGTTCACATGCTCTGAGCCATTCATGCATACTTGGCGGCCAGTCAGTGAGAAGAGCCGTGTGTCTCTCACGCACTGTTCAGAGGCCGTATTCAAGGCAGCACTGAGAACTGGTGAGCTGTGAACACAACGCAGAGATCTGGAGGGAATACAGACATTTTTCAACGGCTTACAGTTCAAGAAGCACAACGAGAAGCACAGATCTCATTACAGACATGGAGACCTGCAGTACAGCCCTGGCGCGCTGCTCCAAGTCCACCTCCTGGCCCAGCACTGCCATCAGGAGGAGAGGTATCTATAGAGTTACAGCCTTGACACTTTTCAAACAAGAGGACAAAGCCTGCAAGGTAAAGCTGCCTAGGACAGCGGCAGCTCAGTACTCCCTGAGCAAACCGAACATCCACCTGCTCAGGATAATCTCCAGGATAATGGTCTCACGCTTCGAAGAGTTTCCTCTTACATCCTTACTGGAACATGATTAAACACGCAATGCCTAATTGCTTGTTTTCACCTCCATAGCTTTTACTGCAACCTCCTTCTCCATTCCAGTATATAGTTTCCTGCTTTCAATACTCCCCTGCTCTACTAGTTCATGAAAAAATAATTTACAAATGACCATTAGCACAGAATCAACTGGGGATGTTTTCCTAGGTGAAGTAGCTACCTTGCCCTTTCCTAAAAATAGCCTTTTAGACTACTACTCAAGAAATCTCTGTACAGACAAGAGGTACAAAAACTATTTAGCAGTGTCATAGCTTTTCAGAGAAGGAGCTTATTTAGCACATAGGAATATGAAGGGTTTCTTCACAAGAAACAGATTATACAGCTTCTACCTCTGTCTTTAAAACATGTCTCATCCCTAGTATCTCAGCATCTGATGGAAATTCATTATTCTCAGAATCTGCACAGAATTCTCCAGCATTTCATAACAAGGGGACAGGGCAGAGTGAGGAAGGTACATCTGCTAAACTGTAGCTGTGAAACTGTAGTTTTGGTGCTCACAATTCTCCTGGTGATATATGTATTCACTTGGAGAGTCCTTTTAAATACACACCTGCCAGTCCAGTGCTAACCACTGCTTACAACTTTTATACTTGGGCAAACTGCACCATTTAGATACATTGAGCACTGAAAATTATCGCATGTCCAAAGGAAAAACATGGTAGCAATGTCCAAGAGCCTTATTGTGGCCTGTACTAGATGCACAGAACCAAAAGATGGACTCAGGCCCCAAACTAAGTCATACTCTATGTTCTGAACTCGTGTTCACTTAATTCACAGCCATTCTTCAACATTGGAAAAAATCTAACAATCTGAAACAGAAGTATCAAGACAAACTGAACAGGTGTTATATAACATCATGTGCTCATACTGTCATCTGTGCATCACTCTCATACATACGCCCACAGAGAGAGTCAAAAATCTACAGATTCATGCTTACATGGAAAACTGCCACTTACATTCCATGTAGGTATATGATAATTAAAGCATTTAAGGACTTTTCTAGTTTGTTTGTGTTTTTTCCCAAAGCCATTTGAGAAGGAAGCTGTGTGCAGAATACGTAACTCGAAAGGAGGTGTCAATGCAGCTCCTCAGGATTAGCAAAGAGCAGAGCAGAACACAGGTCACTGAAATGCTCATTAGATTTCATCTCTCTGTTTCTGGGAAGTAAAGGAAACTACATCAAGACATGCATACGTGCTGAGGAATAAAGGATACTAAAAGGCTGGCTGAAGAAATGCAAAGGAAGGCTAACCGAAAAGCTACGGTATGGAGGTGTACATACTCATCACATGGATGTATTTCCACAAATGGCAAAAGAAGAGAATGATAGTCAAAGAACAGTAGAAAATGTAATGTTGATATAAAGCTGCCCTAAAACTGTTTAGCTCACAAGTAAGGTGCGTGGACAAGCCCTGTCATTAACTAGTGATGAACAATGTTTCCTCTAAACAGAAGATTCTTCTTCTCTCCCTTAACCCTAAATTTGCCAGGTGGATTTTCATAATTATTTATATATGTATACATTTAGATTTACATAGTTAGAACTTACGTATTTCATGCCTATGAACCTCTATTTCAGTCTATGAACATTTTATGATTAGATTTTTGTCTGTAAGGATATTTTCTAAAAAGAAAAGTCTAAGCTGTTTTAAAGGTGTTCATTCAAAAACAAGAATTAGAAACGTTCTTCAAGCATAGTCTGCAAATATAAGTGATTCAAAATATAACTTAATACGAAAGTTAAAAAAATATACTGAGGACACCATATGGTGCCATTTATTCAGCAGTAGACAAAGCATTATGATATGCAATATATCATACTGATAAAGAAGAAAAATAGAAAGTACTCTTGAGACATATGTGTGGGGGTAAAAGGTCTGAAATGGATAGTTTCTGGAATATGACTAAATTTTTCTTCAAATCTTCATGTGCCAGTCATCTCTTATGTTCTTTGTGGGCAACTTCTAAGCTCAGAACTTTGAACGAGGCTGCAGGCACACGAAGCAAAGCACAGGACACCTCAAATAAACACGGCGAGGATTTCTGCTCAGTCACCCACCCATCGCACTGCGGGTTACGCGAGACCTCCACGGCCCTGTTCTCTGCACTCACAGAGCCATGCCCGTTCCCCAAGGCTCGATCACTCTGCCACGTGCTCTAAAATCTTTCTGAAAGAAGAAATCAATACCAGTTTTTGCAGATTTCTAAAACTGAAGTCTATCATGCTAAAATAAAGACGATGGATTAGTAAATCATGTTATTCCTACAAAGGCAAGTCCTCATCATGAGCAGGTGCAGATAAATAAGAAGTCAGATTATGTAATAACAATAACCCAACAGTCATAGAGGAAAGTAAGACATAATTACTTTTTCTTGAAGAAATATTTAGCATCTTATATAAATTAGCACCACAGAAATATATCTGAAATATACAACTGCTATAAATGGATAGAGAAATAAGACACTACATAAAAATATAAATATAAATAAACAATTTCATGTATTTTCACAAATGTAAATGGGAATACAGTCTGTCCCTGGCTTCCTAGTTAAATCTGAAGACCTCTTTCAAACGCTTACTTTGATGAAGCATAAAACTGTGAGCTGGAAAAGTCTCTTATCTGTCTATTTTCATTTAAACACAAAAACTTTATCAAAATCTTTAAAACGGAGCATTCAGTGCAAGAAATATTGTTCGCCTTATTAAATCTGTTACATTGGCCTGTGGTATTTTCAAGAATGATTTATTATTTTAGTCCTCTTTGGCAACAGAAAAGAATGTTGTTGACATTCCTTTAAATGTTTAGCCTGAAGTATTACTAAACTGCTCAAGTCTGGTAATCTAATAAAGCAAGAATTTGCTCAGCAGAAAAACTAATACTTCCTTAAAGCGTTGTCACTTTTTCAAACTTAACTACCACAAACATGATGCTTTAACCCCTTTGAAACACACAGTGAAACTATATTAATTTGCTTTTTCATTGACAACAGAAGAATTGTATCACATTGACTCCACTAGCTGCAAAAAGAAATCCCTGCTTTTCTGCACATTTACTTTATTTTCTTTTGGTGAAATTACCATTTCGCAAGCAGTGATGGTTATATAATCCAAATGACTGTCAGAATATGGGCTCACATTTTTTAAGAGGTACAACATGAAAGAGGAGTTTGTTTTTTAAAACATGAGCACAGTGCATGCTCAAGAGCAGACCAGATCCATTTCAGGATCCCCTAACACCAGCAGATCTCAGCAAGGACATTTGGAAACCCAAATAGATCAAATGCACAGATATGTCCAGACCCCATTTGCTTACACAAGGCGTCCTGACTTTGAAGCCAAGGGCAGTGGAAGTGAATCCACGGCCTTCTTTAAAATCAGTTCAGCAGAAAACGTGGCTCATTTGGCCACGGTGCAAGTGCAATGAAAAAGCCTCTGCCAAAGGTACTGCACTCAGTATGTCTAGAATGGCAGCATAAAATTTCATGGGAAAAGAACTACTTGACAGAGTGTGAAATTTCACTCAACGGTGAAATATGTGGAAAAATAATGTTTACAAATCCAATTAACATCTCTTAAAGGACTGTGTTTTTGGCTGAGTCCATATTTGCAGCCTTTTGCTTTGAGCTTGCATTTGACTGGTCTGTTATTTAGACAGTAGATGTGACCTTACTTTACTAATATAAAGAATGGGCAATTTTAAGTATGAATGTGCACCAAAAGCAGTGCTGGGTAGCACAAAGCATGTATGGCATGAAGAATCCTTCCCTTTCACCAAATTGAAAAACACTGTACCAAGTTTTATCTCTATTATTTCCTGCAAATTTCTCTGACTTAAATTTGTGGGACATTCAATTAATACTAGAAAATTAATTTCAGGACCAAGGTTTTGGACTAGTGACAAACAAACAAAACTGCTGCACTAAAGTACAACTGAATGCAGTGCTGAACTCAGGAGCAAATCTCCTGGAAAACAACTGTCACAGAAAAGGAAAAGAAGCAGACAGAGGAGACAAACTCACAGGAAATCAAATGGTTCACTAACATAATTCTTATACTAGCATGAAGTTGGTTTTCAGACTGCATGAATTATGAAAAGGTAGTAAAGAGAAAATAAATATGAAGCTACTGTTTAAGAACCAGAAGGAGCACATGGTAAGGAATGTGTAGAGAGGAATGACCGCCGAGAGAAGCACAAGGAGATAAGAATAGTATCTTCTAAAACAAGGACACTGCAGAAAAGGGTTCAGATTCCAGCCTGTGTTTATAGCCTTTGGTGTCAAGCTGTCCAAGAACAGACCCAGAAAGACTGACTTTGTAAAAGGAAATTTTCTCTGTCATCGTTTTTCTCACCTGAGATGTTGCTCTGTCAAGGCCTATAAACTTCACTGTAATAGATTATGTTAGTAAGACACGAAATACTGGATAGAGCTGCAAGGAAAATAGTGTGCTTGGATCAAATGCAATTTCCCCTGCACTGATGCAAGATCTGATGCAAGATTTTCTGTAGATAAATGGGTTTGAAATGGCATTAATTTAAAAACATATTCCCAGTCACAGGCTAACTATGCAGACAATAGATATGTAAGCAATTCCAATATTGCCATAAATATCTATACTTACAGGCAGCCTTCCTTGCTCGAATGACTCAGTGCTGGATATTCAATCAATACCAAAGCAGCACACTTTCCTCTTATCATCCTCATTCTGCACATGGGTGAGGAAACTCAACCAAGAAGTTTTAAATTCAGTTTTTCAGAGGCACCCCTAACTCTCATTTTGCATAGCACTGCATGGGGACTGTGAGGGCTCAGTATCTCTTAAGATTTGCGCTAGGGGAAACAGAATTCAGAAGCACTCTCTAATTCTTAATGTCTAGTCTACTTTCTGTGCGATGCTGCTGCTTAACTTCTAAGAAAGCCACTGTCCAAAACTCAGAGTACCCAGAGCCTGACTTTCAAATGCAGTCAGGTACCTAATCCTCACTGCGAATCGCAGGAAATAAGTGTAAAATTGATTTTCAGAGACAGCTGAAAACCTATTTCTAGGTCCATCAACAACACTGCACAAGCACTTTTTTTCCCCTATGATACATGTTTCTGTGCGTCTGCGGTATTTTTACAAGGTTTCATACTCTATTTTGCAAATACAAGGATTTTTGATGAAAAAAAAGAGTTTGCCTTGACATAGTCCTCCTCTGCCTTCCTAAAGGAATTGGATATTTTAAGGGGTGTTATGGAAGACTCTTATATCAAAGAAAGAAAATATTTATACTTTATGTAAAATCTTCATGTGTTATATATGAACACAGTTTACATGGATACATACTCTAATTTTCTACCAATGTACAGTTTTCAGAGAACTACACAATTTCAGACAAGTGGCAATATTCATCACTCCTTTCAATTCACTGCTGATTCCCTTTGCCTGGGACTTCTGGCTGCAGCGCTCTTGGATTTGGCTGGCCTTTCCTAACCCATACAGCTGAGCAGGGACATTAGACCAGAGCTCTGTTTTTGCCTCTCTCTAACCCGTGTCCACTATATAGGGCCCACTGCTTTCTCAAAGCTGCTGCTTTAGCATATGCTAAGTCCACAGCTATCTGAGTTGATGCCAAATGGCAGATGCTGGAATTGTTCCACAGTTAATAAACTGCCTTCAGCTTCAGCTGATGCCTTGGGTCTAAGGCAGGATTTTCAAACCATGTGTTTCACTATTTTCATAGCTAGTGCTTTCAAGATGCTCTGAGCATGCTGGAACCAAAAGGTGACCAGCGGTCCAGGTGTGCACACTGGAAGAGATGGGTGCCTGTATTTCCCTGTCAGCTCTTCTGACAAGGAGATTGAACTCCTCTAGCATGTGGAATATGGGATTTGGAGCTCTGGACCACTCCAAATGACACTGGAGAGACACATCTCCACTCTGCATGTACAGCTACCACTTTCTCTCACATCCCTTGTGGCAGTGATCTAGACATAGGCTTCTAACTCCAGGAGAAAATTCATGGCAGGGAATCTCAAAGGAAAGTACCTGCCTGCTTGGAGACTGTCTAAATCCCAAAACTGTTCTTGGTATTCCTGTCTTGGCTAGGAAGATTGCTTCTTCACACAGCTGGTGTCTGTGGAGGCGCAGGGTTGCCCAGCTCTTCCCTATAAATTATTTGTGGGAATCCTGGAGCCGAATACTCCACCTAGCTACAAGATTTGTGGGAGAAAGGTATTGCCAGACACTGAAATGCTCCAATACCTTTAAGGATCTAGGCCCGAGCCAGCTGGCTTTCTTTTTGTCACAGCATGAGACCTTTTAAACACCTTCATGTGACTGATGTAATTTGTCAGAAAAGAGCAGACAAATAAGCTCTGGTAGCATTTTAAATTTTCAAGGCCTATTAAAGAGACTCCTTTAGGTGAAAGGTCTCCTAAACTCTCTCTAAAGTACAAAATCCATTAGCTCTGAAACTCTTGATAACACTTCATATGTTTTCAGGTGAGCTGGGCAAGCGATTGCAAAAAACATCCATTGAGGGCCACTAGATAGACAAGCCATGTCATGAAATCTCATGCTGAAAATAGTCAACACCTGTAAAAAGACTCAAGGGAAGTATTTGTTGCTCTTTCTAGGTCATCTGCTTATGGCCACTGTTCTTTTGCTCACATGCTTTTAAGAAGAAACTTTAAAGAAACAAAAGTGTGGTCCTTGTTCATTTATGGTGGCTGTCACTTCTCTGCATGCTGTTAAAGGATATAGAGGCAGCAGAAAGGATCTTAGAAAGTATATACGGTGTGGACAGCTTCCAGGTCCAGGCCATTTGGCCCTTCATCCACGGCTATCTCGCAGCTTGTGTGAAGGGCAGCAGTGCCTACTTACCTGCAGCTCCACAAAACCCTAAGCTACCAGCACTGGCATGAAAAGGTCCGTGCTTGGCTGCAGACTTCATTAGCTCTTTTCTCTCAGATCCTTAATTCTCATCATACCTATCATGAGCACAGCTCACAACTTAAAAGATGGAGCTTCCAGGGATTCTTAAGGCATTTAAGAGTCAGGCTCAAAACATGCCCTGTTTCTGTGAACATAAAGCTCCAGCTCAGTTTCTCACCCCTAAAAATGGGATGTTGGTGTTACCTTAACACACTGAAGTATTCACAAACTGAATATATTTAAGGTTGGCGGAACACAAATACTATACAGAGCTATAAGGCTTATAAGAAACTGAGAAAGATAAACAGAAAAACGGTGGTATCTGTTCAAAATTTGCAAGAATTTGTTAGTGAACATGGAAGACACCTTGAAACTAGAAAGAGAGAGACACAAATGTATGAAGCTATGAGCGACACGTATCTGCTAGTATCTTTGTCTTCAGGTAAACTGCTAGCCAGGCAGGCTCCACTGCTTGGTTCTCAATGTAATATAATGTGAAATGCACACTGCACTACTGCAGAGATGCCAGAGTTCATTTATATGCTTGAATTAAGTGCCAGGCTGAAAAGAAATGTGGATTTACCTTTAAAAGTAACCTAAAGCAGGAGGCTAAAGGAAGACATACTCTCATACTTTTGCAGAGAAAGAAGGTTGACATCTGTCATGCTTTCTTGCAAGATAGCAATTTCCACAAGGCAGCAGGGGTAACCTACAAAGCCCTTCTATAAAGGCCCAGGTTAAACTCTTTGCATAAATTCCTTTGTAAAGGCTCCTTACTCTTCCTTTACTGAAATAATTGTTTCTGGAGAAAATCCTAGGAGAACAGAAAAATAGTGTGTGACCCAAAGCTGAAAAGGTGAAAAATACTCAGGCCAAACATATCATAGGGGTCAAGGACTCAGAACTCCTTCTACCTACCTCCTTCAAGGCTTAAATCAGGGAAGGGAGGGTATTGCTATAAGCTTGTAATCTTGCAGTTACATCCATTTCTGCAACTAGAAGTCGTCTAGACAGATGATTTTGAAATCATGCTGGATTCAAACTGTTTAGGACTTTGCAAACTTGGATCAACCTCTTCAAACAAGGCAGCAACCACTTTCCACAGCGACCAAAGGTTTCCAGTGATTGCAATGTCTTCCTCAAGATATCGTGTACCACCCTAATCTACTCAAGAGGTGAGGGGGCACAGAAAGCTGCGTAAGGCCAGCATCTGAAAGGAAAGGTTGCAAACTCTTAGGCAAACACGGACGATAAAAGCATTCCTGACAGCTGCTGCTATCCAAGCATTCTGCACCAGCCAAGGACATCTTCAGAATGGCACCGTATCATCTTCAGGAACCCCACTCTCATTATCTGCTTTGTTTGTGCAGTGCTTGTTTTGTCCCTCAGCCACCCAGCACGACCCTCTTTAAAGGCAATGGAAGCTAAACACACACACAGGCAAGAATAAAATGGAAGTCAATTCCTTACAAAACAGTCGCACACAGGCTTTGATTTGACAGCCAAGCCTGAATCCAGTAATGTTTTTCTGCATAAATACCATACTTACTGCAGATCTAAGTAGGAACCAAAACCACAATTGCCAATGCATTGGAAATGATTTTAAAAACAATAAAACCAGAAACAAAACTCAAATGCTTCTAAAGACAGTGATGAGAAAATCAAGAAAAATCTAAGATAAAAGCTGAGCTCACCTGCGAGAATGCAAATGTGTGATCAAGTCCCCATATTTCACACAGGCAATTCAAGAAGCTGCACTGCTCAAACCAAAGCCATACTCCTGTCCCTGCTTATCCCAGAGCATGAATTTCACAATAAATCTGTATCGTTAACTTGCCTTCCTGCTCTCCGCAAGGAGGTTCTGCCTGCAATTTCAGTAGTGTAAATCTGGAGCAAACTCTCTGTGTTATTCCCAGTGTTCCTGCAACACAAAAACAGCAGTCTAGACAAAGAGCACTGGGGAGAATGGCGTAGCGAAAGTCAAGAGGTCCTACTAACACAGAAAGACTATGTTTTGGATTGTCAACATTGTGTCAACAACACAAGGAAAAAAATGCAAGGTAACTTAAGGAGGAATAATTGGAATAGTCTCTAAACACTGCTAAATTCTGAAGTACTCACAAACAAACAAAAAAAACCACTTGTCACTGGTGAATAACACACTATTCATCATCTATTGGAAAACAAGGAAAAGGTTAAGAAGTGTGTAAGCACAGAGTTAAAAAAATTGCACCTCAAACATAAAGTTATGTTGATGCTTTCGTCTGGAATACGATGTTCAGTTCATACCCTCCTGAGAGTTACATAAGAAGCAAGTGAGGTTCAACATGCATGCTCAGAAGGATTTAGAGATTTTTTTTAACATGAGAAGAAATTCAGATTGGGATTATGCAGAGACTACAGAGCTCTAAAACAAAGCTGTGCTGACACACGACTTAACCAGTAAGAGCACTGTAATACATTGCAAACCACAGTTTCTTCACAAAAATATTTTGCATTAATTAAAAACAAATAGTTACAAACAAGCTAGGTATGCCAAGATACTAGGAGAAAAGATGTGCTGCAAGATTAGCAAACAGTGAGACAGAAGCCTCCCAAACCAGCCTGGCACTGCGGCCCCAGGCTGCACCACAGGCCCGCGCTGCGGCCACCAGCACATTAGTCCAAGAGGAGCCCCAGCTGCATAAACAAAATTGAGGCTGATACTATCAATTTTCCTGCTTCCTGAAGATGTCCTAAATCGTGTAGAAACACTCTTGTGCAGGCCACAGGTATTTATACTTGGGCTCAGGCAAATGGCAGTGACCTCCTGCAGCTCCAGCTGCAGCAAGAGGCTTTCTCTGCTCAGAAATGCACCACACGGCTGTCCACTGCTTTGGTCACCCATAAACTCTCCCTAGTCTCCTTACCTCTATTAGATAGATATTTTGCATTTCATACCAGGTATTCCATAGATTAAATTTCCTTAAAACTCTTAATATGTATTTTTTTCTGCTATGAAATACATTAGCAATTGATGTTTACTCAGGATTTTTTTTTTAGCCACCCTTTTGGCTTATTCTTCTATAAATTTACAGCTTACTCAGACACATGCTGCTCCTTTAATCTCTTGCTGGACCTGCTGTTCTCTTCATGTTACTATGTTATTTGTTAAGCTACATTAAAATGACTTGGAAATTGAGAAACAGGATTAAATCCCTGTTCTTAATCTTTAAGACTGTAACAAAGCCTAATGACAAATTGGAGGGAATTCAGAGGAGAGTGAGTAAGGTGCTCAAGGCAGGATGTATTTAATTGCTTCCAGAAGGCCGTGGCTAACTAAAGTGGATGTAACTACTGTCGCATAACCTGTGATAAAAATCTGCCTTTTTGTAACTTTATGAGACTTGTCTCTTTTTTTTTTTTTTTTTGGTGCCACAATCTTAATGAACCTGTGAGTCGCTTCTATGAGAAGGAGCAAGCAATAGAGAGGTTCAGAAAGTTCTTACATATAGTCCTAAGTTTGTTTATCTATAATGATCTAAGTGAAAATCTTTTTCAGAACACAGAAACAACTTTTTTCCCTAATTCTTCCTAATTTTCTTCCTAACAGATACTTTCCAGTCGTATCCTAAGATGGTTTTCACTGAGAAAACAAGCAACAGTGTCCAAAGGGTTCTACAGCTAGCACCTTCATCTGCTTACCAAATTTGGTCAGCTACTCTGATAGCCAGGGAGCTGAGTTCTTTGGTGAAGGTGACACTGTGGGCATCAAAAACACTGGGACATAGGGAAAAGTCTTTTGGGAGTGGTGAAGTGAAGGCAGGAAAATTCTTATTAGTAGATGAAACCAGGGGCCTCAGCCTCCTTGGCCCTGGAGCAAACAAAATCACATTAAAAATTGTGGATGTTTAACTTTCCACTCAACCAAAAACACTTCTTGGCAGATAAACACTGAAGACTGAGGCCAAATGAAAACATTCAGATAGTGAAAAGCAATATATTACTGGATTTTGTATATCTCCTCAATAGAGTAGGTTCATAAGGGGACCTAAAATAGTAGACTAGAATCAAGGGGCATAACAGATGGACAGGAAGTGTCCTGCATCTACAGAACATGGCTACCTCTTAAGCTGGCTTAAAAGTACCAAGTCTTTCCTCCAGGATTCCTCACACGCCTCCTGCCAGCGCAGAGGAGCGCGGTGGCTCTGGCCATGGCTCTGGTCTGCGGCTGCTCGGTTGGCTCCATTGGTGCAGACAGCAGCCGGGCACCGGTGATGCTCCTTGTGCAATTCCTGCAAGCTAACTGCAGGAGACACAAACTGTTCAAGTGGTAGCAACCTGCTCCTGAAGCATTTTATTCCTACAGGACCTTCGCTCCATGCCTGTCATGTATTTGATAGACTAAAGGATGTCACTTGGGAAAGGGAGCAGATAGGAACGGGCTGTGGCCGTTACCTGTTCACCCCACGTCCTGCCAGGAAACAGGAGGCACAGCTCATTACCCTCTGCCTGGAGATCAGCAGCCAGCGCTCACCGTAAGACACTGCAAATGCAGGTGATAGGACAGATGGCAACTGTACAAATTCTTTGAATAAAATCTGCATGCAAAAAAAATGTGTACAAAACCATAAAGCCAGGGGTTTTTTTCCATGGTGCCTAAAGAAAGCTGAGCTTCCCTTTGGAAACCTCAGCCTACACAGTTTGTTTGCCTCAGAAACAGCCTCTCTATGTAACAACCAAGGCTAAGGAGGTCTTAAGGTCTTAAGATAACAGTTCTTCATACAGAATAGATTGGAAGAAAGATAATTCTAGGATAGGATTCCTAATTCCAGGAATTGTTTTGCCTATTAATCTACCTGAATTTAACTGACTATCAAGCCACTCTGCAACACACATTCCTTATACATTGGAAGAAAGAGAAATTTCAACAAATATGGGTTGTTGGGGGCAACTTTAATTTAAAATTCTGTGATTTTTTTGCTTATTTTGTTCTGTTATTGTTTTAAAAAGCATACTGTGGATTTTCAAAAGGAAAATGTTAGTATGAATAAATAAATGGGACAGTGCCACTTTGCCAGATCTCCTCCTTTCCACCCACCTTTCTCTTGCTTTGCGGGTATGCACCAATGCAGGGGAGCTTGGCTTCTCGGTGATTAAGGACAAGACAAAAGGTCACCTACAAGAATTTCCCTCCCTGGGAATGCTCAGCTTAGCAGTTATTACTGACTGATGATGAGGAAAGATCTGATTCCAGGCACTCAGGAGCTCTGTTTCTTCTTATTGCTCGATGTGTTAATAGCTGCTCCCTTTTCCAATGCTAAAGAACAGCAGCAGCCACTGAAGAAACAAGAGTGCCCAGCTCATCACATGCATTGACCCAACTTTCCCAAACGACATTTCAGAGGCTTTTCTGCTTTTTTAAAAAGCACATTAGGCTTGTGACCTTTTTTTGCTGTCCCTGATTTTACAGCTAATCCAGTTCTCACTGCAACAGCAGCTGTAATATTGGCTTTGGCCAGAGTGGAAACAAGGAGTTATATTTGGCATCCAGAGATGATCTGCTGTTCACAGGGTCATGGAGTTTGGAATCCAGAAGCTGTTACTCCCTCAAGTTACTCTCATGCTCTTGGGTTTATTTGAAAGAAGCTTGAGGTTTCCTGTTTATTTAACCAGATCCTTGGGAAAATCCTTGTTGTTTTAAATTTAGGAGTCAGTGACCATAAATAACAAAAGTCTAAAACTAGGTAAAAGTAGAATCTGAAAAGTCAGGCTTCAGACTCGATGATGAGTCTTTATCTAACAATACACTGCCATCGTGTGGTGCAAAACAGCAGCGACATGACTCTAACAAAACTCTGATGTGAATTCCTGGAATGTTTTCACCAGTCTTACAGCTTCAATTTCTGTCATTCTAGCAATGCACCAGCTTTCTGTTTTCATGATATTTACAGAAGTAAAAACGTCTTCATTCGAAAAAAAAATGGAAACAAATAATAAAATTCCCTTTTCAAAGAAGAAAGGTTAAAAAAAATTTCCATAAATTCTCTAAAATAAACTGTATTTTGATTATTTTGTTTTAATATTGAACTTGTTCTAACGCAGACCCTGCCACCCTTTTCTTTCTTTCTTTCTTTCTTTTTTTCCTGAATTAATCCTAAGAAATAAGTCCTTGGAATAACTATATTATAACCCAGATATTCATTTGAGACATCCTATGCATATTTATCCACTCTGAATTTAACAGTTCTGCTTATGACATTGTTCTTATTGGGGGAAAAAAAAAAAAAAAAAAAGGAAAACTTAAACATCGCAAGGCTGTCTAGCTGCAGCTGGAACCAACTTCAAAGTGATTGTATCCAAGAATTACCCATGACCCCTGTATGTTAAAACAAGTAACTTTACTGGATCTCATGTTCACTGTTGCTTCTTTGACTGGAGGAGCACCCGGCTTCCTCCATGGGCCCCCAATGCTCTGTCTCCAGCAGTACCCTGCTCTCCCAGCCCCAGTGCTCAGCTAGGGAGCCCAGTGGGCCACCCCACTGAAAGGCTCTTGTGGCTTCCGTTGCTCTGGTCTCAAACAGAGCTGTGCTGGAAAGGGTGACCCCATGTAGGTACTAGTCATGACGAAGCTTAAATCTTAGGGGAAAGGAGTGCAAACAATTCTTAGAGCACCCACCAACAGATCTTTCAGCACAGTGCTGAAAGACTGCACAGGGAGACTATGCCTAGTCTCCTCCATGCTTTTACAGAAAATAATGGTAGTAATAATAATAATAAGAAGAATGAGCATAACATTCCCACGGGGCCAGCCACTTCCTCCTTCTGATACCCGCTTGCAGGATCCTAGCTGATCCAATACTATGAAGCTGGCAAAGAGTCGCTCTCTGTTTTTTGTTTCGTCCTTCTCTGGGATCTTGTTTTTAATAGCTAACCCTGTTTCTAAAAAACCCATAGCTCCACAGTGCTGGGAAGTCAATGCTGGTGAGGAAACTTAGCCTTATGCCACTTTATATAGCATGGTCCTTTTTCAGAAGCTGACTTTAACCTGGTAAGCTATCACAGGCAACTGCAAAGTGAACAATCACGACAGGATCCTTTAAAAAGTTTTCTCAAAATCTTAACGTCAAGGATGTCAGCAGCATCTTTAAGGGGCACTGAGCCTACTACTTTCAAATAAACAACAACCTGCTGGGAGAAGAGGGCATTTAGAGCTCACTGCAGTCATTTGTTAGCATATGTCCACAGAGAAAAAAAAAATCTTACTTCAGTTAAAAGTCATTAATGCAGTTACATTATGTCCTGGAATGCAGCAATAAGTATTTTTTTGATCAAATGCTCACAGAAAATCTGGTTTTCTTTTCTCAACTGCATGTTCTGCTTTTATATATTCAGCTTCTTTTAAATTTTATAGTCTAGCCATTAGCTGTTATACTGGGAGGACCGATGTTTTGAAATATCCCAAAGGTTGTTGACTATGTTATGTAACACATACCCTGCTACATCACCTTACGTTATCTCCTAAAAAACCCACAGAATTTACAATAATTAGGATGATAAGAATGTCTTTCAAAAGCCCTCATCCTCCTCATCACCCTTCTTTGGTTATTTCTGCATCACCTTTTGCATGAAGCACATGCGGCTGGACAGTTTTCCAGATGAGGGCGTGCTATTGCTTTGGATAATGACCTGGAACGCTGCAGCCAAATCCAGTTATCTGTGTGGAGGGGATGGCAAGATCCAGGCCACTGTCCAACCACGGCAGACCAGCAGTGCATGCATTGCTGGCATGGAGCAGGAGGCAGTTGAATAAACTGAGCTAAAACATCCTCCATCCACAGCATTTTGGGCAGGTCCGCGCGCTCAGCACAACTTATCTTCAGCGCACAGCTGAGCCTCTCGACCTGGAAGCTCTTCCCTTTACGGGTGCTCTCACTCCGCTCGCAGCCAGTTCCGCTGCTCCCGCCTGCCCCGGCACACCACGGACTCACTTGGCAGTCTTCTACCTGCTCCTCTCCAAACCTGTCCAAAGAAGCTGTCCCAAAGATTTCCTAAGATTTTAGGAATGTTTTATCACTTCAGCCAGGTTTTGCCTTTTTCCCTACTCATTGTATCAGTTGCTTCTAAGAATTTAGGCTAACTTACTACAAATCCATGTTTGCTGTGGAACCTTAGCCAAATTCTACCAGGGAACAGTTCCCACATCCTTTATGGAAAAGAATATTCAAAATTGGACCTCAGGCCATCATGGCATCACTGAAAACAGCTCTTTTGTAAACAGATACTGAAATGAAAAAGAAAATGCATCCTAACATATTATGATACTTTAAGGATAATAAATCAACATAAAAATCTTGCCATCTTTCTACAAGAAATGCCTACAGACTCTGCACCTTCTGAAGCAGCTATGAAACTCACTTCATTAATTCTATGTCTGGGGAAACTCTTAATAAATTACACATGAGAGAAATCCTGCTGCTGAAGAAAAGTTCTCTTTAAAATCAGACATCTTATTGTCGGAGTTGTTTTATCACATTCCGCATCTTTTATACAATCAAACGGTATTTTTTAAAAGGGAAAAGAACTTGCCATAAAAATGTTTTACTGCTTGGAGGAACAGTGTTTGTTTGAAATGGAACAAAACAATTTCAAATCACTGATTAAGATAAAATTCTACAGAAAAAGTGTTTCAAGAAAATTGTAATGCATATGAACATTTCGGTATTTTAAGTATGAACTATTACATTATTTGTTATATAATAAATTTGTTACATTATATGGAGCTATTTGAGCTATTTTTAATTTTTTAATTCTATTACATTCCAATTACTTCATTAGGATATGTTTTATTTTATGAGAGCTTGAAGAATAAACATTTTCTGGGATACTGTTTATGTTTTTTATTACTTCCACACTGTATTACTGAGGTCAGTGACAGCTTTACCATTGACTGTGCATAGGATTAAATTTTACAGCACTAGTCAGAGAGAAGGATCTCAGATCATCTTGATGAAAGACAGGCATTTTGAATGAATTGCTAAACATGAGTTTTGACAACTTCTGGTCAAATGATTAACTCGAGGCAGTTATCAAAAGAGTAGACAGTATCACATTCAGCTGCCCTACAGATACACAGTTCTGCATTTTCAAGGGTTTTTAAACATGTATTTCCTGTCTTAATCTTTGAAATGTTACTGTGCATTGTTAAATAGTCATGACATTTCATTCCAGAAGACTTGCATTTCAACAGTGGAGACACTGATGTTGCGTCTGCAACACTGCTTGCAAAGTGCTTTGGCTTCCGTTCAGATGAAATACACTACGGATTTAAGATGATCATGTTGACTAATATAACACACGATAGAGCCAGGATATTCTATTTTACATCACCAACAAAAAATCATCATTCTTTCTACAATATTCAGCCGGTTCTGCAATTTTTCTCTCGACGGGAGACAAAATGTTAGGTTACAGAACCCTTAAAAATTCCCTGCTGGATCTCACAGAATCTGCAAGTCCCACCCCGCAGGGAATGCCACTTTCCAGCAGTCCCTGCACATTCCCTGAAAGAGTTCAAATTCCTTACACCAATTGAACGCATTTCTCGTCTCGTTTGAATGGCAGACTGAATGGAGACACTTGAGAGTTCTTGGTTGCAGACATTCTAATTGATCTCTTGGCTGCAGTATACTGTAATTTGTATGGAAATATGCATTTCTCTGTGTAGGCTGTCCTGCAGTGGACTAAGCATAGTCATGTCACCTAACAAGAGCACTTTATGAACCATAATTTTCTCTGTTCAAATTATATCTCTCAACTTAGGAGGTACATGAAGAACCTTTCCATACGCACACACACAGGAGAGAACCTGTCAAAACACATAGCTTTGATAACATTGACTCAAAACCTGAACACTTAACGAGTTCTCTATGAAATAAAGGAGAAAGAGGCTAAAAATCTTGTTTTCCTAAGCTGATGCAGTTTTCATACTATCTGTAAAGCAAAATTAGCCATGAAGTTTACAGTGGAAATCTCATTAAGCTGGTAGGTTATGCAGGCAGAAACAGACTTCTAAGGCTTGTTCTGCAAAAAGGGAGAACTGGCAGCACACAAAGCACTTCGCTTCCCACTCCCTGTGCTGTGGGATCTGGTGAATCCCCAGCTGTGCTATAAAGCAAGACCTGTCAAGTCTCATGCACTGACTCATTCTTTTGTATCACACTCCATCACTGCCAGCACTGCACATTTTGATACAGCAGTGCCACAGCTTCTCTCCCGCTTTTGGATCCCACACACCAGATAGATGCAGGTGGTCAGTCTGATGTGGGGTGATTATCTGACCAGCTGCAGCCATGTGAGGGTCACGGAGCAGAAGAGAGGTCATGGTGCCACTCTGCAGCTGGGCAGGGTGCTGCTTAGCAGAGCCTGTGCTGAGCAGAGCCCTGCTAAAGGCCTGTTCCCCTCCTGGGACCTGAACTGCAGACCATCAGCTTGAACATATGCTGATCACCAAACGCTGCACAGAAACGTGGAATGTTCACATGCCTGAACAATGGGGATTTAAGTGATCTGTATTATAGGTTTAGCTTTCTTACATCTGCAAGAGAAAACAATAGGATGAGACCCCAGAAATCAGGCTGATATTTCCTCAAAAAAGAGGGAGGTTTACCTTAACCTCTCCCTGAGGCTGTTATTGGTCAGTTTGGCCACAGATAAAACCACCTGAATTCTGGTTTGCAATTAGGGCAAAAAGGAAGCACCTACAGTGACCGTAAAACTTGTGAGCTGAGTCATGCCCACTGTGGAGGGTCTCTTTTTGGCAATCAAAAACTATATTTTATAAATACATGTTTGCATGCAGTTACTTCAAATGGAAGATGAGGCTTTCATAGCTGAGGTTTTAAATGTCATCTGCACAAAAAAGCACTGTAAACATTTTAGTTGCTCACAATGGAAAAGGCCAGTGACAAGCATAAAAGCCTTAAGGCTGCAGTTATTTATCAGTTCTGATTTTCTAGACTTTTGCATGTTACATTTGCTCTCCATCTTCATCTTTCCCCCCGCATTAACATAGGCGTGTTAACCATTTTGGTTATTCTTAACATTTCTTTCTCTCCCCACCACATTTAGAACTACAGTGAGGAAGACCAAGAGCTGAGAAATACCTTTGTGCAGAGAGTCTCCATATGGTCCTGTGGGTTTTTTGTTTTGTTTTCACTCCATTCTGCTGGATGCAGCAGCCCTCTACCGATGTACACGATCTTTTTGGGGAGTCCTATAAAATGCCAAATAATACTCACATAAACAAAGACATAATAAATCAGCACATTTTAACAATATTCCTCACCTATATAGCCCCATAAGGGCAGTAAAATAAGGCTGAGAAAAAACTTGTATAGCATGTTCCTTTACAATAGGATCTTGCAGTGTATTTGACAGAATTTCCTGTTGCAGAATCTCCATTCACAATCATAATTTGCTTTAATATCACATCTGTTGGAATACAGACATATATTCTTTAGAGTATTAACTATTTTATCTTTTGTCACACATGAAAACTATAGTTCTTAAATGGAAGGAGTATTTCTAATCATAAAGCCTATTCCTATTCCATTGCTTAGGTCTTTGTCAGTGATGTGCAATTGCATTTATTCTTTACATGATGATCCCTAAATATCTGCTAAGCCAGAAAATCTTCTTTGTTCATTGTTTTAAATTTCATTACATCTAGAAATGCAAACTCAAAAATGTAAGGAACAATATGTAGTCCATTCTAATCAAATGTAATTAAAATAAAAAATGCAATTTTGTAGGTGACTGGATAAATCTCAAGCAGACATTCTCTTTAGAACCTGAAATACTAATTCATAATAGCCTTTTTTTTTTTAAACACACAAAATATCAGTCTCACTACCCATCATGTACAGTATTCAGCACTGTCACTGTGCCATAGATCAAAAATAAAAAAGCCAGATACTTTGAAGAATTCAAAGTATGTTTCAAAGACAAGTGGGTACCAATATTCCTCCTCTCTTTGTTTTTTTTGAGCAAGAAAAGCATACGATAATTCAGATAATTCACGAACTGCCATCGTGTCTAAGCTTCCATAGCAGTCTACTGACCATACAGGTCTGCAGAACAGAACGTGCATCTGCTTTCTCAAAGTATTTTCTTCTCTAGGTACAGAAGTTTCAGCAACTTCCCTGGGCTTCTATTTCTGATTAAAGGGGGGATAAATATTACCTCCCACAGATTTTGTTTGTCTTTTCTTTTTGCCTATGGTCAAATGAATGTAAAAATACTCAAATCTCACGACACAGACACAGGTCTGAATCCCTTGTTAGCAGTTCCCACCAGAGAACTGAGTTTTCCTGGCCCTGTAATGCACTGATTTTAGTTGTTAGAGTCAGACGTAACATTCCATGCTGTGTGTTCAGAACAATGCAAATACCTTTGCACTTGCAACCACCAGCTACAAACAGCTTTTGCTACTGTTATTTCACTAACCCCTAAGTTCTGCATTCAGACTCAAAGGTGGTTGTGCTGGTGAAGTCTCAGGCTGCACCTAACTCCTGCACTCCTTTGGAGGCTGCAGCAGATGAAGCCAGAGAGGAGCTAGTTTGGCATATGGGCTCCACTTAGTTATAACCTGCACACAAAAAGGGCTTAGGAAACCTTCACACAGCTCTGCCTTTGCTGGCCTGCTCGCCTCTCCCTTCTCAGGCTGTGCTCACAGCTCTACCAACAGCAGCTCTCACATGTCTACATACGGCAGGGGAAGCAGGAAGGGGATCCACGTGTCCAGGTCTCCTCTGCATAACACACCAACACACGTACACTTAGAAAGCAAAATCTCATTGGAAATGCTTGGCAGGTAAAGCATTTCAGGCAAAATCACGGTTTTATATGGAAGGTTCCCTTTATGTCCCCTATTTCGCGTGCAGTGGAACTGAAAACAAAGCAACATCCTCACATCTCAGTTCTCAATAGCCTTTCTACTTCCTCACATCTCCCCCAGCATTTCTAGCAAATTAAGAAGTTCTCATGAGCACAGAGTGCAGCCACAACATGGAAATCCCATGGTTAAACTGGCACTACATCACAAGAGCACAGCAATAAAAGCTATTTAGCCTTACTTAGCTCCTGGATTTTCCAGCTTATTTTTAAAGAGCAGATAATGATTCCCATTACCTTCCCATCATAACAAAGGATTCAGGGATTATGTTTCTGCCTTGACAACTAATAATTTATGTTGTTTTGGCTATACAGACTTTTGCTTGCATGGAAATTTTTGTTCCTGAAATCTGGCTTTATTTCAGCATGTATTTGGTTGCATTCTGCTATTGAATGCAAAACAGCTGGACAAGAGAAAAAAGGAGCAGGAAGATGCTCCAATGGCCAAGATTAACTAGAGGAAGAGGACGCAAATGTCTCCTCATGGTAGGCTTGCAGCTTTGTGTTCTGCTGCCATTGATCCCCTAACAACATCTAGGAATAGGCACAGGGCAGGAAAATGAAAAGCAAAAATGCAGAGGTTGCTCTTTATTTAGCTTTGACTCTAGCCTCCTCTTATTCTTTTTCCACTCTTCCAAAATAAACAAAGAAAAGACGCACCACATGACTCAAATTTAGACTTATTTCCATTTTAAAAGAAGATTCGCTTTTCTTGTTATTTTAATACTGTAAAGAATGAATACTCAACTAACCAACTGTGTTTAGGTTACCCTCACTGTTTCAGAGAGATTTGTTAAAGATACAAAATAACATAGCAAACAATGGAAACACTTGTTCACCAGCTATTTCTGTTGAAAGCTACTTTGTGTATGTTCCTATGCAACAAAAATTAAGTTTATGTGTAGGTGTTCCATGTTTTTACAAACTCTACACTCCTTAGTTGTTATAAGATTAAAACAATTTTCTCCCTCAGTAAATGCTTCCCTTGAAAACCACTGGAAGCACATAATTCATCTGTCCATTTATAGCTTCTATTTTCTTCTAGGCACTGAGAAACTGCTGATTGTGATTGTTGTTTTCCCTTAAGAAGCCAATGTTGAACAAGTGGCAGATAAGACAATTTAATGTTTCAGTGACCATACAGATCAATTTTTCATTTATTCCGAAGTTTAAAAGAAAAAATAGATAGGCAACCAATGTACGATAACAGGGATTTTGTTTAGCAAATTATTCTTCTATAGTCAGAAAATTTAACAGGCACTCTCATTAAATCTGCAGGGAGTTTTAAGGTAGCTTTAGTCCTAATATTTTTCAAAAAATGCATTCAAAGATTTTTCCCCTGAATCATTTCCTTCTCTATGGAATCTATCAGAAAGGTTTGGAGATACAGTACAAGTCTTTAGCTGTAAATAATAGAAAAAAGGAAAGAAAGAAAAGAAATGTATTACCACAAACCGCAGAAGTTCTCCATAAAAAGACAGCAAAGTGAAAAGGGAACATTGTGTAGTTTTTGTGTGGGGTACAAGAATAGAAAAACTACACCTATTTGGGAAGGTGTCCATACGGAGCTGGACAGCTGACGGGTTCTTCCACTTTTCTTCCTGTAGTTACTCTGCACACAAGAGATCATTCTGGAGAAGGGAGAGGCCTAAGGCATCTGGCACAGGTGTCCTTAGGAAGATGAAGGGCTAAGCACACCCTGGTCAGAGCCTCCCTCTCTCCATTTATTTCTAAGGAAACTAAATTTTAATGTCCTGACTGTTCACAACAGTACTAATTCTACTGGCAAATAAGGTGGCACTCACACTGCCAGCAGTAAGTTGTGGTATCAGTACGTTTCAGTGTCATCAACCCACTGAATACATGCAAAAAAATTAAAGCTTACCCCAGAAGTGAATGTACAGAAGCCCTAGAAACATTTTCTTGTTATATTTACAGTCCTTATCTTTATAACTTTAAGCAGTAAGGAATCACTATAAATAAATAAATAAATAGAGATTCAGAAGCAATTATAAGAGGTCATTCTATAAAAGAAATAAATAAAAAAGCTTGTTCTCTTTTTTATTGTTGTTACTTTTATAGATAACAGGAATTCTACCCAATATAGCAAGAAATTCCCATTTTGGTTCATGATAAATCTTTCAACTAAATACTGCTCATTTTATTGATGTGAGGTAGATCTTTAATCTGAGTCAAATATGAGGCAAATATTCATTTTGTCAAAGTAGTAACTACAGGATTTTTCATTAACTGCTAGTGTCCTGTCTAAAACTATTTAAAAACTTACACCATATTAATAAACTTAAAACATATTAATGAGTACATTTCTGTGTAAGCTTTCCCACTAAAACATAACAGCACTATCAGTAACCTATAAATAAATTTTGCCCCTGGTAAATACTAAAAGCAGACTTTATTGCCACCTGTGCCACCCCCGACCACACTATTGCTAATCAATTGCTACAAAAGTTAATTAATTATACAACTCAGATGCTAATCATACTAGAGTTTGGTCTATTATGTTCAGGTGGAATATGCTCTTTCCTCAAAACCTCCCTAAAGTTTAGATGAAGCTTAACAGAGCACTCCTGCCTTTCATTCTTATCTTCCCAGATATTCAAGATTAGCGTAGGAATATTATAGACTGATTATTACAGATTTTCCCCTATTTGACTCCTTTTTCTATAAAATCGATGTTTTTGTGGGCTTGAAAGGCTTCAACTATTTCATGTAAGCACTGAGATTTCAACCTACGGCCAAACTCAGAGAAGTCGAGCCATACTGTGTAAGTGTGAAATGATCTACAGTTGTAAATTTGAGTCTGCTATGGTGCATCATATAGCAGAAAAGTGATTGAAACGAGGGAATGCAAAACCATGGATTGTGCAAATCAAACAATATTAATATTCGGCTTTCATTCTTCTTTGCAAACTCTTCTCAATCTTTAGATTAAGGCCTAGCCATACCTTTTAAGGATCTCTTTACAGCTAAGGCCAGCTCTAGGCTCGGCTGTCTATATAACTGTTGCAGTATTAACAGGCACTTTGTTAGCGCCTGCTTTGATAGCACACCGTTAGTATCTAAAATGAGATTTAGAGTATGGTTCAAAAACAGACCCGCAGATGCGCAGAGGTTGACTTAGACCTTTTGGGATAGAAACAATTTAACTTTACCAATAATCAGGCTTACAGAGGCAAGGAGAATTCCGGAAGTTTAACTCATGACAACTTATTTCTGACCTATCCCAACAGCATGTCACCTGCCTAAGTGTTTTATGAAGTAACTGTGCACAACGACGGAATGGAGAGAAACAAGCTGATAAACTGGTTTGACTAATCCCAGCAGGATCATTTTATGTCGTCTTGTTTATATTATTCCCTGAGGCTGCCAAGAGAGTTCAGGAACAGGCTGATCTTCCACTTGCATCACACAAGGACCAGGCAGATAAACCCGAGCAGATACCTGAACATTCTTACATTTGTGTGTAGTTATTCCCTGCCATTTTAAAGCTTCCATCTGGAAGACACAAATGCTTGTGACTTCTTCAGCCCTCATGTCACTGTATGTAGCTCCAACACTTGGACTCTACTGATCTGAGACAGAAATGAAAAATTGAAAAAAAAATTGAAATATATAGAGAGAGGATCATTAAGGCCTTGGATCATCGCTAACTGCAGGTCAGTGGGTCTATCTCCACTGGTTTCATGGGTCAATGCCCAGGCCACACACAGTGGCCACAGCTTGTTCCTGCCCTAAACTGGAAAAAAAAAAAAAAAAAAAAAAAAAAGCTCTGTTAAGAAGGTGACTGGCACTACCTTCCTCTAATGTGCAAGCTTGTGAGCGCAGGAAGAATTGCTAACACACCCTGTACCTCCAATGACTATGCCTAACAGACAGTTATGGTCTAAAATGAGGCACTCGCGGAGGTAGGAAACCACCATTGCCCTAAGCCGTAAGGACTTTTGCAATTGAGCAGGATTTTCACTTTCATGCATTTTCCCTCTCTTTCCGCTTTTGGTGAGACTGAGTAAGGCAGTATAAAAAATTTGTTCCAAATTTATGTGCAAAACAAGCCAATAAAAGGGTTTATTTTACTATGTGAAAAAAGCAAGGAAAATTACCACAGTCAGCAACACTGACTTCTCAGAATAAGGTACAGATTAACTAGCTAGTCACAAAGCCAAGAGGCAACTTCACAATGTGAATATTCAGCTGGGGCAGTGCAGTTCATGCTTTGGGAGAAAAAAAAATGATGAAAAAACATTTCTGAGCTTAACAAATTAAGAATGAATTCAGAGGAAAGCCTGATTCTTTTTGCTTTAAGAGGTTAGCACTGCATGTTTGGTGTGTATGTTTGTTCAGCAGATGATTTGTAGGCTTATGTGGAGAAAGATTTTTTGAGTGCAACAAAAATCATTCACCTCCTCTTTTAGACATACACGCATTTCTGAAACCTGCTGAGGAGATGTACATAGTATGTCAGTAGACTCCAAGACCAACTGCATATGAAGACAATGCAATGCACAAAATGCAGAAAATTATGGTTTAAATTTGGTATTATGAGGTCAGTAATTGCCCTTTCTGATATTAGCAGGGCGCCTTTGCATCACAGCAATGCTCCCACTACCGGGCAGGAAGTCTGTTACCGTCACTGCGACCAACTTTCCAGAAATAGTCAGTTCTACTGAAACAAGCCTAGAACCCTCTTAGAGAGCGGAAAACTAGGAATGCAGAAATACCAGGAATTCTGCTTCATGCTCTTTGACTTTGAAATCCAGGGATATAATTTGAATTTTTTTTTTTTTTTGAAAAAAAATTAAGTCACCCAATTTGGAATATCTTGCTACCATGAGATTAGTGGTCCTCACTGAAAATGGAATATCTAACAAAGTGCTGGAATGGAATTGCAGTTCAAAAGTTCCAATTCTCATGAAGTGCAACTGCTTCTGAGCTGCCGTTTCCAATTTCCCACTGTGCTATAGCTAGATTTTTTCTGAGTTCAATGAAACACTATTTGTTTTCTCCAGAGATTACTTTCTTGGAGATGTCTTTTGGATCAAGGATGAGAGGGGAGAAAAGAATAAAGAAAAACAAAAATTTGACATTATCAGCAAGAAGAGATTCAGCTGTATATAATAATCTTCTTGCTTAAATAAAATAAAAAGCTATCCACTATCACTACAAGTGTAGCTACAAGTGATGTAATTACTTTCATTTTATGTCTTTACCATTATTGTATGTTAACCAGATCCCTATTACCCAACTGCTACTTCCACACCTTAGCAGCAGTTTCACTCTAGTAGCGGCCAAAGCAATTCCTGCACATAGCAACATTCAGAATATCTACACAAATAGGGAACAGTTGAATTCTTTTGTTCACGAGATTTTAGATTTCTCAGTTTAAGATCTGCAAAGCAGAAACTCATCAAGAATGAAAAAAAAATACTTAAATTCTGTATTATTTTGTGCCTTTACTTAGTAAAGCATTTTATCAGTGGCCAGCAATATGTTTACATTTAGAAACAAAGGATTATTTTTTCACATAAGAAACAAACATACCTCAGTTGAAGTTAAAGTGATATTGATTAAGCAAGCCAAGGTACAATCCATTAAAAAAAGCCATTTCTTCAATATGCCAACGGCCCAATTTTATGATAGTGAGATGTCATGACACCTAAGACTGGCCAACCATCAATCAGAAACATGTGGCCACACATGGAGAGGGTCCATGTGCCACTAAGAAAAACAATTTTTTAAGCATGTTTTAGGCTTTTATTTATGATTGTGGCAACTTTTTACATTTTTGAGAGTTACTCAAGGATGTTTTAAGTATTTGTTATGCATTAAAGAACCGTTTCCACAAAGAAATAAAAAGGATTTTATTTAGGGAAGCATCTGAACTTAATACCTCATCTCTTTTTATATTTGGGCTGCTCAATGCTGGGTTTCTGGAATCAATGCTTTTTCTGCCCCAGTGCCTAAGGTTTATTTGGGGAGGGGAGGGAGAAGGACTGCTAATGATCTCCCTCAGATAAATGAAATTGCTGATTTAGTCAAGCTCATTCTTGACCTTGACACAGGACGGGACAGGCAAAGGGAAGAGCTCAAAATAGAGCAAATGAAAGAAGAAGATCAAACGAATGCTCAGGTCTGGCCAAGACCCCCCTACATTCAGCTAACACCTGGCTGAGCTAGAAAACATGACCAGCCCAACCTTCCTGTTGGAGCCAATTGAAGCTGTCAGCTCCCAGCTTGTCACCCACTGCATCAGGAGGCCCCTGGGCTGCCACAAGAGCCCTAATTAGGCAGAAATGGCACTTAGGCAACTGACCCGCCAGGACCTTTGGCAAAGCATTTAACATCATTAGTTAACATTTTTATTAAAAAAGTGTGAATGTAAATGAACAGCCAATGCATTTCAATAGGGTTTGTCGGTGGCATCGCATGCCCCCCCACTCTCCTAACCACACACACACTTTTTTGCATGAATAGTCCACTTGTTTTCCCTAAGGGGGATGGGGACATCGTGAATGTTTTTCCAAGAGAAGTAGATGTGTTCAAAGCAGAAGCAAGGTCTTAAACAATCAGTAACAAACTCCTGCCTTTTGGGGAGCGTGTCGGGCAGTGGACGAGCAGAACCAAACACAGCCGTACCTGTGACGTGCCCAGGGGGACATCTGCAAGGGGCAGCACACAGAACTCCCCACTCAATAAAGGCAGATCCCAATCACAGGGGAGTAAGATCGTTTTAAGTGCATTCCTTCTATATTCTTGCAACAAAAGAGCAAGCAAGCACCTAATGCAGTAAGTCTGCAACCCTTGCTGGCACTATCAAACGCTATAGAAATACAGAAAGATGCATGCCTAGGAACATAATACCCTCCTCTTTCCCTTTTTCTTCTTGAAATCATTGCACATTACTTTTCAAGGCAGATCATCAAAATATACCACTCAGACCTATTACCAAATCTACCTAAAACACCACAATTTCTGTGTGAAACATTATTTATGCTTGCAGACAAGTATTCAACCTTGAGACAGTGTATTTATACTATTTTTTTTTTTCTGAGGGTCCTTTAGCTGAAGAGTTTCCATAGTCCAGCAATCCTGACCAACTCCCAAAAATCTGTGTCAGGAGTTAAAAACCATAAGAATATAACTGAAAACACACATTTTGATAAAGACCTGGATAGAGATTGGAAGGATGTCCAGTCCCAAGTATTTTCTTTTTCCCAGTGCACACTCCTTTTACTTCTCTCCAGTCCATTAGCTCTTTCTTGCTCCCATATGAATCACAAAATACAGCACTGGGGATTTGTCCAGATAAGGGCTGTGTTACACTAGGTGTGGGATTTTTTCCCCTCACTCTATAATAAGTTACTGGCAACTCCTGCCTTTCCACCAAAGAAAAGATTTTCTCATCTGTTAAGAACTCATCCCATTGTAGCTGCATTGACCACCACTTACACATTCCAAAATAAAGTAGAAATGTAACAGAAGATTAAATTTTATCTTCCAGGTAAGATCTCCAGCATCTTCATCAGGAGTATCTCTGTTCATCAGGCTTCCTCTGCAAGCAAAGCAAAGGCACCTTTTCAGTTACCTTCCTCAGTCCCACATATGAGAAACCAAAATAATAGGACTGTCATTTTCTCACACATGGGCATATCCGGAAGTCCTGCTCCCTGAGTGTTTTGAAGCCACAGAACCCCCCATATCAGGAAAAGGGCTTGGTTAGGCACCTTTCCCCTCTCTATCCAGTTTGCTACCTAACCAAGCTGCCCCCTCATTCCTGACCTGACTAGAAGGGAAGAATCACTCAACTTAAGTTCATTTCCTGACACAGCAAACCAGAAGACTGTGTCTTCAAAGTACATCAGACAATTCTCCGATCTCTGGCACTGAGATGCACCAAGACTTGTATGCAAAAAGCCAGAATAAGGGGACACTTATGTGCAGCAGTGCAGTGGTACAACCATTATTACTGCTCAGTTTCTTTTCAGGGAAAGTTCTCTGATCCTGTGTTTCTGCTATGCCTAGCAGAGAAAGGTCTGACTGGGACTCTAGGGCCCCCGTACTAGAAAGATAAACAGTAACGAGGTCTCTACAACCAAAGATAGAAAAACAATGTTCTACAGGTAGGGAGCATACAGGAATATGTTCCCATACACAAGGAGTGTTCACTGTATGGTTAAAAGTCCCTCCTTTGTAAATGCTTTGGGATCCACAGATTATGTCATGTAAACTCTTACTGCATGTGTAGGAATGCACAAAGCAAGCGCATTCATCCTCTTTTCAAACAAATATTTGTAGTCTTCAAGGCCTCACTAGAAACATTTAAACAATATAGACAGCTAAATACAGATTTCTAAAGCACACAGAAATCCTTGTATGTATCCTGGCTTGACCTCTCACATACCCGTCAGGGCAAGCCATCAGCAAATTTCAGCCAGCACTCAAATCACTGGTAAACACTGATTTAATGAAAACAAATTTCACATCTTCCTTTCTAGACCAGATATATCAAGGAAGAAATACTAAAAAAAATGTTATTTCTGACAAAATCAATAGCAATGGTTACTTGTCTATCCTAATGATGCAGTTACATAAAAGCCATTAGTTTAAAAGCTCTATTAGGCACAAAGAATAAAGGTTACTTAGGAACTGCCAAAAAAAAGCTGAACCATGCAGGGCTCAGAGACATGGTAACAGGAAGGTGTCTGTATCTTACCGATCTCCCCTTCACATCACACATGCCTATTCCCCCTCCAAGTTCTTCAGTGCAGCTTCCCCCCTCCCACCAGGAACTAGAGATGTGGGTGAAGAGAAGAAGGGGGGGCTTACTGAAAGGCTCACGCTTCCCTTCCTGACTTTGGCCCATTTTCTGCAGGTTGTTAAGTTGCTTCTGCAGGAAGCAACTCCACAGCTTTGTCTCGCAGACTAACTTCACTGTCTGCTGTTCTGAAACCTGCAGCACAGGCGCCAGATAAGTCCTCTTTTCTCTAGTTGTTTATCCCTCTGCTTCTCTTGTCTTTCTGTAATGATTCAGCTTGATCGTATTGGTTCCTTTCTAGCAGGGATTGCTCCAAGGATCAGATAACATAATTGCCTACAGAATTCTGCTCCGCAACAACTATTACTTCCTTGGCTGAAAATGTCAGAGCAATTGAAAGCTCTTAGTGAGGTTCAAGAACAAGGAGGCAAAAAAGCAGCAGCTCCTCGATATGGGTGTTACCAGTGTTTATATGGCAAGTTTACTGCGGCCAGCACTCCTGGAACAGGATCTTGCTTTCTGCATGGTACTTTTAGCATATTTTCCATTTGCAAGACTTTTTTAAAGAAGCAAAAGAACAAAAGCACACATGCCAATTCACATAGGGAAGTATTCTTCTCAATTGCTTTGGATTTACATGTCATTTATTTTAGTTTTGAAAGACTACTATAGAAAGAATATTATCCAATTGCATCTTTTTGCATTTTCCCCATTTCCTACTTTGCTTCTGTAAAGTAGACACATACAATTTCTTTTGATGGTATCACCTTAAAACATAGTCAGTGTGTAAGTAGTAGCTTGGGAAAAGCCCACAGAGACTCGGAAACATAGCTGGAGTTACTGAATTGAGTCACAAATATTATGCCCTTCAAATCAGTCACTCACTAGCAGCAGCAACTTAACAAACATTCAGACAAGATGGTGTTTTCTGTAGCTCTGCTCAGTAGTTTTATGAAGTGATAGCTTACCTGAAATGCTATACCAAACTCCGAAACTCATGCTGTCACTTATATCACACATTTTGATGCTACGCATTGATGAACATAAGAGTGCAGCCAAAGATTTCTTGCTTTTAATTACTAAAGTATGCAGACCCTAGTGATCTAGCATGAAAAAGCTTAAAATCTAAGATCTCAATTTATCTGAGTAATATTTCTGTCGGATGATGCAATGAAGCAGAGGATTCAGCACAAGTCTGAAGTAAATTTTTCTCCCATAATCTCTTTTCACAAGCATGAAAAGCATGCATAAAAACTTCATATTGCAAGAGGCTCTGTTTTTCGAATACACTAACCCACAACTCATGTCTCACTGACAGTCAGCAAAATTTCTACATAAAACTTCACCATAAAGAATTGTAGCACAGGTAATATGAGAACAACTAATTTTGCCTTGTGTCTGTAGCTCAGGCCCACAGACCAACTTTAGAGTCCCTGACCAAACCCTCACACTTCAGAGAAAAGCTGATAGTGGTTAATTGCTATGGTTCTTTGTCTTGAAAAAAATACGACCTTTGAATGAGCTCCCATTATAGGCCAGACTAGTGCAATAGTTCACAAACACCTCATGGCAGAACCAAAAAAAAGATCATTTATAATTAGGAAACATAAGTGAAAACTGTAAGATGCTCCCATGTTCTGCTTCTCACCTGTTATAGCCAATGATCAGAGGAGAAATAAGCAAGTAAAAAAGCTTACATACAAATTGCTAATTGAAAACTACGCTATTAAGATTATTATTGTGCTGCAAGCAGGTACAGATTAATATCATATTAAAAAGATAAAAAAAAATACCCTCATAGATCACATGTACAGAAATAACGCAGTACCTGGTATACCAAGAAGGTCAGAGTAGATCATCAGAGAGTCCCTTGAGGATTTAAGCTCATAGCAATACAAGTGCAAGGATTTCATTTAATTTTAAAATAGAATAATGCTAAGCAATTCTCAAAATACACATTCTGGTATTCATTTTTCAGTAGCTTGCACTGCCTGAAAGTTCTAGCGTGTGCTAGACAGCTTCCCCACACCCTGAATAGAGCAGGTATCAAAGTATTAGTAATCTGGCACAGTCTCACTTGAAAAGATTTTATGCTCCTCTGATAAATATAATTGCAGACATTTGGTACTAATGTCAGCCTGGTCACTAAACATCAATAGCCAGTAAGGAATCCGTCTTATTCCTTTGATTTCTGAACAGAGTGGGTGATTATTATGCTAGGTGTTTGCTTTCTGGTTGAACCATCACAGGTTTTACTTGCTGTCCTTTTCATTACTCTAGAGACATTTCACAAAATGTGCCAGTGAATTTACATTCCTCCAGTTCTAGAGGGTTCTCTATCAAACCATACTTTACATTGATTCCTCCTCTCACGTTGCTTTCAGTGGCACTTTGCAAGAAGTGAAGACTGGAAGACAGCAGTCCTAGACCACAGTTAAAGGTACATGGCATTAGTGAAATATACACTGAGCCTGCAATATTTTCAGTGGATTTATATTTACGATTTTTTTTAATATAGTTAGAAATTCCATCAGAAATTTGGAGCCTGACCCTGAATTCTATTCTGAAGCATAATCCCAACTATGTTGCACCAAATAATCTTTCTTACTCTAGTAACCCATCTTCTTTTCCTTCTAGGAATCTGAAATACTGGTTTAAATATTAATAGCATTTTCTTCTAACAGTCATGATGTCAATAAGTAAAATTAACTTATTTATTGTAGCTTTAACCATTATGTAGAACTAAAAATATTTTGGGAAAAAAAAAAGTCTTTTTTTAGAAGTAAAAAAAACCCTGCAATTGCCCATAGATATCTGATTCTTAAAAGTTGGTTACCTGTGTTTTAAGCAGCAAATGAAGTAAAGTACTTAAAAACAATCCTTCAGGCTAACGACAAATTCTCAAATATTAACATCTTTTCCAAAGATTGCAAACCCACACCTATTTTATGTTCCCAGACCTCTATAATTTCAAGTCATGGTCTTAGTTTTAGTGGAAGTTGAGGATGCTCAAGCTCACTCACTTTACAACAAGTAACACAACTAGTTTTTAATATATTCCTGTAAACATGTAGAATTCATAAAAATAATATCCTGAGGATAAATACACCCCAACAGTAGTGCTGTTCAATACTTTTTTTTTCTCCAAAAGGAGGTATATGCATTTGCTTCAAAATTGTATTAAAAAAATAAAAATAAAATATATAGGAGCAATGTTTCCATTTTTTTTTCAGTTTTGAACTGAAGAAAATGAACAAAGGCGACAATGGAAACAGGGGTAAACAAAGAAATTCTAGCGTCATTTACACTGCACCTCCTGAGCCTCAGAGAAATTATTGCTTTTGTATAGCCATAAATAGGATCAAAATAATTGTAAATATACACCACTTTCATATGCTATCTGAAAATTGTGTTTCTTGTGCAGAAATAGTGACAACAGGAAGCAAGCTTGTTGAAAATTAAGATGTTTTCATATTAAATAAATTTAAATTAAACACAGAAAAAATAAAGTCAGTTATAAACTCATATGATCCCATGTGCTTATTTCAGAATGATAGTCAGGCTCCAGATGGTGCAATAGTGTTTGTGACATCCACTTTGAACTGCAATCTAGTTATGTGCCAAGTAGGAGAGTCCATTATTCACAGCATCAATGCTAGGAAAAGAAGGTTAAAAGTTCAAGACATGCCCCAAGTGATTAGGGTTGTAAAAATCAGGAGATATACCATGGGAAAAAAATGCCATTCTTCATTTTCTTCCATACTCAATCTGTCCCCAAAACTATGTTTAAGGAAAATAAAAATAAAACACAGAGTGCAGGAAAAGCCTCAATTTGGTAGAGTCATATGAAAATTACCTTTTTATTCGAGTTCTCTAAGCTCTTCTGCTACCACCTTCATTTCTCCTAGAAAGAAGCAGAAAAGCTTTTCTTAAAAAAATGTCAGATAGTTACAAGACTTCAGAACTAACACTTTTACTCACTTATTGTGATATTCATTTCAACTGGAAGGTACTGGTAAGCAACTGATTTCTAACTTTTTTTTAAACGTACTGCATGTATCTCCAGTTCATCCACAGTACTCAGGCTTCCCCACTTGGGCACGTAACCCTTTGATCTGCTAACCGGTTACCGACAAACCTACAGATTGCATCCAATCATCCCTCAAATTTATATACGTCAATCTGCAAGTGCTGCTTCTCAGGTAGCTCAGCATGGCAACTAAAAGTCATATAATAGTTTTCTGCATAAAAATAATTTCTTTTTCTGAAGGTAATGTGTAAAATTTAAGGGATTGCTAATCCACTATAAAAGGGAAAGAGGAGGACTCAAAAGCCCAAAGGGTGAAGCCGAAAAATATCTGATAAAAAAATCAAAGTTCTTCATAGTGAGAGTAAAGAAACAGAACTAAATTACAATGATTTATGTTAAAATACTTCTTAAGAAGTAATTACCCAGTCTCAAAATTAAAAAATTCAGCATCTGCTCCTGCTTTTCTAGCATGGCGTTCACCACTTCATTTGAGTGCTATTTTTTAAAGATTACAAATACCCCTTGCCATATCATCTCTGAAACTATATCAATGTCTTGTACACTGTAAGTGATACATGATCGCGTGTTTTTATTTTATTATATTGGAAAATATTTGGTACTAATTCCACAAGGCCACTATATAGGAAACATCTGATACGCTAAACTGAAAGTACTGCACCCTCATCAATAACCTTTCTGTCATATTAAAAAAAACACACATTAGAAAAAACACATACATTAAAGAAATTTGAGAACAATCTTCTATAAACTCAAAAATCAGTTCAAAAATTGTATTATAAATATTAGACATTCCAAATACCCTTCAGAATGAGAATGATAACTAAAGTCTATCAGCTCTCACATTTTAGTTCTGCTGCCTCTGGAAAAGCCTAGGTTCACCCTCACACAACCGGAGCTGAGCTTAGGACCAATGCTCAAACTCATAAAGAAATTAGCTCTGAAAAAGCACTCAACTTGAAATAACCATTGGAGCAGAGAATGATTACTCAAGGCAAATGATTCTTACACAAACACTATGAAAATTTTAGAAACAGTAGAGAAAAAATAACAATTGTATAATTGTTATCATCAATTTCTATTGATTTCTGTTTTGGAGAGTTTTCATAAAGACTCAAAGATTAATCTAAATTCTATGCCTAGCTGTACCCTATGACCAAAGTTTTTGTTTTACTTTGTACATAAAGCTACATTTAACTTTGTTACTGAAGTTTGTCCTTAACAGAATACAGGCTATAAAAAATAAAACAAACAAACAAACAAAAAAACACTAGAAAAATATTGTCAGGTGCAAAAAGAAAAATCTCGAAAACCTTTCTTATTCAAGAAGCAAGAATGCTTCACAAACAGTAACATTCTTGCATATGATTATCTGCATTACCAAGCTAGAGAGGCAATCCTGATTTTACTGGAAAACTGATGCGGTTTTTATATTCTCAGACTTGACTGCAAAGCAGAGCCTGTCAGTAGAATGAGCACACAGTGCTCATCTGTGAAATCCTACAACACAGATGGCAGCAAGACCATGATCCTCATTGATTTAAAGGGGTAAATTTATTGCAGTATTTTAGAATGGCAAAAAGCAACCCCTTTAGGCAACACTTATTAAGCATGGCACATCACATTAGCTTTTAGTGTACCCCCAAATTTTGATGACTAGCACCACACAGACCACTCACTTAAGATAAAATCTTGGGGGGAAGAATTTGCACATAAATTGTGACCAGTTACTCCTCCTTAGAATGATGTATTTCCCAAACACAAGATTTATAGCAAAGGCAAAATGCTGATAAACATTTATGTACTCAAAAATGTGGCTCAGAAAGAAACATAAAAATGATGTGTCTACGGGCTAATCAGCTGGGAAGATATCAAAACACAGTGTTACTAGATAAGTGAGAGCCAATAGCCTGCCCTACAGTATTTGGGTTTCTATACCTTTTAAATTTACATGCAAAACTTACATAACTCTGAGTCAATTCATTGTTTAAAAGCAAAAAAACCAACTACTGCAAAACACCATTTGTACCCACTCCTTTCTCAAAGGGCAGATTCATATCACATGCTTTTTCCTCAGTGATTCCTTGGGACCTGCTGCGTATGTTCTGATTAGAGCATTTTTAATTACACTTTAGCCTGTTAGCACTATAGGGCCAATAAAACTAAGAGAAATAGAACTAAATTCTTTTCATTCAACACAACTGTTAACTATATTCCAATTAATTACACCTACACAAGCCTAATGGAGATAATGGGGTTGCGGAGAGTTCACCCATGGTACGAAATGGCTTGCAGAACCCTAACCTTAATCAGTTAACTACTTCATAATAGATAGGATCACAGGATAAGTCATCCTCTTTCTACATGCTTACAATTACTATTATTGTTAATGGAAATTACATGGCCATATCGGTAATTCACATAACCCTCGCTTGATCACAAGCCAAAAATGATAAATATTTAAAGGGAATTCCTACCCTTTCTGCCGCTATTTCAAAGGGGGGGGGGGGGGGGAGGGGGGCCTTTATTTTTTCTTATAGAATACTATTAAAATTTCATGCTCTAGGCCAAACATGAACTTTCTTTCATCATGCTGACTCTGCAAACCTCCTTCTGAGGAGAAAAATACCCATAGAAGCAGCAGGAAGCAACAGTCCACCTCAGGAAACCGTTTTGCACCAGGAAAATTTAACTAGATTTTCTCTTTTCACTTTTTTTTTTTTTTTTTTTTTTTTTAAAGGAATGGGTAGTGTCAGTTTAGAAACTTCTTCAGGGACGACTATAAGAGGCGGGTTCAACTCTCCCGAGAGGCACCACACCATTTCTGAAGGATGTGAAAGGAAAAGAAAACAATTCAGTGGGGATTTTTCTTCATTATCGCCCAGCCCGGAGAAGCGAGCGCACAATGCACAGGGTCTGCTCGTATTGATTTGAGAGCTGGGCAAGCGTGCAGCTAACAGCTTTTTAAGTATCTCCATTTTCAGTTACTTCCAACAAAATTACCAATGAGCGGCGTAACAAAGTGAAAGTTTTCGTAGGAAATTGCACACTAAAAAACAATCATTTGGGTTGTGAAGCGCTTCTTTTCATTGAAAGCAGAGGCCTTTTAAATGCTGAAGCAGAGCTACCAGGGTGTTTTGTAGCTTTATCCTCACTGGACGCTTTGGAAACTGCAATCTGTCTCTTTTTCAGACGATCATCTTGAACAGCTTCGGTGCTCAGAGACTTTGGCAGTCAGGAGCACCTGCTTTGGGCATTCTCGCTTGGAATGACCGTAGCCAGCCTCCGAGGAAAGCGCAGAGGCTGCGTGTGTAAAAGAAACACAAAAACAACAACGAAAAAAATCTAGATCTACTGTTTCAGAGCAAACAAAGCAGCAGTAACAGTCGCTGCCGGCGCGTAACGGCCGTGGGACGGTAACGATCGCCGCCGAGGCGCGTTAACGGCCGCTGCCTAAGAGCAACGGTCGTCGCCGAGGCGCGTAACGGCCGCTGCCGGGGCGGGACGGCGGCGGGCAGGTCTCGCGAGAGCACGGAGCCGCCGCCGTCTCCTAGCAGTCGGGCCAGGCCAGTGCCGCCATGGAGGTGGAGGTGGAGGCGGAGGCGGCCGCGGCCCGGCGGCGGCGGGCCCAGGAGGCAGCGCGGTACTACAGCAGCCAGGACGTGCCGCGGCGCCTCGAGGAGACTCTCAACGCCCTCTTCCCCCTACGCCCCGCAGACCTCTACGGGGAATTGGTAGCGCCGGGCAGGGGCTGCGCGCAGGCGCCGCAGCGGGCGCGCGGGCCGCTAGTGCGCAGGCGCCGCGTGGCGGCGGGAGCGCCGCCGGGCTGCGCGCTGAGGCGAGGGGAGGCAGCGTCCGCCCTGGCCTGAGCTGCTGCTTATCGCTTGCGGCCAAGGGCGCTTTGGCGCTGGTCCCTACACATCGGCAGAGCCGCTTGTGCTGTGCCCGTTCCTGCATTTACAAAACTTGCAGTTATTTTGCCTTGGAATGCTTTGGATGGGTGTTCCTAATCAGCCCAACACGCTGGTGGCACTAAAAGGGCCCTGGGCAATATGGAAACTGCTGCTGTTCTTCAGAAATGGTCTTCCGTGAAGGAACAAGAAACAGGTCAATTTTTCCCCAAACCAGTGTGACAAAGTGTTGTGGGCAGCAGTGGTAATAACACATCTACTAGTGATGCTGGAATTGCCAGCAGTACAAATAGGGTACAAGTCTGGAAAACATAATTTGTACTATGTTTTTTTATGTGAAAATAATAGAGCATCACACAACTGGCCACAGTATTTTTTAATGGCCGTGACAGAACCAAAAGCATATTCTAATGGTCAGATGATACCAGTTCCTGAGGTCCATGTAATACACAATATAAAAACAAATAAAGAGAACCCTGCTTGCCAGAATACTAGATTTCCACCTTTCTCATGTGGCTCAGAGTCTGCTAACCTAAAATTTCAGATTTCCTGTGGAGCACTGTCTGTAAGCTCCATCAGTTGCCTTAAACACACAACAACTTAAATCAATGCCTGGCTTGTTAGCTCAGTTTTATCCAACCAAAAAGCACTTCCGGTTAGGAAAGTTTGATAATCTTGATAAATAACTTTACATCAGGCACATTGTGTAAAGGTGGGGACTGTAAAAGTGGTTACCACAGTGAGAAGAACTAACAGGCTTCACTTGTGTTCAGATTACATCCTGTAGTTATTTAGATCATTAACATTCTGCCAGCTAATCAAGGCCTAGCTGAGAAACATGAGCCTCTCTGCACATTAATTTGACCAAGAAAACTTGAAACATTATTAAATATCTGACAGTAAGTACTTTCCATGGGCAAAAATATATTCTGAAAAGTGATTCTTTTTGATTTCAAGATAACTCTGAACTTTGGACAGATCATGTTTTCTAGGAGGGAGGGTTAAGGACGTTTTGTTCCCCATCACTAACATTGCCAAATCAAACACATTTGGATAACCTGGAGCAGCCTTTGATTTGAGATGGATCTATCACATGGAATGATTCTCAAGGGCATACTATAGAAATGAAAGTGAGATGTAAAAGAAGTATGTTGAATACTGGGGCTTGCAAATGGTTTTACTTAGTTGTGCACTTAATTTGTGTAATGGAATAAAAACCCGTTTATACAAATACTGGCTTCTAATGAACTTCTCTTTCTCTTATTTAAGGCTAACTGCTTTTCCAAATATTCAAAAGCTCCAGTAATATGCAAGTTGGTTGGAAGGAAAGTCCTTGATGGAGTTGGTCGACCGACATTAGAAGTGGAAATATACTGCATAATTAAAAATTATGAGAAGGTATGAGCTAAGTCTTTCTGTCTTGTTTATCTCAATAAGATACTACTAGGGATAGGTACTCCTACTGTCATCCTAATGAACGTTTTAGTTTCTGTCTTAAATGAGAGGCTATGACTCCACGTGACTTAATAGTTGAACAAATGGTCCTTGCAGTGTAAAAAAAAATAACGTGAAAGGTTTGATGAATAACAGCAACTATACGAACTTCATTCTTCAAGAATTAAATAATATGCTCCTGTGTTTTGTGAACCATATACAACAGTGTATCTTTGCCTTTTAAAATTTGTCTTACAGTACATCATGGTACGTTTTCTTGCATCCCACAGCCAACTGTTTTAAGTTCATTTTTCTAGTACATTTTTTTGTTTTATTCTCAAAATGTTATATTTTATTGCTACAGCACTGTTTAAAAATATAATATAGTATTGAAATAGTATAACTGAAAGAATTTTTAGCAATTTTGAACAAATAGGCTGATGTGTGTGATAGTTAAGTCAAACATACCTGTATAAGCACCTGCAGTGCAAAACTAATGCTGCCTTTCCCCTCTACCTGAAATATCCAAAATTACTCTGTTTGTAGCTCCTAATACTGTAGAATAGTTGTTTTCACTTTCCTACAGTTAAACTATGAATCACTACATTTTTGATACTAAACAGGAAACAATTTAAAGAAATTATGTACTATTAAGAAATTATATATGCTTTCAAAGGTATTCATAATACTAACTTTAGGTACTAAGAATGTAGCAAGCTCTGTGATCTCTGTTAATGACTTCTGCATTAAGTGCCTTAAAAATATTGTTTATCCATGTGGAAATAAATGTTTAAACAATTAAGACAAAATGTAAGCATGAACGATGGCACTAAATATGAATGGCAATAAAGCATGGTGCAAGACTGCCAACAGCTGCAATAAGAGATGTTATAATGACAGAATAGCCATAAAAATTAGCTCTTTGAGTTTGGAGATACTTCTTCTACAAGTACCTAAGGGATGTATTCCTCTATTCTTTCTAGCTTAGAAATGAAGGGTGTTTTTATGCCTTTTGACACTATTTTACAGAGGGTTTGTTCCACTGTAATCTCTTCTCATTCTCAAATTCTTGAAAATGCTTTATCTGAAGCAACTGAGGCTGATGAGAAGGAAAGAAATGATTCTGTTAACACTGCTGTGGAATGGGTGAATGAATCTCTGAACACATTGCTAAGAGACTTGAAGCCCACTGAGCAGTGTGAAGTTGATAAGATACTTGGGTAAGGTTTGCCCTTTTATTTTGTAGCAGCACAAAGCAATAGCGAAAAAATTATTGCATTTGAAATATATACTACATATGGATATATGTAATGAAAACATGTTCAATAGTCCATATGGTTTCTAATGTTGCTCTTCATATATTTTTAGGATGTGATGGCCATCTCAGGTACATTGCACTATCCTATTTTGTAGTGCTTTAAATTATGATTAAATGATATGAAAATCGTGACACCTTGTACAAAAGCTCATGGAAATTGGAATAGTGTGGGATGGGAAGTAGAAGTCTCTAAGAAAAAAAATATATAGACACATGTTCATGAGCAGAGATAAAGAATTAAGGTGAAGAAATTCATTCAGTGCCGGTTTAAATCTGTGGGGGCCTTTCTGTTCATTGCACTGGAGAAAACAAGTGGTATGAAAGGGCTGTCTGTATGCACTTTTTGTGTATTTCCTTGGAAACATAATTTCTCTAATAAACACTTGTCTATCTTTTTATGTAAAGATTTGTTAGGAGAGTACTACAGTAGAAAGAAAGAAAAAAAAAAAAAGGATGTGTTTTCCCTTAAAAAGAAATATATCTGTCATTCATAGTTGGGGGGGCAAGGAGAAATGTAGGGTAAAAGCATCACAAGTATATCCAAATACTAGAGTATTAAAGAAACTACCTGGCAGCATTACATCTGTGTTCATCCTGGTGGACGGTTTCCATTGGTGGCTGAAATTCAGCCACCCCAGAGATTGTAGCCTCTTAGGTAAAACAGTGCACAGCTGACCTGTTTTATTAGCAGCATAGGCCAAGTTTTGTATGCCATAAAGTTATTAGAATATCCTTTATCCATGTGTCTGAATGGAGCTCACTTTAAAAGTATGCGTTAAGGCTTATAATGCTTGTAGTACAACTGTCTGTCAGTGTTACAGATGACTAAAATAAGTTATTTATTGATTCCTCCAGCTTCACAATGCGTGTGTGGCAGAAGCTCCAATAGATGCACTTAATCCGCCTCCCAGCATGTCCTTTAGCCAGTATCCTGCATCTGCTTTTCATACACCTAAAAATATTTTGAGCCACTAATCGTTATGTCTTTTCCCTCAGTGAATATTTTATAAAAAAAGTCGAAGAAGAAAAAGAAATTCAAAAGGAAAAAGAAGAAGAAGAAGAAGAAGCTGCTCCTCCCCTTCCTTCATGTGTTCCACCAACAACTGCACTATCTGGGGGAAAAAAGGGTTTTAGTTGATTTTTTTATAATATTTTCTTCAATGTAAATATTGATAAAGATGCTAATATACTTTCTGAAGTATCCAATGGGCACTAAAAGTGATATCACTTCTTCAGAAAATTGGATTCGTGTGTCCTAACTCATCTTTCTGATCACAGCAGTCTCTACTACAGAACTGGGAGGGGAAATACAATGTTTTCTCATCATTCACACGCGTTGGTTGAACAGAGTTTCTGCCTTTTGTTTTACAATTGGCTTAGACAGGAGGTTATTACTCTGCAGGGTGAGGAATAAGAATGGAGGAGGATGCAAATGAAGAATAGAAATGAAAATGATAAGGAAAGAAAAAGAAATCATAGAACTGAAAAGGACAATAGAAACAGTTTGAAGTTAGTAGTTTAAAAGAGTGGGAAGAGAAAGGAATGATAGCAAGTTGCTCACTAACATAATGAGAAATGGAAGAAATAAAGATGAAAAGTGAAGTAGAGTAGAAGGAAGGGAAAGAAATGAGTAAGCCAGTACAGAGTGAAAAAGAAATAAGCAAAAAAGTTACATGCTGCCTGTGTGTATTATTGGCAAAAAGAAAAGAAAATCTTCCTGTTACCTGTTCTTTTAAGAGCAGGAAAGTCTGACAAACAATTATTATCGGCATAGTTTCAATTATTCTATAATGTCAGTAGAACCTCCCACTTAATGTGTTAGATGTGTGTACATTAGATTTACCTTTCGCCTGAAAGATAATTATAGCTGTCAGATCCAGACAGGTGTCATTAGGCCTTGCAGTATGCTTTTAGTCATTATTCTTCTTATAAATAAGTTACCTGGTGTAATCTGTTCCAATCTGGTTGTGCCATTGTCAATAATATTGTTAGAAACAATATTTGGCTAATTTGTCCTTAGAGTAGAGCTGTAACAACTAGTGAATTCCATTAGCAGGTGCTTTAAGAGGTGGCACCTATGCTGTAATTTAGGCAGGTTAAAAACTAGTGCCCTGCAAGACTGCAGCTCCTCAGTGTTGCTCAGTACCTCGTGGCTGATGCACTGTGCATGTGACTGTCCTCTGTAAGCAGTGTGAATCTGTATATGGAAGGGGAATCGGTGTATAATCTGTATATGCAGCTGAAGTCCTATTAGGCGTATTTTATCTTTAAATTTTCTAGTTGTATCCTGCAGTGTTTCTGTTTTATTGTTGAAAACCTCTACAGCAAAGGGAAAGTTTGTATGAAGTTCCTCCTAGGAATTAAAGTAGATGGTCAGATATATTTTTAAAAGTACTCGAAGTATATGATTTCTGAGAATCATACCACTTATTTTAGCTTCTTATAAGTGCTTTCTACACATTATGTAGGAACTGCAGTTAATAAGCATGAAAGTGAGAGCTGCCAGGTTTGAGACATTTTAACAAAACTTATTCTACTGTATCAGAAAGGGAAATAAGTTTTTGGGGTAATTTAATGTGACATTGTGTGTGAAATATTTTGGATGTCTTTTAAAATTGTTTAAAAATTTGACCTTAATATGGCTACATTTTTTCCTCACTATTATAAGAAGAAATCAAGTACATGTACTCCTAGTCAGCTTATAATGTATTATTCCAAGGTACTATGAAAGGAACTTGAAGGATGAGATGGTAATACTGCATATAAGTACAGATAAATAAAATATTACAGGTATCAGTGGCAGAAAGATCTCTAAAAATCTAAAAATCAGAGTGAGAAAAGATACTTTGCCTACTTGTAAGGTAACTTTGTATATGAAAAAATCAGCAAGATAATTGCAAAAAAAATGAATTATTTTGTAGTACATTTAGTACATACAGCAATGGCAGTATTGTATTTACTCCTACAAGTGTGATATATAAATGCAGGTATTTTAAAGCAAGAAAATACATAGCCAGTGTTCTCCATCCTGTAGGGAAGACGGTGTTGGGTGCAGAGAGAACGATCCCACCTGCAGAGCCCGCGGAATCGGTGCTTCGTGGCAGCTCAGCCATTGGGGCAACGTCACTTGCTGCAGCTAAGGCAGGGGCTGCTATTAGCCATATCCCCCTGTACTCATACATTGCACTGCTGAAACGTGATCAGGTACATGTGAATATTTCATAATTCTGATTGTTTTTCTGAGTTAATCACAGTTATTCTAAGATTCTGTACAGTCCTTGGTCCAAACTGATATTAAATATACCTAATAAAATATATCCTCGATTCCATTTACTAAAGCAGGCTTGAACTAGCCTTGTGCTGTAATGAAAACATGCAAGAAGTGGTTAAGATTTTTAACGTTTTTATTTTTACATAATAATCTCAGTTACAGGATTCACCTAAGGAATTGGCTGTGCCTCTGCCAATGGTTAGTCTTTTGAACTGTGGGAAATTTTCACCTGGAAAACTGAAACTAATGAAGGAAATTATGCTCATACCACCAGTTCAGTTATCACTCAAAGAGGTACGGTTTCATTTTGACTTTTTTAAACATGTTCTGTAGATTTTATACACATCAGTATAAAGATCTTTTCAACACTATCCTTAGAAATGTTGTTTTTCTGTTTATTTGTGTAATAAATACTAAAGCAGAATTATGAGACATGGAATGTTATACAGGCAAATAAATGCCATTTTAAATGAAGATACATTAAGATTTAAAGTTAAAAATGCATGTATCAGCATACAGCAAAAAAATAAGGACAATGAAGAAGGCAGAGAGGATTTCTATAATACAACAGTAACAGGCTTTAATTCTGCTTAATATGTGATTTTACATTCATATGTTATAATTAGTTTTATCATCTGATTCATAGAACATAGAAAACTCTCATATCTGTCAAAAATCCACAATAAAGCATAGAATCATAAATTGTTTTTAAAATGAAATTGTCAAGGCAGAAGCAGAGCAAAATGATTTGAAGGGTGGATGACACAGAGTTGATCAGCAATCCCTTTTTGCCTAACCATGTGTTGCATTAAAGAAAGTATCCGCACAGATGCCTGCATTAAAGCTGTCATTTCTACTTGGTGTGCAGATGACCTGAACAAGTAGCTGAACTTGATTCTCTTTAACTTAGAGAAATGTCACAAGAGCTCATAATAAGGTGCCCAGCTCTGTACCTCTCAAAGAAATAATGTTCCTAGTGCCTGTGGGAGGGTGGCAGTGCAGCTTGAAGCACCGTGAGGAACGGCAAGCCCTCGTGACACCTTGTTGAATGGGGCTGACTTCTGCCCCCTTCAGCACCCCCACACTGGCAGGGGCTCGCAAAAGGTGAAGCAGTGTGAGCTAGCAAGTTAGCAGGAAACTTTCCATAGTCCGCGGAAAAGGGAAGAGTCTTCTGGTAAATAAATGTATCACTTAATTGGAGTGTTCTTCCATTCCCCTATGTTGAAAATAAACGTAACTTTTTTCTCTGTTTCCTGAATATTTTGTAGAGCTAAATACGTTCATTTTTGTGAGAGTTCCCAGAGGGAAGCCCTAGAGAGAGTCACAATTGTGGATGGTGATTACAGTCTTCCTGCTCTCAGATACTCAGCACACCAGGACATTGCCCACTTGGCAGATGTGGGAAGGGCTCCTTTGGGGGAAAACCAGATCATTTTCCTCACTTTCCAATTTAGCAGCCCTACCAAATGTTCTTGTGCATTCCGCTTCTACTAACCCATTATCATTGGACATTTGACTGTGTTTTGTAGGTGGGAGGTTGTGTTAAGGAATTTTATTATAGTTAAGAAAAAAAAGACTTTATGCTAGGGTCTGCATTTAGAAGAAGCATCCTCTCCCTTCAGACTTATACTGCTAGAATAAAATTGATTTATCTTTGAAGAATATTATTGTTTAATTTGCAGAGTATAGAAAGGGCTCTGGATATTCAGAGAGAAGTGGTGAAGCTGTTGGAGGCTCCATGCAAAGGGGTAAGAAAAATGTTCCTTGGTTAGCCTTTCTGCTGCTTGAAGATGGGAGACTTAGCACGTTACCAGGTTTAGTCTGATCGCACAGTATAGAAGATGTTTCTCTAACAGATGAGTAAAACCTCATTAATTGCCTTTTGGTGCAATTAATGAAAATAGAATAGAACACTTTTCTAAGCATGAGAAGACTGTTATTATTTATATCAGAAAAAGTACAGTAAGAAGAAATGATGTCCTAGTGAATATATAGAACATGCTTCAGGTCATGCGAAGCCTTACATGCAGGCAAGGTGTAGCCTTGAAGGCATTGTGCCTCTAGTGGCATACCAAGCCCAGTATGTGCTTTTTGCAAAGGGACGTAGCTGGCATTCCTCAAGCAGAGATCCCATATTACCATTCTTGAGAGCCCATATCCTGTTAATAGGCAAGGTGGCAACGTTAAGAAAAACGAGTGATGGATATTTGCAATCTCATTATACCAAAATTCTGCCAACTTTCAGTTGAAGGCTCTTTTTATTGGATTTTTTGCAAATCTGGTTCCTTGTTTCTTTCTCCCTTCATTCCCAACAGCCCAGTCCTCAGCCAGCAGACAAGAAGAAAAGTGGGGTGCATGGTACAGGGAGGAAAGTTCTGGTAAGAAAAGAGATTTTCCTCTTAAGTCTTCAGTGCGTTATTAAAAACAGCAGGGAACCAAAACATTCTTAAGATATGAAACATTAATTTCCATTACCATCTTGGAAAGGTCAAGGCAAGATTTTTAGTATTTCACATGCCCACATTTTATATAATAATTTGGAGTCTTCTGACTATGCCTTCCTTTCCCATGGAATAATGGCAGAAAGGAGAAATTATTCTGGAATCCAGTATTTTTTTTAATACAGGAATCCTGATAAGTCATCCAGTTGAGCATTTTGCAAGCCTGCAGCACCAGCAGAGAACATGAGCCTTTGATCATGCAGGCTGTAAAACTATGACCTGCAAGACCTGTCATTCCGCGCTGTGTCCGAACTCGGGAAGCACAATTCCCCTCTTAATCACGCGGCATTAAATGCCCAGTTCCTGTGTGACGTGACAGACAACAGCAGATACGAGCCCTTAGTTAAAAGGGCAGCACTCACAATCATGCACAAAACATTATTTTATATAATTCAATGATCTTTGCCTTTTTCACTTCCAAACCTGTAGTTTACATATGAATTTTCCAAAGGGGGGGATAGAAATGCCATGCTGATTGTGCTTCTCAGAATACTACAGGATTATCAGGTGAGAATTGTTGCTGTTGTGGGGTTCACAGAAGAGGAGCAGAAATTTTCTTATGGTTTTGCTGCTCAGAAAACGTAACAGTCTTCATCAGCTGACTAGCCACCATTTTTCTGTGATTAATCGTGTATTTTCTGCATTCTTATAGCAAGTTAAAATAATTCCTTCAGATGAGCACAAAGAAGCCATGCATTAGATTCTCTGAAATCCTCCTGTTTATTTCAATAGGAAAAAATCAAAGAAGGTATTGTTGGAACTGAATATGAAACTGGTAAAAGTGCTATGCTAGTTCATACCAGTTTCTTTTTTTCTTTATTGCTTTTTCTTTAAAAGGGGGGAAAATGACAATGTAGCAGTGAAAAAATAAAACAATAAAAGTTGCAGTCACTATTTTTTCAGCATAACAGATCTTTAGAAGGAAGGGTTGTCAGCTCAAGTTTCTAGGGCTTTGCTTTACAATAGTGAAAATTTCAAGGAGACTCCTTTTGGACTGGAGGTAATTACATAAATTTTGTTTCTGGCATTTATTGTGCAGTCTATAAATGCTTATGAAATGCTTATTGTGCTTATGAAACACCTTTTTTTTTTCTTAAAGCACATTTTAAGCAAATTGAATCATCTTTATTATGATAAATCTTTATTATCTTTATTATGATTCAATAGTTTTTCCTTTGTTTTGTTGGTTTGTTTGAGCACGTGTTTTGTTTCCTTGTTTGAACATTAATGCTAGAAGAAACTTAAGCAATAACAGTCAAGACAAAATAAATGTTTCTATAAAGCTGTATAGTGCTTCTAATAGAATATAACAAGGCACACCACATGGGGAGAAATCACGTGAAAATGGAAACTTAAACTCTATCTTACGCTAAACTCGAGCAGACTGCAGCATTTCTTACTGTCTACTGCAGCAGTTTAACACTTTGAAAAATACAGGTCAAAGAGATTGTCCCTCCCTTCTTACAAATTGCTACAATTGTGTTTTCTTTTAAATTTTTTCTGTGGAAGAACATTTCAGTATTCTCCATAGCCAGATCGGCCCCATCCAGTGTAGTTAGTTCCCTAATTCTGCTCAATAATTCAGCCTTCCAGCTGACTCCTCCAGTCAAACTCGGGACTATCTACTGCCCATTGCCATCAGTGTCATTTGTTTTTTATAATCCATATTCCACAGATTTTAAAGTTAAATTCAGTGTTTAAAAACCTTTAAAATGGCTGGAAACATCTGCCATGTCTGCCATGTCAATCTGCTTGTGACTGGTGCCCAGAAATACTGTTCTGGGGACAGACAATTCTCCAAAAGGATACAGCTCTGCTAGTGACACTTCCCTTCTAGAGAATTTCTTCCCTCCAGAAGGCTTGAAATACTGTGGTGTTTTTTGAATGCTCCAAGGAGGCAATATCAAAATTGTAAATATTGATGACTGAAGTAAGGCTGAAATGACAGGGATTACAGTCATGATATATATAAAATACTAATAAAGTGATTGTTTCTGTTTTATTTGCAGCCACCAGCCATAAAAAGAATATCACACTTAGGCTGCCTTGTAACAGGATTTGATAACCTAGAACAACCTCTGCTCCTGATTCAAGCAGCTTGCAGTAACATAGGTCTGGAGCTAGGAACAGACATGTACTTAGCAATAAATTGTGCTGCTCATGAATTGATAGATTACGTAAGTATTTTTAGTGTCAAAATAGATATGTCTCTGCCAGCCAGGCTTACTTCTGTTCTCTGCTTATTTATTTATTATGATATTTCTGATCAATGTGTGTCAAAAACAGCAAGCTTTTATTGTGCGGACACGCAGTGTGTAACCAGCTCCACTTCACATATGCCCTAAGACTATTTTGAATTAATGTATTAAGTGGCAAATACCCTTTTTTTTTTTTCATTCTTCCATAGGGTGTAAATAAAATAATTGTATTCTATCCACACAGCTTTCAAAATGGAAGAACAAGAAACTTTTTACACTTTTATAATTCCACCACATCCCTCACCGCTTACTTCACCATTTTATTACACTGCATCTGTTATTTTCTTCAAAATACCCTCCTTGTCTGTATATTTTTACTATAGTAGATGTATGTAGCCTCTAACATTCACTTAATTATGTGCCTGCATTCATTTTTAATTTGTTTCATGAGATTCTGTATGTTTGGGTTTACTGTAATGTCAAAATTAATATATGATCTTTTGCCAAAATAGTATGATGTATATATACTAGAATGAGCAAAATCTTAACCAAAGAATTATTAGTAATTTTGTAACTTTTTATTATGGAACTGGTAAAGTGATTAAAGCAATGCCGATTCAGGCACAGTTTGACAGTCTGCCTTGTAATAACCTGTGTATATGACAGTTCATGGTTCCCAAAATAATGAAATAATGATATTAGTTTAAACTCTTTTTTTTTTCTTGTTTTTTTTTTTGAACGGAGAAAGGGGCAAAAAAGGCTCTGTCTTCTTATTTTTGAGCATCGAGGGTGTGCTCTTTCCACATATTAGTATATTTTAATGAAGATGAGGACTAAAAGCAACCCTTTTAAGTGAAAGTGAGATTTTTTTCATGCATGATTTAATAAAATTAACAACTTTTTGATAAAACTGTGTAGACTGGCAGTGCTGCCCAAGAAATGCTGATACAGATTTTGGTCCACTTTTTGGGGAGTGGTACCTGTCAGAGAGTTTGGTCTGAGCTAGTTGGAACCCACAGTTACATTAGAGAGGGGTTGTTAAAGTCCTACCATTCTCATCTTTTACATTTTTACTTTATTTTCTAGCATAAAGGAAAATACGAAGTTATCACTGGAACATTCAAAAGTCCTGATGAAATGGTTGATATGTATGTGGAACTGATTGCTAATTTTCCTTCTATTATTGCATTAGTGGATCCCTTAAGAAAAGAGGTAAGTTTATGTAAGAACTTACTGCAGAGCAGGCATCCCAAATTGATAACTACTATAAGTGGAATATTACTGGACTTTTCTGATTTTTCTAAGGTATTTATAGGAAATAAAACAGGCAGTGTTGTTGTCATCTGTTTTCAGGGCCCAGGGACAGAGAAATATCATCACTATACAAATGTATAATTTACTTTAATCTCTGTAATTGACAACAAATCTAAATAAACTTGCATGCACATTTGACAATTCTTGATAGAAAATAATCTTGGCATGGATATTAAGTATAAATATTTTGAAGAAATACAAGAAAGTGCAATTTAGTGTTGTAAATCACTGTCATGTTACTCACACTTTCCTTCTTATGTAAACAAGAAAAAAATCAAATTATAAATTTTAAATTGTAAAATTATATTGAGATATATATGTTCTATATACATTTTTTTAGAAGAAACTAAATGGCCGTGGATGTCATTGTACCTGTCTTAGACCTGCTCAAAATAAAAGAAATAAATGCAATTCTGCATGAATGAGATTTAAACCCGAAGCCAGAATAAACCTGAAACTAAGATCACAGCTCAACAAAATTTTTGAAGTGGCAGGAAGGCAGCTTGTATTTACCCGCATGATCAAAGCATCATGAGTTAACTGAGTGTGGCCAGTGGATTACAACAATAAAATAGAATACTATTAATTATGTTATCAGGGTATAGATGGATCAAAGAAACTGAATGCATAACTTAAAAACAGAATCATATATAAGCATGATAATATTTAACGGATTGCAAAAAAAATAAAACTTAGTTGTAGCACAAGCTACAACTCTAGCCCTATATTCTACAGTTGCATACCTTAACCAAAACTATTTCTGGCTGTGGAACTGTGCATTAGACTCATTATTGCCTTTAAAACAAATAAAGGCTTTTTGTTTTCATGTTTGGAACAAAACACCAAGAATGTGAATGAAGGGGAAAGCGAGGTGATGCTGTCTTTGTGAAGCTGCCTGAATCAATGATCCCGACAAGGATAAACTGCAAATTCTGTCTCAGTTTGTTCTTAACGGGAACTTAAGGCTCATGGTTCAAGTATCAGCTGTGGTCAGCCTGGCTTTCCCTCCCTGCTTCCAGCTGCCACCTTCCAAAACTCTGCATTATTCCTCTCTCCTGGCAGGGCTACGGACTTCCTCATGAATTCTTACGGAGAAGTGTATAGGCAATACAAAAATAAATAAATAATTAATTAAGGCATAATTATAGCAGACGGGAGGACATCCTAAACCAGATGACTGTTAAAGGCAGCAGCTCCCCCTGCCACTCACCTCCCCCTGAGCTGCCCCTGCCACATCTTTGCCACCGATAATGAGATCCTTGAGCTTTGCTACCGACGCACCAGTCCATGGCCAAGCAGCAGCCCACCCTAGTACGCAACCTGACCTCCTTGCCCAGGTGTCAGTCACTTCATTTTCACTAAAATACGTGCTTGAAAGCAGGGTAGGAGCAGCGCCTCACACATGGGCAAGAACGGACACAAAGGTGCGTGAGATCTGTAGATCGAGATTTACTAGATGCACAACAATGAACGAGCAAACGTATGTGCTTTTAATAGGGCATTCTGGGGACACACACAGAGCAAATTACATTGTCAGTTTCTTATTTTGGATTATTTACTTATTTTTAACATTAAACCTCAAAAGCCTGTGAATATTGCACCAAAAATCAAGAAACGAAGATTCTAAATAATTGGAGCTTCTGTGTAAAGGGAGTTTTGTTAATTGCTGTTCCTTATGGGTCAATCTTACGGGTCTGATTTGCTGTTTTGGTATGTGTCACTGAGTTTATGTTTGCCTCCTGTTTTATTATTTCATATTTAATTAAATATTATGACGTAAAATATTAACAAAAGAGACAACAATAAAAATTATTTTATATTAAATTAAAACTAAAAAAAAATAAATCTCAGGAATGAAATCAAAATAGCAAAATTCTACAGTTAATTTCATTTGAGATATCTAAAATTATACCAGTGTTCAGCTAGCTTTTATTAATTCCAGACTATAATCTGTATTTTCTGGCAAATCTTAAAATGCAAGCAAAATGCTGGTGATGGATTTTTATTACTAGTCACATTTAAAATAAAACAAATGTATACGAAGGGTACCTTCATGATGAAATCCAAATTAACTTCACCTTTGACATTTTTAACCTTCCGAATTAAGGATTGTGGTTGTTTTTTAAGACTCCAATTCCATGCATGACTCTTTCTGCAGGACAGACAGCAGTGGGACAACGTGTGTGATGCCCTGGGTTCCCAGTGTCACCTGCTTGCTGAAGATGCAGCCATGGGTATTTCCAGACCTGTCACTGACCAAGATGTGAACTTGCCAAAATGCAGTGGCGCTGTCCTGAAATATCTTAATCAAACAAAGGTATCGGATCTCCTGGAACTTACTGGACTTCTGCACGGTAAGGGGGAAATAAAAGGCTGTTTTTCATACATTAGCAGTCAATAAATAGTGTTGCCCTACGTGTAAGTGCTCCTTAGTTTTATTTAAATATTCCACTTCTAATTCAGAAAGCGTCTATCATGAGAAACTAGAATTCCTGATTGGGCTGTCAAATCTCTGTTTGGGATTTTAAAGTAGAATTCAGGGCTTCAACTACAGCAAACTAATACACTGTGGATGTTTGGAATGTGGGTACCCTTTGATGCAACTGTCAAACAAACAGCTTACATTTAGGTATCAGAATTAAACAAAATAAAACAAGTCATATAAATGAGAAATCTGAATTTTGACCAATACCAGGTAATAATAAAAATTCAAACAAATCCAAAATGCCTAAAATCACAGTTTAAAAAGGTTATTGATTATATAATATTAAGCTTTTGTGGCTACAGTAATAAGTACTTGTGGAGGCTCATATGCGAGATTTTTCTTTGTATCAAATTTCTTCATTTTTATACCTGAGGAATAGTTTAATAAATTTAACATATCTAAATTCCCTTCCTATTCCTCGAAAAGCCCAGAATCGCTGTATCAAAGTAAGTAAAAAGCAACTTAAAATTTCGTTCAATCATGATGGGGAACCAGTTTTCCTACCAACAAAAAAAATCACTGCTACACCAAGACGACATTTGAAAATACACAGAGCTGCATTCTAGCTCATCGAATACATTACCAAAAAGATTGACCAGAGCTAAGAATATTAGGTACAGCCTTATGCGTGCTGGAAAGAAACAAAAACATCCTGTTAATGCTGCTAGTGGAGCAAACTAACATGGTTCACTTTTTTATGAGATGCGTTGTATTGGTTTTAGTCCTGATTGCATTTAACCCTGTATAGCCCAAATAGGAAAAAAATAAAGTTCAAACAACTTCTATGTTGAATGTACAAAAACATTTACTAATGAAGGTTATACATTCCCATTACATATAGGTCAAAGACATATTACCATACTGGGGAGTCCTGATGGAGAATCTTCTGACGATAGCCTCGTGGATCTGGTAGGTACTGAAAGCTGTTCAAGGGCAGAAGTGCCAAAATGCTGCTTCTATCAGGGACTGGTTTGGGGGAGAAAGGCTGTTTCTGCGTGAGAAAGAAACAACCTTTGATGAAATGGGCTTTTTCTGGAGAGTTAGTTTTTCCCCCCACAGAGAGTTAATCTTTGGATTGAAGAGAAGATACAGGAAATGTGCCAGAGCAGGGGGTGTATTCAAAAGTGTATGATCTGTTTGTTGCTTTTGTTTATAAAAATGTGAATTACTTAAAATATTCCTGAATAGTAGTGATATTTGATACAAAAATTCTGAATGCTGATATATATTTAATCTGTTTGCATTAAAATAAAATTTGCAAATATCATTTCGTAGGCCAGTGAAAATTTTTGTTTGCATGCAACAACTCCTTGATTCATCAACAGGCTTTATTTCTCCTTACAGGAGCTTAGAAAGGTAATGAGTTTGTTAAGCTAGAAGCAGGATAACACATTAAATAATTAAGAATGACTTCACTTCCCAAACTGTAGAGCTTTCAAATACCCACTCTCTTGTCTTAAGGCTGTTGGACTGGGTGCCAAGTTTATCAAGTTGGGAGGTCTTTGCCGTGGAGAAAGGGTGACCAAGTACAACCGCCTCCTCGCTATAGAAGAAGAACTGGCCAAGAACAGCACGCTACGTACGAGCTTCTTTCTTACTTTGTTTTCAGCTTGCCATGAATACAAGAACAAAGATTGCAGGGCGAGTGATTGAAACTGCACGGCAGGAGGGAAACGGAATCAAAAGACTATAAATAAGTGCTGACAAAAAAACCTAGGACAGCACTTGCCACAATGTATATTGTTGTCCTAATGGATTATCTGTTTACTGAATGTTAAAATAGGACCCTTCTTGAGAAGTAGCCTACATTAAGTTTCTTTTTTTTTTTTCAGAATTAATTGGTTAGAGTCTTGAAGCCCTTAGTGCAAAAGAAGCAAACAAACAAACAGACATATAACACACTGAAAAACTGATAAAAATGTAATTTTAGGAGCTTGAAGGAGTTGTTTTTTCTCCCTAAGCATGAATTGCTAACAAAACTTTAGTTCACAAACATTTTATTACATTTGCAAATGAAATGTGTTGGGAAAAGAAGAACCAAAGTTCCTCAGCCACTTCCATGCATCCTTTTGCATTTCAGGATCTGAATGTTCTTTTTCCATCATTTTCTACTCTGTTAAATGCTTACCAGTTCATTAGAGCCAATTCTCATTTGCTCAGGTATCAATCAAGAGAGAAGAATGCCTCCTTTTGGGAAGGGAAGCAGAGAGACCAAGGAGGGATCTGGGGCAGGGGTGTGGAAGGAAGGGAAGGAGAGTTTGCACAAATTAATTACAACTAAGAAATGGAAGAAAAATAAGGTGAATTAAGTCATTTACTGTCTTGTTTCTAGCCATTTTCCATGTTTGATACATAGGATAACTACACTGGACATGCAGACACATATTCCATTTTTATGCAAAATTTTTATTCAAAGATATTTTTTACTAAACATCTCTCCTGTGCGTGTATAATTGAATCCAGTAGAAACCTACACAGAAATCCTTTTTTTTTTTTTTTTTTTTTTTTTTTACTAAGAACGTAATTTTAGATGAAGATTTCCAAAAATAAGACAGATGATTATGAATGGTTATAAGCTTTAACTGCCTCAGTAACATTAAACTCTAACCTGTTTAAATGGGTATAGCCTTAATGAAAGAACTGAAGTTCAACAAATGCTTCACACTGTAACTCACATAAGAGTGGCCCTGTTGCTGCCTTTCAGCCCCGGGGCACCCAGGAGGGGCCCTGCAAACTAAACCACTGCCCCCACTGGGGCTGGCACCTTCCACAAGGAGCTGGGGAGGATAGGGAAGAGCAGAGGATCAGATCTGGGAGAAACTGCAGGGAGAAGAGAGGTTGTGGGAGCCACACAAGAATTTGATCTTATAATGAGGTTGTTAAGAGCTGGGGGAGAGACGAAACGAGGCCTGGGCACAGGTGGGGATGGTGGCTGGAGTGCCAGGGTAGGGGAGGGGTGTTCAGAAAAGGGAGGATGGACAGGCCCCAACGCCAATCTGACAGTTTCAAGAAGCCTAACATCTTTCTTTCTTTCTGTTCCCTTTCAGGGCGTGAAGCAAGCTTTGAATTTGTCAGTTTTGCTGCAGAACCAGAGCCGCTGTGTGAAGAAGCCCCTGGCCCGGAGCAGGGCTCCCCGCGGCCGCTCCAGCAGGCAGAGGACCTCGTGGCCCAGCCTGCACAGAGCAGCACTTCGGCTTAGCTTGTCCAGATTACCTTGGGGGAAAATTGCTAACAAACAGTAAGTTTAGTAAGAAATGTATCTATTCACTATTCATCTATTTACTTACAAGCACGTTAGTTAGAATTCAGAAAGCGTTCACATACTGGCTGCTCTTTTCCCAGACTCTTACTGGGACTCTTCCTTCCCGCTGAAACCAAGCGAATGGGGCAGTGGTTATCGCTTGAAAATACCACAAAATTGTAGGCTGTAGTTACAGCTTGAAAAAACAAACACCTCTGTGTTAATTCCAAAAGTAAATGTTTGTTTTGAGAAAGCAGAAATCTCTCTCCATACAAAGAACAAGCCATTGACCAACGGGGAAAAAAAAAAACATTTTACAAAAAACAAAGGCCTTGACTGTTTTGTTGCTCCATCCCCCCATGCCCCCTCAATGCTGCTCTTAGATCCAGCCTACAAGGGAAATGTTGCTCCAGTTCTAGCCTGCTATCAACACAAGTGCATCAGTGCAAACCCCAAATGTAGGGCACAAAGCTGTAATTTGCATCAATAGGAAGCCTGCTTCTGTCTCAAGCAGGGAATAACAAGTCAAATTCACAAGGTCTGGGAAACTTGTCAGCAGTCTTTTTAATAAGCAACAGTGAAAAGATAAATAAATTGTATCTTAGGTAACAAATAGTTCAAGTAAAAGAAATGCTTGATAAAAAAACTTCTGCTTTTGTATCATTTGAACATATAAAACAATAGTAATAATCTGAAGGAAATACATATGTAAAATGGCAGATCTTAAATTCAGTGTAACAGATATCTAAGTGCAAAGTTAACCACCAGAAGGGGAGAAAAAACACAGAAATAAAGATATACAACAAAATTAGAGACAAATTTCCCCAAATTTAGGAATCATACGTAGTTCAGTAATCAGATCAAATTCAAGATCTTCTTAGCAAACATGCAAAAACACCAAAAAAGATGTGAAACTACCACACTCGTTACTATCATTTTATTTTTATGAAAAGCACCAGACAGTTGCATGCAGAGTCAAACCAGCAAACTCAAACAGTCATCCTGTAGCACTATCACTGTTTTTGATCATTAAATAAAAAATAATCCAAATGCACCCACGTACGTGACCACCCAGTTTCAGCTACAGCAATCTGCTTTAGGTAGATCCCTGATTAATTTGTTCATTTGTTATAGAATAACGAGCTACAATGGAATGGGAATCGGCAGTGCAGGAAGTGCTGAAGCTATCACCCTGTCCTCCCTGGAAGGAAAGGCTGAGACAAATTGGCTTTTATTCAAATAAATTAATTCCACCACTTTATACAATGCTCAGAGTAAAGGCTCCTTCCTTAGTGGGTGTGATCTGGGAGTTCTCAAACTGCTGGTCCCCAATAACTTGTGCCACGTGCTCCAGCTGTCCCTGCTGGGCAGCAGGTTGGACTCCATGAGCCCTAGAGGGCCCTTCCAACCTCAGCCATTCTGTGATTCCGAGGGCTTTGAATTCTGTCATGACCAAATCCCCCACCTAGCCACTACTCACGCTTTGCAGGAGCCTATGATAAGTTTTTTGGTTTTAGGTTTGTTTTTTTTCCAGCACCTAAGGACTCCAGTTGCATCAGATCTAAACTTCATTATGTCGCATTAAAACACCCCGGCGGAGGAAGACCCTCCTTTGAGGAGCTTTTAACCCAAAGGAGAGCAGCAACCGCGGGCTCAGCTCCCGCTGCCCCAAGCGGCCTGCGCAGGGCGAACGGCCCACAGCAAAGTCTCAGGTTTGTGCTTTTAACTGGCAAAACAGCCTGTGCGGACACGGCAAAACGGAGCCCTGCAAGACCTTGTTCTTAATAAGTACATTTTTAAGGCAATGTGTCTCATCATTGATATAACCCCCCATTACTAAGGATGATTTTTGTGCATGATCCCCTTCTCAGGATCCAACCCAAAGCCCATTCAAGTCAAGAGAGATGCAAGGGGCTTCCAGCAAGCTTTAGAACAGACCTTTAAAAAGTATCTTTTTTCTTGAAAAGAATAATTTTAAAAAAGCTTTTCAAACACAGTTTTAGAAAAGAGGTAACTGACAGTATCTAGGAACATCTTAACTATAACCAGTGAAATTAAAATATGAAAGGGACCAAGTAATGCATAGTTATTTAACCCATTAAATGTATATAACAAAACTGCATTAAAAAAGACCATTCCAACTGGTATTACTGAAAACCATTTGGAGTAAAGACTGTAGGCCCCAGCAACACACCTAAGCAGTTTACACGTCCAGATACAGCTTCCTCAAAGGTACAGCCTTTTGGCAGAACAATTAACAACTAGAACTGTCGGTCTCCCTTATTTTCTCAACACTCGTTTCTTTGTGCAGGGCTTTACTTTTTTCCTCATTCCTTTTGCATGGATTGAGCACATTTCCCGACTCACTGCTGGTGGAAACAGGATCTAAAACGACGACGGATTCTGTCTTTTTTTCACTGGTGGAAGCTTTTCTTGTAAATCCCATATGACTAGCTGACCTAGAGGGAAAAAGGAAAAATATACATGAATACAAAAAAGAGCTCCAGCCACCAAAGTGGGCAGGCAGAGAGCTACTCCGGGCAGCAGCTCCTCCCTGTGCCAGCCCCACGGTTCAGCTCCCACGGGAAGCCTCCCTATGGAGCCACTTAATGCAACTGCATTCACTACCCAACAGCCGCATTTTATTTTTCTGCCTGCACATAAGGAATGGCCTCCACACAGATGCTGAAATAACGCTGTCAAAAGGAACAAGTTGAATCAAATACAGGGCAGGAGAAGAAATCCATGAAGTGGATCCCTCTGGTGTGGAACTGTCACAGTCTGGGCCTCAGGGTGGAAAACATAGAAAAAAGAGGTTGCCCCTCAACCATCAGAGCATGGGGCTGACAGCGCTGGCTCCCACTGCCTAGAGGGGATAAAATATAATAATATAATAATATGCAGGCTTAAAAAAAACACACACAAACAAAAATAATTTCTACTTCAGAAAGACTTTACCCAGCTGATTACCCAAGCAATGGATGTATCAAATGAGATTCCATGTGCGAGCTTTAATTACAAGAATTGTCTCCAACACGACAACTTGGGTACAAGAAATGGGTGCTAATAGATACAGTTGCAGGCTCGTTTGCTTATCATCAGGAGCTGGTGATTTCATAAGGAAAATAATGCCTGTTTTATGCAAAAGTTGCCAATCATTCCGGAAAATACAAGGTGGCATATTCTGAATGTTGTAGCAAATTAAACTTCTTAAAGCAGTATAACCAGAAGAGGGTTATTTTAAAAAGTGCTACCTCTGAAAAGCTGATTGCCCAACACGATAAAAATGGTCAAAGCCATAAATGCCAAGTTCATTTTTATTTCACTTTGGAGGTAACTATCTTTCAAATCCCAACAGCTGGACTATTTAATACAATCTGGGGAATCAAAGTCTAATTCTTGGGCGGGCTCCCAGCGGGGAGTCTGCATTAGTGCGTGGCAGCCGTCCAAGCCCGAGCGCGGCCAGCGCCCCCAGGTCCCTCTCGTTCGGAGCAGAAACGGATAAAACAGCAATCGTATTTACCACCTTCAAAGGACACAGAAATGAAAGATCTTGATATAGAGTCGTCTGATGGAGAAAACCAGTGATTAAATCGGTGTTTCAGGCATAAAAATAAGAATTACTATTTGGGCTCTTTTTTCCTAGCATTCCTCTCTCCAAACCCTCCACACTGTTGCTGCACAGGCCCTGGTGCTGCTGCAGACTCTGTGCCCTGTTCACCACGGAGTCCTAACTCCCTTTCAGCAGTCTGTCGAGGGCAGGATGCGGCCCAGCAAAGTCTCACTGCAAGAAGGAACGTAATTTTCATGGTCTCTCTCAAAAGACAATTTTGCTGCTGTAAATAAAGCTGGGAAAGGCAACTAGTGCAGGTACCGTTCGCCACAGTTCTGAGCAGTTACAGTTCTGTCCAGCCAAGACATCTGCATCTAGCTCTGCATCCAGCTTCCTCGTTAGGCCCTTAGTGCTGTTAACAGTGTTCTTGCTCCTCGCTGGGCTAGCATTTAAGCCATAAAAATCCACACGTACTCATCCATACAGAATTATTGCAAGCCTGCATACATCGCATTCTTACAGCTAAATGCACAAAATTCATACTGCAAAATCCAGATGCAGATGATATCCCATACAATTAATCTAAAATGGGTTTATGCGAGCTCCCGCGTAGTGCTGGGAAGGACTACTCAGGACACAGGAATATCACAAGCACTATAATCCATTCCTGTATTTATAGGAGCTATAGAAAATGTAAAAGTCATGACTTGGTGATGACTGGGGGACCTGCGTCCCGGCATTTCTGGGCCTTCTGTAAGTAATTCACAGCCACGGTACGAATACATTGTGCGTGACACGCCGGGTGGACACCGTCCCGCTCAGGCAGGATGACCGAGGCCATCCCTGGTGCAGAAGACAGCGTTTGCAGGGACACTGAAATGCCTCTAATCTCTTAGCAAGGTAACATTGCTTTAAAACAAAAATAAAGTCATCTGGGGCTATTTCTTACTCCCCAAAACATGGTAATTGAAGCATTTTGCTAATTTCACAGTTATGCATCCCCAGTTGCTGTTTCGTATCACTTCAAGACCATGGCTGCATCTCAATAACAGCTTGTTTTTTCCTGCCCCATCCCTATTTTCCTGCAAGATCCCAGAGCTGAAGACAGACTTCCCACCTGTCCAACAGGCAGACAAGCGGTACCTACAGGCTACACAGAACAAGGTCTTTACTAAAAGAACAAAATCTGCCATAGCAACGCATGTTTCAAATGGAAAAATTAAGGTCACACAAACTGTGATGCTAGTGAATTGTGTCTGTTGGTTCCTCAGGTTCCTTCCTCCTCCTCATACAAGGAACCTTCCCCATTTCAGGGATCCCTCCACTAAATCTAGCTGAGCAGAAGTTTGTCAACAGAGCAGCATAACACAATTAGCTTCAACAAGCTGGAGCAAATCGTGGGAAATTGTTCCCATTTCAGGCCATTTTCCTAGAAAATGCTCAAAAAAGGAGCAAATTATTTTAAATGAGGCATCTTGAAGTGCCACTACCCACACTAAGGGCCAGAGCACACAGAACACCCAGTTCAAGCAAAATACAAGCAGCAGCTGCTTTAAAAATGGCTAAAAATGAGAAGCCTCTCAAACTTCCCGAGCATCCCATTGTCCCTCCCTGTGTTGTTCCTGCTAAATTGCCGCTGCTGGAGCTTTGTGGTCCTGGGGGCTGCGGCTGAGCTGCTTCCTGCAGCGCTCGTGGATGCCTCCGGGCTACTAAGATTACAGCCCGGAGGAGGAGGACAAATCCTTTAATTGTATAAAATCATCAGATTAAGACTCACCTCCTCTGCGGCTCCTCCTGTGAGCAGGAAGCTCCGCTGCCCAGAAGCCAAGTGTTTACCAGGCGCCAGGGGATAAAAGGCAGGTGCCGGCCGGGCCTGCCCTGCCCTGGGGCAGGAGCAGCTCCCGTTCCCTTCGGAAACGCTCCCGGAATCGGCCCTGCGCCGGCCGCTGCACAGGGCTCATGGGGACGTTCCCTGCATGGCCGAGGCCTCCGCTCCGGCCAAACATCACGCACGGGCCTCACCGCCTGGCCTCGGGAATGCCTCAATTGCCAGTGTCCTCTGTGTCCAAAACCCCATTTTTTCTCCGGGCTTAGTTTCTCTCACTGATAAATCATCACAGGGAAGCTTCAGAATGGGCCTGTATGTGTCCCCGTTACAGCCCATCTCCATAACCCCTTCCTGAGCAACTAGCCCAAGTGTCCCGGGTGACACTTGAGAATGGGAGCGACTGCGTTGGCATGTGGGGTCCTGCTTACACCAAGCCCTGAAATTCCCATCCCACTAGCACTAAGGTTAGATTGGCCCTTACTGGGAAAGCAGAAATCCAGGATTTTGCTCCATGACCTGACTCCTGTGCAAGCATCGTTCACAGACATGTTTTCAAGCCTGGGTCTTTCTCGCTGTCTCCACGAGAACAGATGCACTTAGCAGTCCCTAAACATGAGCAACGAGAGCTGAACAGGGCTGTGAGCATTTAATGTCCCCGAGTTTTACTCCTTCAGTTAGGAGCCTTAGGAAAGGGACGGTGCAGCGAGGAGAAATGCCTCGTGCATGAGTATGTGTAAGATTTTCTAGAGGAAGCTGTGCATTAACATCTAGCTGCTGAAATCAGAGTAAACGCTGCGCTGGGAGAGACAGCGGCAGGTTTCGAGGCAGCTCAACTGCTCAGACAGTCCCGGGGTTCCCCCGCACGCGAGGCCCTGCGTGGGTAACACGGACTAACACGGAGCAAGGAGCGCCTAGGGAAGCCCAGGGGCTGCTTAATCCTGAGCTAAGCGGTCAGGCGTGCAGACAAACGAACCTCCTTCTGCCACCAGCTTCCAATGGGCTCCTTACTGGAACAACCCTCAACGCCCGGAGTCTGGAGACGGCTCCTACCAACCCCTGCTGCAAAGGGCACCCGGGAGGAAAAGGAGAGCGATTGCACTGGAGCACGGAGCATCCCAGCAGCGACGGGAGTGTCAGTGGAAACAGCCCTGGAGAGCGAATCCCTGCAACGGGGCTGCCTCGAGCAGCGGCTTTGTGCAGAGCGGCCCGGCAGCACCAAGGAATCGGGCCCCCCACGTTTGTTTTAATGCTCTGAACAGACAAATGAAAATGAAAGGTGTCTTTTAGGATGGCACTGAATAGGCAAGCTGCAAAATAAGCGGAGCTTCACGCATGCTTTTATAACACGTAACAACTGTGACTGCCAACACAAGATCCTTTTTACTGGCAATTCAGCACGCGCTCCGCAAGACCTTGGGGCCTGCAATTATTTCATTTCCTTTCTTGTAAAGGCAATTTCCACTTAGTTTGGTGGAATAAAAGGTAGACAAAAGGTGGTAGGAGTTGCTGTATTTTCTGATTAAGGTTATCTGTTTGAAATAGTTGAAATACACACACTACAAATGCAGTATTTTTCAGAAACAATCTCACCTTTCTGTCAGGGAGCTAGTTCAAGAAAATGCAATAGCCTTATTCATCTCAAATTAACTGCTGAACATATCTTCATTTTTTCTGATTAAATTAAAATGAAGATCATCTTTATTTTAAGATGCTTAAAAGAAATAAAACGGGAAAAATCTGTGATTGAAAAAGGCAGTCTGCTTTTAAAACTCAGGGAAATTAAATAAAACTGTAGCTCACAAAAAGGAAACTGGGCTCTTTGACCATTTGAGAATAAATGATAAAAGTACCTGCAATAGAGTAAAATAAATATCAGTTAATAAAAATAGATGTGAACCTCTTTGTCATGACTTACTCCTTTGAACTAAGCAATGGAGACTGGTTAGAATTGGTAGTGATGCTGTTTTTTAACTGATAGAACAGGAAATCAGAGGTTTAATTAGCCCATGATTACATTATTCTGCTGATTTGACCCATCTGTTTCCTTTAAGTGACAAACTGACAAATATGTTGGCAAGGGAATTGCAGCAAGTCTGCAGCCTCAGTCCAAAAGGAGCTTCATATTGTTCTAAAACAAACTGATCCTGCACCGGATTGCTCAGAAATGAACATTCCTGGAGCAGAATTAACCCTTTCCTACTTAAATGGCAGGAAGATGCTTCAGTCTGTTGTCACAAAAGACTCCTCATCCTGTCAGTGGAAACGCACCCTGATGACTTCTTTTGCTTCTGTTTTTTTTCTTTTCTTGAATCTTAATCATGAGGTGTAATGGGGGTAATGCAGCATTTTGACCAACATTTTTAAGAGGGACAATGTACACTCCTTTGGTCCAACGGAAGCCACTCTGCACACTGGGATACAGACCGGTATGGCTTATACGATACTATTCTTTAGAATTTTTCATTAGAACTGCCTTTTAAACAAAATCAAGAAATACATATTTTTGTCTCCTCTTCTCTACCAGATATGAAAAAACCCTCAAGCTATTCCTCGAAGACTTGAGATTTTTTTTGTAGCAGACACCATGTAATGTTCACAGGTTCTAAGGGAAGAGCAGCTTCATTATCATGTCCAACTTCTGCCTCCAAATGCGCCTGGGAATTATTGCAGGAATCACTGATAAACAACAGTATATTAATGCTGTTAACCAAAATTGATGGGAGAATGCTTTCAAAATGCACAAGTTAAACAGACCTGATGCAAAAATATGGCTAGAGATCCACGTTTTACTTACTTCAATGTAGCCTTGGAACTTGTGCTACCCTTAATGTGGTCAGAAGCAGACTCTGAATCAGATGCCTTGCAGCTGAACCCCATTTCCAGCTTGTTTAATGCTGCTTGAGCAGCACTGGCTTCCGAGCCCAACACGGGCAGAGACTTTGATTCTGATGTGGCCAAAATTCCGGTGGGATCTAAAACCAAAGACAGGTTAGCACTGCTGTTATGCAAGTTGACTGGCCTGGGACTGACATGTAAACACAGCAGAATTCCACTTAACTGCAAAAAAAACAAAATGGGATTTTAAAGAACAGCCTCCAGTGCAGGGAAAGTATCAAAACACCCTATCTGCAACTTTTGTTCTCTGCCCCAAAGTTAGCCCATTCCTGTGCTGTACAGGCAGGGCTTGCTGGGCTTACACACTCCTGCACTCGATTCCCTTGCAGGGAGAGGGTAAATCCTGCTGCCAACACAGCTGAGTCACAGCTTTTCAGTGCATCTAGAGTAAGGGCCAACCCACCTACAAAAATAATAAAAAAGGGTCTGTTCTGATACTAATGAGTAACTAATTAGTGAACTGTTTATCTACAAAGTCCGAGCTAACCTTCACAGTGACGTTAACAGCAGCCCTGTCTGCATGGACTCTGGCACAGAGACAGCGACTGCACGGCCTGTGTTTCCGCCCAGGGAGGGCATCAACAGCTCCTTAGAGATGATGACACTGAGACAGGGCTTAAAAACGGCAGCTCTAAATTCAAATTAGCATTCGTATGTCCTCATGCTCTCCTTGCCATTACTTTGAAGAGTGCTTTCCTGGTAGCCTGAGACTAATAACTTCAAAAACAACATCTAAATTCCAGTTAGGATGCAGGTGTGCAAAAACATGCACACTGGGAGAAAACAGAAACTGCTGGGAGAAAACAGAGTTTGGGAGAAACTGGCTGGGAGAAAACAGAGTTGAAAAAGGACAGATGTGAAGGGGAAGGGAGTGAATGTAGAAGCAAGCAGGGTGGAATGGCAAAGGTCTGGAAGACACAGCAGAGCTTTAAGAGGTGGAGGACACGCACTACGAAGGCACCAGGCCACCTACCGCCGCTGTCCTGGTCGGTGGTGACTTTCCGGCGCCGCAGGACGCGCTCCAGCTCCGTTTCGCTGCTGTCTGTTTCAAGGGACTTTAAGCTTCGAGAACTGGTGGATTTGTTAAGTGTTTCCTGTAGCAAGAGGCAGGCAGGAAAAGCACCCTGGGTATATTATGCCTTGCTAAATATCTCATCTGCACAGTGCAGATCAGCAGCAGGATGAGAAGCTTTTAACTGCAGAACAACAACTGCAGTCCTAGAACAGGGCATGAACCTTTCCCTGTTGTTTCACAGAGGGCCCCCGGTGCCCGATTTGTGTCTCCTTCCCTTACGTGGACTCACCTATGTTGGACTAACCACATTCATCTTCCTTAGAGAGTTGGTATCACGCTTAACACTGAGGTTCTAGATCACTAGCAAGCAAACCCTGATGTTTCCAAGGGTTCTCCAACCTTCCTTCTCTTAAAATTAAATAGATCTTAGAACACCACTAGAGCAAGGGCAGTCATAATTAGCTGTGCTGGCAGAAAGGCAGATTTCACTGTTCTCACACGTTTTACATTGCTGTGGGCTCCAACGTTGCACCCAGGTGTGGGGACACAGATTGGCGAAGTCAGTAAGGATTAGACCGGGCTGGATTAGGCCGCTGGTTAGATGGTTTTCTATGCATACAGAAAACAAACCCATGCCTTAACTGCCCCACACCAACTGATGGGAGTTTGCTGCCTCCTGATTCAGTATCCAGTTGATTGTAAAGTTTCCCCAGATATTTATAATGCAGAAGAAAATTTGGGATCCGCATTGTATTTCAGTCTCCCTCCCAGTCTTGCCACCATTGGGGTCCCCAGGGAGCCTGTTTATTCTGCCTTCCCAAGGGTGTCAGACTTGCATTTGAGATTGCCTTTTTATACATCATGAATAACATATTCTTTAAATCTTTCCCTGACAAGCACATAAAACCTGAGTAGGAATAGCAAACAAAAGGAGGTTGCATCCCCAATTGCAACAGCAGTGCTGCTTTCAGGATTCCAGGAAAATAGGTCAAACTTTCTCACTCACTCAATAAATTCAAATGTTTTATTTGGTAAGTATTTGAAATTTAACCGAGCAGGTACATTATTAATGAGCGATATTATTCAGATCCGTATAAATGATGCATGTATATGAAAACAACATGAGCAAGGAGTCGCTCTAACTGTGCAATTTACTGAACATAAATGTGCTTTGTTTCTGACAGCTATATGGAGGTCCACGTGAAATGCATAATTAACAGGATAACGACAAACACCAATGTTTCCCCCAGCACCTCCCACCCCCATGTTTGTTGTCTGACTGTGCATAATGACTGGTCTCAAGAATAGGCTGGAATTGGATTTTATATAGCATGGCTGATACTGCAAACAGCCTGAAGGGCTCAGGAGCACCAGGCTAGGTACAGCAACAGGGCAACCGCAGGTTTCTTTCTGCTCCTTCTGAACTTTGTATCAGGAGAGAGCAGGGGTTCAAATTAGTTTCACTGAGAACCCTATCTACCATATGGGCAGTTCAAGAGATTTACTTTGGACTAGATTTATTCAGGGGCCTCTTTCTGAATGTCCCTATTTTGGAGCATTTTGAAGGTTTCCAAAGGACCCTCTGTGCAGACCATCGCATTCCTTGCAGGGGCAGAAATACACTATCTCGGAGCAGAATTAATGGGCAACTTTTCTCCAAAGCAAAATTTGTTGGCAAGACCAAGACCATTCAATAAATAGGACCAATGCAGCAAGTGGAAGCGATCAGGGGATTCAATCCAAAGCTGCTCTGCAGCTGCAAACCAAAATGCTAGTGCAGAACTTTCAGCTTTTGCACAGAACGCCCAGTCAGCTGTGTGAAGAAATAAAACAATACAGAAATGACAAGTTTTCTTACCAGAATCCCTTTCAGCTCTTTCATTGCACTTTCAGAGGGCTTTGGTGTTTCTGGCTGTAAGCAATCATAACACACACATTAAAAAATGAATAAATAAAAACACGTGCTTACTACTAATCTGACCTAACTGCAGCAGATTTTGTGCTTGAGGACCCAGGTGTACAGTTGTATTATGTTCCTCTGGTCTCTTCTCCCATGGGCACATGTGTAACATTCAATCCATTTCATCATATGAGTAGAGAGAAGAGTCTTAGCTCAAAAAATAACACTATAAGCCACAGCCTATACATTAGGAAAGATTAATAGGGTACTATTTCAAGCTTTTATGAAGACAGTAAGTGTTATATTACAGTAGCATATTCATGTCTGAGTGCTACATGCAAGGAGGAAACAGCACCAAGTACCACAGACTTGCTGATCATTCCGGTTACACTACCCAGTTACACTCTTGGTGCTTTTTGTTTTCCTGTGGCTGTTTTAGCAGATGTTTGCTTTCGTCTTCAAGGAAAATGGGCATTTGTGTACTGTTTCATTCACTTTTTTCCCTCTTCTTCAGCTACATGCTCTGCTGCTCTATTTTATAAGATTTAAAACTAAACAAAGCAAATACATTCTTTCATGTGTGTTATGGAGAATCTGACTTATTTTCAGTATAAAATTGACTTTTTCAGTATAAATTATGGGCTTGGCTAATATAATTGCTCTTCTGTTTATTCCAACCTTTGTTTTAGGTCTGCTCGCCTGGTTGACCGGCCTCAGATGAACCCCCTTCTTGATTCTGTCCATCATTTCTTCCACAGCTTGTCTCTTCAGATCCGTGACTTCTTCGCCTGTTCCAAAATCACATTACAGACATGAATTTCAGAAAAATAGTCCAAAAGAAAAAGCATCTATGCTAAAAACAAACTCCAGGGTTTTGCTCAACTTTATTAAAAACATAAATGACATCCATAAATACACATTCTTCTCCCAACAAGTGGGCTGTTCACCTGGTCTTTCTTACAGGACCACTATCTTACCCTTACTTTTCCCCACCACAATGAGACACTTTACACAGTGCCTATCTAGAAGGTATTCCCGTTTTCTATGGCAGAAAACAACAATTTTCTCTGTTTATCTGGATTTCTGGTTTCCGGATTCAGGGCTATTGCGATAGGTGCCATCAGCTGAACTGTCACCATCAGTTCCAGGATGCAGTGGCAGTTTACTCCTGTTGAGCATCCAGTTATGGACTTCTCAGACAAACAGCAGTGCCAGCCTAAGTCTGGAAAAGCAGAGATCCTGAAAATGCAAAACTCCTATAACTGTTGGGACCTGCAAATGCTAAAGCACTAAAGCACCAAGGAGTGAAAAATACAGCTCCAGTTGTACCATATATTAAGTTCTCCATTTATTAAGGCTCAACTGAAATTTCTACAGCTTCATTAACATGGGACGAGTTGACAGCACCCCACAGTGAGGCCCATATCTAGCCTGTTAAGAGATTACAAATATATGTCTCAAATTTCAGACAGGTTAAAAACCTTCCTGAAATGAGACACTGACATCTCAGATTAAACTAAAAACACCCATTTAAAGAACGTTGCATTGAGTTAAATGGCAAAACTTAAAACACCACAAAAGAAAGCGGCTGATTTCCAAAAGATGCAATATCATGACCACAAAATACTCGGATGAAATTGGGAGCGGTATCATGAAGCTAAACAGTGCCTGTTAACTGTTTTGGATAATGTAACAAAATACACAACGTGCCATAAAATAAAAGACTATTTAAAGTAAAAACATGGAGAGATATGGTGAATGCCATTCAAAGCTGTTATGTAGTGCCTTATATAACAGAAAATTTCAATAGGCTTTTGCTCTCTCACTTGTCAGGGTACTACTGATGATTCACAGAACTGCAGTTTCTGTATTGTAAGCTGATTTCATGTCAGGCTTTAATTTCACAAACAGGCTGTTTCAAATATAAAAGACTAATCGCTGGTATGCAATAGAAATCACTCATTGCAAGTCCATAGCAAGGGTCAAAACAAGCCTCAAGTTGGACATAATAACTAGATCAAGAGAGAACTTTTCCCTCTTTTTTTTCTTTTATTTTAAGAACAGGTCAGCTATTAAGAAAAGAAGCAATTTATGTGTGATTGAAGAAAGGTCAGAACTGTTAAAGTTTTCTAATAAATAATGAAAGAATGGGGTGCAGAGAACTCATAGCAAATTTCACAGTATTTCCTGCAATCACTGTAACAGTCTCAACAGAACTGTGTAATCAAAACATCTCAGGCACTTGAGATAAAGAAACTTTATAAATGAAGGTGACATAATTGAGCTTGAAAAAATAAGATTGACTCTTCATCACAGATCTAGGTGCAGGGTCACTTCTGTTATTATTTTACCCAGACCACCACCCTTATTTTGCTCACACTGGTAACCAGTTGCGCCAAAGACATCGGGATGTCCCAGCCCAATTCCCTTTATTCCTCTGTCCCTTTCCCAAAGGGCAGAAAGGGTGACACATTTTTCTGCCAAATTTGTGACTGAGATCAGCTCAGCAACAATGAGAAGCTCTAAAGTAAAAGGAAGGAGGATGAGAACTTCTTGGTTACAGTGAGGGACAGCGACCGCTAGGTCTGCTCTAAATGTGTTAGGACCTGTGGCCTCAAAAGCTGTTCATATTAAAATACACATCTGCAAAAACTATATTGGCTGCTGATCACAGCTTACTTGCAGGGGCAAAAAAGTTGCACAGATTTTCTCGGGATCTTGAGGAAGTTTGCAATACCACAGCCACAATGCCAAAGCTATCACTTAACGTCCCAGAGTCTGGCCTGCAGGACAGATGGCTGCACTGAGGACATGGGTGGTGCTGCTGCAGGCAGGAACACCTGCACCTGCAGTTCGTTTGCACTCGCGTGCTGCCCGAGCTCGGGAATGCTGCACGTACCTTGAAGAAAATGAGCCATACCTGACTCCTGCTGAGGAGGCTTCTCCTTCTTGCTCACATTGGTGTTGGAGTGAGATCTCTTACGAATCATTGACATGAGAGACCTTCCAGAAAAACGAAACTGCAGATTGTCATTCTGCTCCCTAACAGACACCCTCAGAAGGAGCTCTCAACACGACATGCAAACAGCCTGCTTGCTACCCGACTGAACAGCTCCTTGAAAGAGGCTCATTTAACAACTTGCGAGTGCAGATGTAGGTAGTGAATTACCCTCCATGATGCCTCCCCTCAAAATATTTTTTTAATTTCCTTTTAACAAAGATTAAGCATAAATCAAAACATCTCAACTCTGAATATTAGATGATAGCACCTCATTGCGACACATGAGGAATCAAAACTGCCCTGGCTTAATAAAAGGAAGGAAGAGCTGCTGATATTAAAGTACACTTAAAAGACACTTAAATATGGAGATCAGTATCTCCTCGCCAGCTCCAACATTTCTGTTTGTAATATTCTCAGTGTAAAATAGTTATCGTTAAGCGTAGCCAAAACAAAAGTCCAGGCAAGGGACTTTAAGCTCATGCTTAAGCTCAAGCATAAGCACTAACACAAATCTAATGTGCCATACCATTTTTTACTAAGTATTGGTCATTATGGAGAATGACAGTGACCTCACTGGGATAAGGGCTCAAAAGCCAGTACCAGAAAAAAGCAACACTCGCTGCCCGACTTTTAAAACAACCTTTATATACATGAACCTCCCTCCCAACGACTGAAAAAGTACTCTGGTTTGGCTGCTACAAGGCTTGAAGTGTGTCGTGTGTCCTGAGTGGTAAAGGACTCAAATACGGGGAAAAAAAAAAAAAAAAAGTTTAATTCATAGTATGCACCAGTGAGAAAGAAGCAGACAAGCAAAAATACTTAATGGAGGTAAAAGGAGCAAGGGACTAAACACTGTTGTTCAAAAACTATACAAAAACAATTTGACTCTAATGACCAATATATCATACCAGTCACTTTTTTTAAAAAAAAAAAAAAAAGTCAGCCTTGATTTTGGTAATTCCAGCAAAGCGCTCAGTGTCAAGGGCTTTCTCTTTCTCTTTAGATCTTGGAAATGGCTGTGGGAACTCCGTAGGGTCAGCACTTTCATCACGGCTACCTGGCAGGAAGGGCCGCACTGTAATCCAACGTATCCTCTGCTTCAAAGGGATATTCTTAGCAGCAGATGGAGATAAGCACTTTTCAAGTTTGTAATTACAGCTATCAGGTGAATCGGAAACAAAATCTCATAAATCTAGAGGAGACAGGGATCCCTCCTCCACCAAAGTCACCCTCTAGACCAGTCATTCGGCTTAGGAAGGGAGACACTGTTCAAAACTGGTCAGGGTGTTGGGTCCATTACCCACTGGGGCAGTGTCCAGTTGGCAAAAAAGGAAGGACTTAAGCCCAAGACAGGGAGAGAAAGCCTTTCTTCTTTAATTTTTCCTGCTTGAATGCAAGCTCGTGCAATGCATTCTGCTTCAGCAACAGCATGAGTGCTGTGACTCTTGATTTAAGCACTTACCGTATGGGGTTAGGAGGAGGGGGAGGCGGAAGAGGAGGAGGTGGTGGAGGAGGCGGCGGCGGCGGCGCAGGGTTTTCCGACTGCTGCACTCGTTTCTGGAGTTCATCAACTGAGAAAGAAAAGGAAATAAACCAGAGGGAGTCTCTCTGGCTCCCACATCTGCTGCTGGAGTTCTAAAAAAATATTCTATAGGTTTAAGTAGAAAAAAGTTCCTAATTAACTGGAAAACAAACAAGAGTAATACACTCAATTGCCAGGAACTGCTATTTTTGGCAACACTTTTCACTAAGAACACTATTCTAGATGTACAGCATTAGACTAGCTATCTATAACCTGAATTACTCTTGGAATTAAAATGGTGCTCTACCTCACATGAAATTCTATGTATAAAATGATATGACAGGGAAAAATGCATCACATCCACCTCAAAGTCTACTTCGATTTTCATTTTAGAATGAGATAAACAAAGATGAGGAAATAAACCATTTCCGTTTCTAATCTTATTTATACCTGTATCTTGCTGACGGACTTCAGCATGTCGTCCCCAACAAAAAAAAATCTCAAACTCAAAATCTCAAAGAAATTTTCTCCTGTTACGTCAGATCCCTGTCTAAAAAAATATTGAAAATATTTATACTTCTGCACTGAAATGTGTCAAATGCAATTAACTGGGAAAGGGCAGAAAGAGAGGAAAAAGTCTTAAATTTCTTCTAGTTACTAAAATTCTTAGTAGTTACTTGTGAATATAGAAGAACTCAGATGGAAGTACAAAATATGATTTCCAAATTGGATATGATACTTCAGTTCTTGTGATAATGGTTTATATATTAAACTATTTCAAATTAAAATTGCAAATGTAAATTTATTGAATTTAAACCTTTAACATTTACATCTCAAGTAAAATAAAAAAATAGTTATTTTAAACTCCAAATAAAATCTTTACATTGATAAATTATTTTTAAAGGACAAATATCTGAAAGGAAAGAATCTGCCATGAGATCATTTCTAAGGTGGCTGAGAGGAACTCCGGTGGCTTATCTTTACTCTAGGCTTATCTTTAAGGATGGACAGCATTAAACTTAAACTCCAAACAAGTCTCCCAAGCAAGACTGCTAACAAGCTTAAAGGCAATCCTGCTGCTGGGGATTTGTTTCAGAAAGGCAAAGCTACTCCCTGAGTCTTAACTACGGATAGGGGCTTCGGTCTCCTTTGATCAGGGTGCAAATTCTTTCCTGACCAGGTATCATACTTAAAACCCAGCATCTCCTTAGGCCTTGAGCTAAGTGCAGAAAGCAAAGGCACATGCAAACGCACCACCCACATCCCACACTTCTTACACCAAGGCCACAACACTTTCCAAAAGCAATTTTAAATAAAGAGCATTAGGCCACCAATTTCCTCATTCAAAAGGCACGCTGCTGCAAAAAGACCAGGCACTACACTGGTGCACAAGACTGCAGGAATATCTGAATGGCAATGGTTGCTCCTTTAAAAATATTTTGTGAATCACCTTGGTCCATAATTCTGGGGCTTTAGATTAAATGCACAAACAGTGCAATTTCTTCCTCTCAGTCACTTAATACAGAATAAAACTTATGACTATAAGGATTGAAAAGAATAACTTTCACAGATACAAGCCATAAAAGCCCCCTGAATTTGTTTAGCTAATTCCCTTGGCAGCATTCTGAATGCAGTATTTACCCTTTAAATATCTGGGGAAAAAAAAAAAAAAAAAGACTCACATCAGCAGAAACATTGAGAAACACAAGTTCTCACATTTCAGTACGAAGGGCTAAGTTATTCTTTCAATCTCCCTGGCACCTTCTATCACAAGTCAATTAAATGTTTGAGTAGCTTGATAACTTTGGGGTGTTTTTTTTGTCCAGTTCATGCAATACAGACTCCATAATCAGACAAACCATCCTTCATCTTTGCAAAGGAATGACTAGAGTTATCTGATTTTATTTCTGTTTAAAACCATAAATTTACACTGAGCACTCTTTCCCTTACATAGAAACACATCCATATATATATATATATATATGCATATATGCACATATAAGATTCACTGAAATCCAACATTTTATATTTGTAAAAAATACTACAAGGTTATTCTTTCGAGTACATTCTGGACATACCAGATTTGTGGCGGACAACAGCTACTGAACTTAGTCTGGTTAAATACAAGTTTGGACCTCAAATATAACATGCATAATTCTTCAACCAGCTCAGACAGCCAAGTGTACTTCTAAACTGAAATTTGTTACATTTACCTGAATGCTTTAAGTCTCTAGCTTTTTCTTCGGAGTTCTGACACTTAAGCTCTAGTTCCTTTTTATCTTCTTCCAAAAGTTCTAGCTGCTGTTTAAGACGACTAATCTCCTTATGTAGTGCTTGATTTTCTAGCTGCTCTTCCAATTCTTTGACCTGCAGTTGGCAAACAATAGCATTCATTACAATAAAAGGTATTTTCTGTCCTTCCCTTTGATGAACCAGGCATGGTAAGTCCTAAAATATGAAGTTAGTGTAGAGTCATCTATAAGTTCCCACAGAGAAGACAGATTTTTTCAATGAGAGCTAGACATATCTTCCTGCAAGACATCAGAATCTTCTATTCTACTCCTACTGTTTTTCCCCTTTGGAAAACACCTGTAGCCCCAAAGTACCTACACTATAAGATCTTCCCTTTTTCTTTTCACAGAGTTTTTGTTGCTTCATTTGAAGGAGCTCCTTTTCAGGACATTTCCTCATTTGAAGCAGAAGAATATTACCATTCTTGGTCTCTCAATGACTGTTTCCACTGATAGCTTGTTATTTAAACTGTCTTGTCAGTGGGTGAATTACAACACATCAGGTTGAGAGGCAGCATTGAGGTGTACAGTAACAATCATCACCAAACCTCATTAAATATACGCAATTTGGTTCAGTCTTAAAGATGACGAATATTAGAAGTCTTCTATAAACTGGTGATTTTCTTAAAATATTAATTCAAAAGCATGAGAGATTAAATGCAATCTTAGTGTTGTTGGATTCATGAAAGCATATAAACTATTTACTTATTTCTAACATTAATATATTAACAAGAGTTAAAAGAATAGACCTCACATCTGAGAGGAAACTTGTTTTCATGCTCTCAGTGAAGCAAAGGAGATTTCTCACACTTAAAAATTGATCTAATCATCCTATTTTGAAAATATATTGCTGAGATCCTATCACTTCTGATCCTCTTATGCCATTTTGCAGCACTTAGCTTTTCCCTACTCCAGTAGGTTTGACTCTTCCATGTATTTCTTTAGCAAGTGACTGGACTACAAATATGAACTGCCCATCTCTTGCCTCTGGTCTTTTTAGTTTATCCTAGAAAAACAGCCTTCATACTGCTCACAGTCTGAAACATTCTCCTGTCACACCTACTTTCATGTAAAAATCTTCTTAATGCTTATAATTAAACTCGGAGCTTTACCGGCATCCAAAATAAAATACTCTTAAACAAGAAGCCTCAGCCTGAAGGTTTTGCACTCGTGTCTTACCAGTGACCCAGAAGAAGGGGATGGTAATCTTCTCTGAAGCTTAGTTTTTAGACTATAAACACCTGTGGGGTGACAAGATCTGAAATAATTCTGAACATAGCAAATACATGACAATTCATATCACTCATTAAGTTCAGGAAGCTTTCAAAAACTTCTGCATGAGGTAAAAAAGTAATCGTGTTTTACCTTTTGTTGATGTTGAAGCCTCTCTTCCTCTAACGTATGAGTCAGCTTAGCATTTTCATCCAAAGCTTTCAAAAGCTGTTGATCAGGAGCAGAACTTTGCAGAAGCAGCTGACTCTGCCTTTTCATCTTGTTCTGTTCAATAAACATCTGCAAACCAAAAAACAGACCCAACAAAAAACAATACTTAAAGAAGGGCTAAAGCTTTCCTAGAAAAAAAGGAAAGTGGAAACAAAAACCATGGGGTGAATATGGCGGGGAGGGGGGGAAGGTGAGAAGGGAAAAGAAGTTTAAGAGTAAAATTAACGAGAGCTAAGAGCACACTGAAGGGAACCAAGTGATTATTAAAAGAACAACTTGCTGCTATGCCTGAATTACCTTGATGTTGGCAGCATTCAGAACGTGAATGCATTGCTGAATTTTCCTTCCTAGAAATGTGAATAATCTGATTCTTGCTCTGGGAGCTCTGGCAGATTCAAAGAGCACAGGGTTGAGAAACAAAGTGTCTCTGCAGTTATAATCTCCTCAAACACAGCCGCACACTCTGCATAAAGTGCATGTATCTGAGGGTTACACAGATATCTGAATGATGGAGTGGCCTTGGAAAATGAATTTCAGTCTGTGTTTGTACAAACAGTGTATGTACTTACCTTGGGGAAAAGCCTATTCAGCCTTTTACTTCTGATGCTTGTATTCTTTCCTCTTCCCCAGTTAAAGTTTTTGATGTGGAAAGTGGGTGATTTAAAAAAAAAAAAAAAAAAAAGAAAGAAATCAAATGGTCTAGAGACATGACATTGATACAAATGATACAAACGTCACATCTCTAGGCTTCAGCTAGGAAAAATAAAAGCTTCCTGTCAGCCAAATTCCTCAAGGAATTTCCTTTCTTCTCCCTCATGCTGGGTATTTCGGGTAGAGGGGTCCCCTGCCGGCAACAGGGGCTTCCACTCTTGCGCTCGATGGTCCTCGTTTTTCCAAGAGAAACAGGACTGGGTGAGGCTGAGGTGTCAGGGGGTGTGAGGAGGTGAGCAGAGCACCCTGGCAGGAAATAACAGCCTCGCAACTGGGATGTTCCCTCAGGCTGCTCAAGCACAGTTCCACCGCACAGCGAGAACAGGGTGTTGAAGGAACACCGTTTTAGAAATATAAAAGCTCCATGAGATCTTGTCAGCTTCCCATACTCTTCATTCCCAAGCCCAAATTACAGATGCTACACGCTGAAAAACGGTTTCTTTCTGTCCAGTACCACTGCACTGCTGCGTGCTTTTTCCTAATGCCACTGGATTTGAATGAAACATCAGACAATTCAGGCTTGCAGCCAGCGTTCTACCCACCCTTTGGCATCACTTCAAGTGAGCTTCCCTGGAAAGCTGCTCCCCGTCTGCAAAAGCAGGAAGAAAGGCCTGTGGACAGGGCTGAGCGTTCCCTCACAACGCGGCCTGCGCGACGCTCCGGCCAAGGAAGAGGCCCGGGATGCGGCCTGACCACCAAGAGCACCAATAACGAACACGGCAAAGCCGAACCACGAGGCAGGAGATAAAGAACTGGAAGTACTTGATGAAGAGGAAACGATGAATATCAGCTCTAGGACTATAGTTGTATCTCTAAGATGAACAAAAGGGCAACACTCAAATCGCTTATGTCTGCGTTACCTCATGCTAGGAGAGCAAAGCCAGTTGAAAGGCAACAGAAGCTCAGAACCAAAGCCAGCCACCCACCCCAAGCTGGGATGAGCTGCACTACAGCTCATCCATTTGTTTGATATTTCATCTTCTCAAAAAACTAAAACAAAACAGCATCTTCGAATAATTATACGTCAGAAAGACCTCTAAATCATCACAGGTAAAGAACTTGTCAGCACTGAATAAAACCCTGCTGCCCTCCTGTCCAGTGACAGAAACATCCCTATAGAAACATTTTGTGTGTGTGTGTGAACATAGTAGTTTATCCACTGTGAATTTTCAAATCAAAGGCAAATCTTGGCCTTTTATTTTTATTTTTTTCTGAGCCGGGGGGGGGAACGGAGTAAAAAAATGGTTTCAAGTCATAATTTCAAGGGATTTTTGCTCCCTGAATTTCTGTCCAGCTTGAGGGAGCAGGTACCCACTGCTGCCTTTTCTTCCTCTCCATCTGTATCTGATTCTTTCTGCAAAAATGACATAGTGCCAAAACAAATCAAATATCATGACTTTAGAATATACTTCACCAAAGGTAACAAATCCATATTCACTGTATTTCATGCTTTCTCAAGAGAAAAAATTTCATTTTGTCCTGAGGAACCAGATAAAATTTTTTTCATTCAAAAGTTTCCTCAAGATGCCCTGCACTTTTTATTAGCTTTATAAATTGCTTTCAGAACATAGCAAATAGATTTCTGCTTATGAAATGTGGGAAAGTGTGTTCACCACCACAAAAAAAAAAAAAACTTTATGATCTATAGCATAGGTCTCCAATCTGACAAATGGGAATCTGTTTTCGTGACGAGTCCCATTTAGTTCAGAAATTCCCTAGACACATAGTTGAAGCACCGTCACATCTTATATTGATGGGAAAACATTGGACAAGAAAAACATGGCATATAGAGAGAGATAGAAGTGAAGAGAAATTTTTGAGAGCTTGTTCTATGTGTTTGACACGGGAGAAAAAGAGTGCTTTGAAAATAATTCCATTTTTAAATTAAAACAGTCAATTCTTCAGCTGGGTGGAAACCTGGCTGCCTGCACAAGCTTGAATATTAATTAAAAGGACTGCTGAAAGGGCAAAATAGCTACTAACAGGATTATTTGGACTAGGTGGAATTTAACCAATTGACAGATTAGTTCTGACTTTACCACCTGCTAGACAATTATCTGCAGAATATCCCAATCAATGCTGGAAACATAAGCCAATGCCTGAGGAATCTATTGAAACCACGACTGCAACTAAAGGCAGAGCACAAAGGAAAATAGTTTGCTTATACTTATAAACTTAGCTTGAAAAAAATCTCCAAGTACTGCGCACAGCAGCTAAGTATCTTTCCCTCTTGAGTTTACAAATGGGAGCTCTGAAGCACAGAAAATCTGGGACTTGGCCACGTTCCATCATGGAGTTTGAACAAGAACTGAGGAGAGGGGGGAGGGAAGGGGGTGAAACACCGAAAATAAAAGTTTTTCCCTTGACCTCAATGGGGCCACACCTCATTCTCAGACCCCTGCTCTAACCATTACCCTACAGAGCATTCACTGCAGCTGTTTTTTGTTTACACCAGAGTTGAAAAAGGAATTCTTCCTCATTAAAAAAGTTAGAAAGCAACTCTGTTAGTGTCAAACCCCTGGGAACTCTGATCCTCATTCAAGGAACATTCAGGGTATAACTGGATGCTTTCCAACTAACTCTTCTCAAAACAAGGTCAAAGGAAATGCTTTAATATCCATACCTTGCCACATTTCCATCTATAAATGCTCTGCGTACTAGCTATGCGGACTAAATTCTTTTTCTTAGTTGAAGCTTGAAGGGTGAATAATGTTTCAACACAGAAAAAGTGTTATAATAAAGTAGTTATTGGTCCCATAAAGCAAAATAAAAATCAGTGTCAAACAGAACTCCACTATAAACGAAGTAACAACAGGCACATATCACAATAGAGCCCACTTCAGAAGTCTCACATATAAAAGAGGACTTCAGTCAAGTTATCTTTTGATTCCAATTTCAAATCCATGGAACCGCTGCTCCATTCACTCCACATCCTAGTGAGGAATCAATAAGTCATCTTTCTGGAGTGGTATCACTTTCATTTACATATTGGTCAAAATTTAGAGAAGGAAGGCTTTTGTTATACGAGTACCCTGAGCTCAGGCCTGTGTTCAAGCCCAGGAGAGGAGGATCAAGGTACTTGCATCTTCCCAAGAGAAAAGGCTGTTTGAAGGCTGTGCTATGGTGTGGGACACAGGGTGATCTTGTCGGATTAGCACTTGATGGGGCACTAAGCAGTATTAAATACAGGACGTACTCTGGATTTATATAGTATAAACCCAGATTTTAGTTCAATGATTCCCAACTACCAAAATATACATATACACTTTAACTTTGTAACTGTTGTCTGTACTACATTATCAAGGACATCTGGGTATGAGAGCTTCACTGCATATAAATATTACAGCAGAAACAGTAGTTAGTGATTTTTTAATGGACGTATAGGGAGAGAAGAGAACATATCTCATTAAAACACAAGAAACTTACCCATAGTCCAACCTTATTTGTTCCGTGATAGTTTGGACACTGACCTATAAAAACTGTCTACACTGAGGCTCAAAGCTGCACATCAAGCAGTGACATTAGTCCAGTATGAACTCCGAAACCTTTGTGTTCAAGTGGATTCGTATGGGACTGAAGAGCTATTCAGAAAAAAAGAACTACAACAAATACCTTGTAACTGAATTGCCTGAAATTGTTCTGTAGCCACAGCAATCCGGCAAACTTACTTCAGCACACACTTAATTTTAGATGCAAGTTCTCTGATCTGAAAATGATGTCTTTAGTGCTTACATAGCATGCAGTTTCTTTTTTTTTTTTTTTTTTTTTTTTTTTTTTTTGCCTAATTGACAGGCAACTTTATAAAGTGAGGTTAAGTCCTTTTGGTTTTGCCATAGGAGAAATATGAAATATATAGAATACTACATGCTATACCTATGGTCTTACAGTATTTAGATGTCATGTAATACACTCAGAAATTGATCATATCCCACATAAAAGGAGGAAACCTCTTTACTTTTTTCCTCAAATAGATTAAACATCTGGGAGCACTAAACACTAAAACTGCTAAGCAGTTTCCTAGAGTACCCAATGTTACCATTTCACAAGTCTGTTCTTGGGAGAAAGCTTGATGAAGCAGATTAGTCTTTTGTCATGCTTCAAAAGTGGTAACATCCAAGCTTAGAAGGATTCAAGTACTAACCACTCATCATGTCTCTAATTATTATTTGCAGTGAAGTCAACTGAACTGCAAATTAATTGTCTTCAGATACCAGTGTCTAAGTATCCTTGGTAATGCACACAGGATATAGCACTTGTATGTACAGAGCTGCTCCATGAGTGTTTGCTGGATTTGCAATACCCCCTCACAGATGTAGCAAGATAATGCAAGAATCCTTACAATTAACCCAAAAGATCACAGATACTAATGAAGAGTTCCTTGGGAGCTCCTGTCTAATGCAAGTCATTGAGACAACCAAATCCATTGCCCAAAATCTCCTGTGTACTGCAGGCACCTGTAAGAAAGAGAATGTAATTCTCCCTACGTGTTCCAAATGGTGGCCAGCTTCTCTCCTTCAATACTGGAAGACTCTTTCCTGAATTAAGTAATATGTCACCTGAGCACTTGCACAGTCTCATAAGGAACAGAGGCATTTTGAAGTAAATGAGTTAAATGTGAACATGTTCTTGTGCAATAGCTATTTAAAAACCACACATCAATACACTTTTGAATGCATCCACAAATTCGGGAATTAGAGAGAAAGACAAACAAAAAGATGGACAATGCGGATCATTGACCAGGGTTTCCTTGAATGTAGTCATTCAGTTTTTCAAATGGCAAGTTATTTATAATACTTTGGATGTCCTTTAATTTTTCCATGCTGTGATTTGAGGAAAAGCCTATGCTATTGGTGGAAGGGAGAGGAACCCTAATAAGTCTGCCCAATAATTTGACACTATTTCTATTTACCTGAGGTACTGGGAAAAGCAGCAGCAGCCCAGCACTAAATTTGAGAGCACACTGCCTCTTCCCAGCGAAATCTCCAAAGTAACTTCAGGTGCAGGGGTTGTCTCCATGCCAGCACACACGACAGTAATAAACAGTTCACTTTACAAAATATTGGTGGAAGGCAGGATAAGTGCTTAATAAACCATTTATGCTAGATTATTTTATTAAACTCCTGGGATTTTTACATTGCTAAAACTTTCAATTTGCATCTCTCCCCGTGTTCCACCCCTTTTGGCTTGCCTCGGCAGTATCTTTTGTGTTTTACTCATCTTTGTGCAAGAGTGCTTTTCAGGCTAGCCTCTGTATTATTGCAATGGCCTTCAAGATACTCTCTGCCTTCCTTTGTTTTCTTATAAACTGCTTCACAAAGAGCTGAGAGATCTTAAAGTGTCTCTTAAAACATGACACTAGAATTCTAGTTAAGCTTGCCAAGATTCCTGTGTTAACAACCCTGCTTTATTCAGGCAGGTACAGATTTTTCCATGTCCCCACCCCTTACACACTCTATTTATTTAGTTCTTTTATGAAGATTCCTCTACTTTTCACAATGGATTGTGACTCTCTTCAAATCCTCTTTCTTTCTCCTTCCCTCTCTCCACACCACAACTGACAATATTTACTCGCTTTCTTTAAAAACTCTAAGGATCATGAATTCCAATGTTTCAGGTTAGATCATTTTTAATGAAATATACTATGGCAGTGCCAGGCGCATGATTATAATTAAAGCTGCATTGGATTTTTTTTTTTAATTAAAAGCTCTAATTTCCAAGTTTTCTCTCACTCTTACATGCACTTGCTCCCTTCCTTTGCTTGTCTCTTCTCTCCTCCCATCTGTGTTCACTTATACACATGTGCTGGCCCTGCCATCAACTATCACACCTGCATTCCCACTTGCTCCCCTTCCACAGCAAAGTCTCCTCTCCTAGAGGAAGCAGAGGATGCAAAGAGCATCACTTGGAAATGCGGCCCGGGCAGCCGCTCCTGTGATCTCCCACTCTACCTTTAGTCAAGTGCAGTTATATTCTGAACACACAGCAGAAATACTGACAGCTATAGGCAGGAGACTCATGGTATTTTTTTTTTTTTTTTAAATCTAAAGTGTACCATGTGCCTAAATGAACGAATGAGAATCTTAATACACTGGAATTTGCACTTACCTTTCTCCTTTAATATTAGCATGAGGAACTGGCTCTGTTATTCAAATGCACAGTTTCATTTAATAGAAAGAGAAATTGAGCTGTTCCTAGAGGTTACTTGTTTTCTGACAATGTAACTTCTTGAATGGGGTTCCCAAAGGTTCAACAGGATAACATCCAAAGGGGAGGAAAGGAAAGAGTTGCAAAAAGGTGGAAGAGAGAAAACAGAACCTCTGTGTTCAGCTGCACCTGGTTAGTACCCTTGCCAGCTCTTTAACCAACCTTTGTACACAGCACGTTCACAGAGAGAGAGGGCAAAATCAGTGCTGACGGTCACCTCTTGCTTCTACATCTTTGAGACTGTTCACATTTTATCTCCAATCCACAAAACTGTTGTGTTTGAAATGCTACAACATGATTCTGGTCATACTCAAAGCGTCAAAATACCCAGACCACAATGCAAGAGTAACAGCACACAGCAGGCAGTCACTTTTTTTTTTTCCCCCCCCTCTAGAGTTTCAAAATGAACATAGGCTCTTGTTTATACTCACTAACTGAATACAATGTTTTTTGTTTGTTTAAGAGAAGCAGCAAAGACAAAAAGCAGGTAACGAGTTAACACTCAGACAAAACTGATTTCCTGAAGGCAAATATCTCCTTACTTGCAGCCAGGCCTTCAAAATTAAAAGTCTACCTCATAGCAGACTTTGGATGTTTCCCTTAAGTACCTATCTAGTGGGAGTCAATATCTTTTCTAGCGCATGAAAGCACTTCCTTTTCAGCTTGAATTCTCTCTACAGATGTTACTCCAGAATCACAAGCTATATAGCAGCAGAACACCCTATCTTACAAAGCTTTTTTTTGCTAGTTCACATATTTTTCAGGAAAAATACAGCTCTGAATTATATCACTAGAAAGGCAGACAATCCTTCCCAATCCCAACTGCTCCATATTCTCTATTCAATTGTTATGGATGTCTAAGTCCTCTCTATATTTAAAGTCTCACTTGAAAAAAAGAGAGAAGGTAATACTGCTTTATAAATGCTGTTGATATAAATGCTGTTGAAATAATGTACCCATTTTTCAGATGAAGTACAGATGTTAAACAGTGCACAGGAATTCAGAGGCATATTTTGTATGAAAACTGGGAACTGAAACCTGATCATCTAGGCTGGTAGTTTTTTTCCCCCCAACTGCAACATCTTCTTTTTATGTCTTTCTTCTGGGCCTACTCACCTCTTGTGCAAATGACTCTGCTTTCTTCCGCAGATTCTTTTCCAGTTCAAAGTTTGTATGAAGTTCTTCATATTCCTCTACTGCCAGCACAGACACTGTAAGAATGTAATAAAACCAGGAAAAGAGAAATGAGTAACAAAGCAACCAAACAATAAAACGAAGTACTACTAGATTTATCCAGATAGGCTGCTATGCCCCAGTACTGTGAACCCTCATAATGAAGATGTAACTTAATTTTACTTCTCCATCTACAGTCCACATTGCAATATTTTCCATGCTTTGCTCTAAACCTTCCCTTTATCTTTATAAACAATTACTGGTCTAAGCACAGCAATAGTCCTGCTATCCTGCACTGCTGGGCAATGTCACTGCAGAGCAGTGACTGTTGAATTCCACATTAAAAGTGTCTGTACCTCAAAAATGGGCATTTTGACTATCATCACCCATATCTACTTTACCCCTGTGTGCACACAGCTAATCACTCCATGCCTACCTACACAAACAGGCACTGTAACACTAGATATTTTGGTTCAATATGCTTACAATAGCATATTGAATGTTCTTTTACTGTTTTCTGAAGTATTAGGCAACTTGCTCTCTGCATCTTTACTTTGTCTGTAAACATCTGATATTTAACTTGGCAAATATTTCTATTTGCTTATCACAGCTTTATTTTGGCATTCAGCACAATAACATAAAGTTAGATCAACTCTACAGACACACTTTTTAGCCTTATAATAACAAAGGAAGAGTAAAGTGATTTTTCCACAGATTTATATCTCTGTCTCCATCCCTTAATGCTCTTTTTCACCACATGCTTCTCACCTAGCAGTGTCCTTTACAGTTAGAAGATTTTAAATCTAAAGCAGAAATGCTACAGAACAAATCATTTTTAGTTGTCTGGAGTCCCCATAGGACCAAGTGCTACAAAAGTCATGACCTCTAATCCTGAAAAAGTTTTGCCTTTCTTTTAAGGTAGGCAAGAGGAGGAAAATCAAGCTTAATTTCTATTGATTAAGCTGAGAAATTTGACTCTGTTCTACCAGCACATCAATGATCATCCCTCCATACTGACCAGAAAGTTACACTAAGCCAATGATGTACTTCTAACTTGATCTAGAACAGGACTAAAGATAGACAGAGCATCTTTTGGTAGAGCCCAAACTCAAGACTAGCGTAGCAAACACGAGATAGCCAAACAGCGTATTGCTTCCTTGAATATATTGCTTCCTTGAGCAATAAAAGACACAAGAGAGCCTTAATCAGCTAAAGACTGTATATATTTCGGAGGCATCGAGCCTAACTAGGGTATAAAGAATCCCTTTACATCAGAGCTTTCAGGAGGTTTCAAGTAGTGCAATTCTGAGCTGCCTGTGTTCAAGCTATGCTCACACAAGTGAAGCTGAACGCAGCTGGCTGAAGCCAGCTCCGGGATTCATTTCCCCAAACTATATATGCTGAACAGACCCCAGCCTATAAATTTTTAACATGTTTCAGTGACTACTGACACTCTTCTGATAAGATTCAGCTCTTACTGGCTGAAGAAGAATTTTCATAGGGAGGACACTGCATTTCTAAAGCTGTCCTGTGCAAGTCCCTTGCTCCTTTGGAGACAAGTGTAAAGATTTTACAGCTAAGTGCAGTAAGTGCTACTTTAGACAGTGGAAAACTCAACCTATCCATCTGACTCTCAAAATTTTCTTTTTTAAAAACAAACTTGGAAAAAATTAAATGTTAAATTCACCAACTCTGATAGGAAAGTACTGATTACACAGCTCCAAGGCAGCATCAGAGACAGTGAATGCAGCCAGTGTCTATTCAGAGTTTTCATTCATGTTTTAATTTTACAAGGCTAAGCAAAAAACACAAAAGAGGAAAACAAGCCACTAGAACCTTCTTCTCCAAGCTTCCCTCAACTACTTTTGAGTCAACTATTTCTCATCTGGAAGCAATCTCCTTCGTTAGGGAAAGGCTTCCCATTAAGAAAAAGTTTTCATTTCCTGAGTCCTATTTCTCTGTAGACTGTCTCTAGTCCCTGTCCCTGCCTTGCCTCTCCTCTCTCTCTTCCCACTTGCCTGGGTCCCTGCTTTCCCACTGACCCCATTCTCAGCACCATTGTCCCGTTTCCTTCATTCTCTGAGTACATGACCACATTCTCCCAAGATCTTAAATGTTCAAAACTTCTAGCTGTGTCCCAACTAAAAGGCTTATATAATAATATAAATTAAGGGGAGATTGGGATTCAAACTCCATCTGTCAGAGACTACCTTCCTATTTTAATCTGCCATTTTTGCCACAGCAAAATATTCTCCCATTTATCCTTCTAATTTCTCCATCACAATTTTCTACAGCAGAAACAGTGTAGAACAGTCTGTATATTTGTGCAGTGCACCACAATGAGGCCCAAGTGCCAGATCAGGCCTAGAGTCCCTGCTTCTGTACTGCACCATAAAAGCTCTAAAGATTGTCTTTAAATTAAATGTAGAGGGGGGAGCAAGTAAAAGACACCTGTTGAAAAGAAATAAACACACCTCTGTTACATTTTTCCAGCAGTTTCTGTTGCTTATTAACCTCTGTTGCCAAAACTGCTTTTTCTTCTTTCACTTTATTCACCTAGGAACATGCAAAGAACAGATCAAAAAGATGTTTCATTAGTATTACAGGATATATGGCACATTCATAATGCACATAATATTTGCTTTCAGAAATTCAGTATCTTAGAATTAGCTTGATATTAGGGCTTACAAGGGGATATAAAGAAGTTTTACCCCCAAATGATGCGCCCCCACTTCAGACAGCATTAAAGGGTTACGAGATGACACCTCACGTGAGGCTCTCATGGCCCCTTCTCATGGCACGTACCAGTCGCAGCTGCAAACACAAAGTCTGTGGAATCTTTCACGATGAGGCACCATAGCCCCTGATTAAAAAGTTACTGGCTTGTCCTTGACTGTTTGTATCTTAACACAGTCAGGCTGCTGGGTGTTTTTTTCTTTTTTTTTTCCTGAACTGTTTATTGTCCAAGACCCATCAGCTGTGTCTTTCTGAATGCAAGTGTTACAGCAACAGGAAGAGCCACTCTAAATCCTGATTTGCACCACTACTTGGCTTATCCAGTTTTCAAGTAGGAATTAAACTGCTGGCTCAAAAAGCCAATTTGCTGGTCTAATTACCATGACTGGGCATTGCCCATGGCTAAGATCAAGGATATGCTCAATGTAGTAGCACCAGTAATTAAACCAGGCATTCTCCAAAGTATTTCCGTAGCACACCCAGAGGCTCAGGGAAAAACAAACAACAACCAGCACCAAACTCGGGCTGTCAGGAAGGGGAGATAAGTGTAAAAAATATGGGCCCTAGAAGGGATCAGGAAGAGGCACGTGCCAGGGTCAGCAGCAGAGTGTACTCTTAGGGCATGCACCTAGAAGGGGCCTTTTAAGTGGTCCATCATGTGGACAAGCTGGCAAGATTTCCAATTAGATAGTATTCAATTAACTTCACAACTGTGTTTTTTAGCAAAATTAGATACAAAAAGTACTGACTACACACTAACATGGTCTCGCCTTCCATGGTACAATACATACTTCTTCAATTACTTCTACAAGTTTGCACCTCAGGTTTTCCAGTTCAATGGCTAAGGTCTTCTTTTCCTCATGGACAGATATAATCTGATCTCGCAGCTCTGTATTTGAGGAAGGAAATGGAATTTTTATTTTATTTGCAGAGCAACAAAAGCAAAATTGTAATCCTACAAATACAACTGAACACAAAGCACCTTAACTGCAGATAAGGTATCAAGGTACATCCTCAATAATTTAGGAACACAGGTGTCAAGTGACAGATCTATAAGTGGGCTGCAGTTTCAGATTCACTTTACTGAGGTAAGCTTCCCTGTCCAGGGCTGCTGCCTTTATTTGCATTCTGAATGATTCATTCCCTGCTATAATGGGGTCAACTCTGCCACCGCAGAGCAGCCTCAGTCTTAGTCAGGAGACAGCCACATCACCCGGGCTCTAGCACAGACTCTAGGCAGTGGAAAGCAGCTTTTAATAGACATCCTTTAACACAAATTAATGCATTTCAATTCTTTTTGGATCATGAGTTCTTGTCACAAGGGAAATAAACAAAACAACAGGCAGTTAATACTTGGGAGGTTTTCGCTGAAGAAATTGTCCTGAACAGCTGCCAATTTATGGTCTTTGTAACATTATGTGAATAGAGTCAGAATGTAACCTTTACTGAAAGAAGAGCTAATGTCTGCAGTTTTCCCCTCTTTTTTTCCTTAATTATCAAAATAAGAAATAAATTAAATTCAAAAAACCCACAAATATTTGATTACAATCACTTCTTAACAGGAGATCAGTATGCATATGGAATATATCAAAGCTTAGACTAATATAAAAAGAACACAAAACAAATTTATTGCTGCGTATTAGTTTTCAGTTAAGTGTTTTAATTCCCCACATGCTTCCAGAATTTCATATTACTGCTGTTCTTTGAATACCAACTATGAGTTAGGAAAATTGTTAAGAAAATTGTTCCTAATCAGTGGCAGATGATTATGACATATATGATGCCACTTTGTTTCATTTCAAATCTTCACAATGTTGACATTTTTGCTCTGCTTTCCTCTCTCCCCTTTGCTTCCCTTTCAGAAGCATCAGATCTATTTTCCTCCCCATTAGCAGCACATAAACTGTAAAGTAAGGAGTCAAACTTACTTTCCCAGCTAACTAACGACCCAAGTCTTCTGTTTTGTGTGTTGTCTGGTGGAGTTAATGGAAAATTTCTCACTAAAATTTATGGGATCTGGATTAAGTTGGGTCTTACAGTACATAAATGGCCCTCAATGCAGAGAATGGAGCCTAGCCATGTACCTAAATGTTAAGTCTCTACAAGAATTTTTTTTTTTCCAGATACAGCTTATGGACTCAAGTGCTACACCAACACAGTTGACTTTTCAGTTATGTCAAAAAGGATAGCAAAAAATAATAATAATTTAAAAAAATCAACCCTCAAATCAGTATTTGAATTTCAGTTATGGCTCAGATTGCTCTATACTTCCATTAAGAACCAGATCTCTCCTGTCACCTCCTCCTACTGTATAAAGATGCCCTTCTCCCTTTTTGCTCTCTGGACAAAGTTTTATCACCTTAATGAATGAAATAGTGTTAATAAAACATTCAGACAATGCTACTTTATTTATATATCCTTCCCTAGAGATGTTGGAAAGGGGAAAAAAATCTTTGCAAAAAATACCCAATATTTTGCTGAATGGTGAGAAAGCTAAAAGAGGTTTGCGATTCCCACCACAAAACTCAACTCTGGGAAGCACAGGCCTGCATAAAACAACAGATTACAGGCAAGTTTACACCTCTCTTTTGTTACGTGTGATCTTTCATTTAGCAGGCAATCTGCTCTGTACCCAGTGCACTCTCAGATTGCTCCAGGAGAATAAATGCCATGCAACTTAGCTGAGGCTTGGGACAGAGATTCAGTAATGACTTTTGGAACAAACTGTCAGATCCTTCTGCCCCCATATATGTACACACTTCTTCCAGGTACATGGACAGCAGAACTTCTACAGCAAATGGGATGTGAATCCATATCTTAAAATGATGAACACAGACATTTCCCTTTGTTGGATACTACAATACAGTAATACATATAGATAGGATCATGGTGACTGTCACAAAGTTAGGCTAGCAGAGAAGGCAGTTTTTGTATGGCTAAAATTGCCAGAAATTTCTTAATAAAGTACCAATTCTGATAACTATGTAATTTAATATTCCCAAGCTTTCTGTTTTTCCTGGTACAGCACTGTTCTTAATTCACTTGTTCAGTAATAATTCTGAAATATGAATGAAGCTTTTGTATACTAAAATATATAATGGAAATATAAATGGAGAGTCCCGTCTTAAAGGCTTTGAACAATGTCACGCCAAATGTAAACAGCAGCTGAAGCAATATCAAGGTGACCTTGTCCTTCTGCCCAACTACAAATGAACTTTTACTGTGTTAGGGATCTAAGGAAATGTTTCCTTTGCCAGCTCAGTAACACTGAGCACTCCTGACTGTACAGATCCCATTTGCTTGTTGCACTGCAACTTACCTTGTACACATAATATACAATATAAAAACAGGTCTGCCACGTCCTTAAAGCCCTTCTTGGAGATCCTCTCCTGACCACTGTCAAAGGTATAGTACTGAACAAGGCAAATCTCTAGCCCAAATGAATACCATATTCTGCAGACAACTTTTGTCCTCTGTGTGCTGTAAGCTCAGTAACAATTCTCACCTTTTATTTGGCGTTGGCAATGCACTGAGTTGCATGATCCAGAGCCAGCTTCTGTATCTGCAGATGAATCATCTTCATCAATGTTTATCTCCTCAGTGATAATTTCTGGGCCCAGTTTTGCCATATAAAGCATACTAATTCTTTTCAAGGTCTTATTTTCTTTGTTCAGCTGAAAGAGTGTAAGTGTAAACAGTAATAAGATAGCTAGTCTGTCTTTAAGGAGCTGTATAAGGAAAAAAATAGCTTTTTTTTCCCCCTTGCCATTAAAAGATCTATCAAACAAAGAAAAAGAAAAGGGTGACATTAGTTTAAACGCTCCATTTTACACTAAAATGGGCTGAAGATGGGAAGCTTGTCCTCTTTCTCCTCTGAGGAGGCTTGAATTCAACATGCTGCTTCATCCGTAGCCTTTTCTGTGAGGAAACACAGTCCTGTGTGGTACTTCTGACTAATAAATGCCCTGTGTAGCTTCAGCTCAACTGTCAGACTTGCTTCATGCTGTGTGTTCTTTGCAACAGCTGCTTTAACTCTTGAAACATGTTGATATTGGTACAAGAGCCCCAGCTGAATGACCTGAAGGGCCAGCATGCCTCAAAGCTTGCCTAGCTTTGCCACCCATATCATTCAGTCTCATCTTTTCCTACACCCTTATTCTGCTTATAAACAAGTATCAAATACCACAACTATTATACAACAGAATAACCTTATAACCTTTTTGAGTTACTCTCAATTTTCTGCATAATTATTACTGTATAAACAACAAATGTGAAACGAAAGCCATAACACAGCGTAATTCTTTATGGGTCAAACCACAAGTCAAAATCACTCTGGGCAGTTGTGCTGGATGTTTAAGTGCATCCAGTGTTTGGTGGAAGATAAGAAGAGGTTTTCTAAAACACTTCCCTGCCTCAACCAAGGTGGTTACTGGTGGCAGGAGAGATTGAACAACAGGGATTGTTGCAACTGTTTAACATTTTCCTCACTGCTCAGCACCTACACACTCTGTGCTAGCAGATCTCAGCAAGCTCAACACAGTCTCTGGGGTGCTCAGGCACATATAGATGTGACTGCCCACCGACAAGACAAGCACTCCCTGTGGTCACTTCCAAGAACAAGGCTCAACTTTCCACTGACGACACAGAGCACATCCACGCTGCAGTCCAATTTCTGCCTTGAAATAAAACATATACTGCACAGTTAGATCCCAATTTCTTTATCCAAGCAAATCATCTTTTATCCCCCTTTCCTCAGCCCCTTGAAAGATTTACTCAAGTACTGCGGAAGATTTACTCAAGTAAAAAGTTCCTTCAACATCTCATTCCCAAAGAGCAGGACTGAACAAGCGGGAAGAGTGATGTGGGGAATCTTCCATCCTTTAGTGAGCACTCGCTAACAAATGAGTCAGGTTTGGTAAAGCAGCCCCAAATGGGGCTGGTCTTTCAGCTACCTCTGTATGTGCATTACAGGAAAAGGGCAGATAAAGAAAAGAAATACATTCATTTTCTTACTTATATGCTGATTGTCTATCTTATGAATTCTAATATAGTGTCATTACGCAAACAATTAAGTAAATACCTCCAGAAGGTACATTGCTAATGCATCTAAATTAAAGTGATTTCTTGCTAGTGTGATTTTTACCATATCTAAAGATGTACTTTGGGCAGGGGGGTGGGGAAATGAGAAAAAAAAAAGGCAGTCAGTATTGCTAATGAAATTTGGTTCAAAATTGCTGTAATCCATTTTCTGATGAAGTGGCTCAGACGCATTTTACACAACCAAAAATATATAACAGAGATAAAAAAATTCTTTAATAATAATGCACTTCTGATGAGATGGAATATAGAAAATTACACACTTGCTAAATTCATCAGACTAGATGCAATCAGCAGAGCAGTGGAGGTCACCTTTCCCCTGCCCTCACTTTGCTTTCATAAACAGTCACCTGGAACGTAATTCAGTGGTTGACTTTTTCCATTTGATTTAGGCACTGAAATGCTCATTACTGCTCTATATCTCACATGGGATGGTTCTAAAACTTGTTTACCATTTAACCTAAAAGTGCATAAGAACTAGGTATCAAGAAGTTGGGCCATGACTTACTGTTCAAAAAAAAAAAAAAACCCACAAAAGCGCCATACATAAAGTGGGCATTTCTTTCATTGAAAGCAAGAATTGCATTTTAAATCTTGCATACATCTTACAGTTCTTATCATCTTAAAACTATTTCACGGATCTACAAAAGCATACCAAAACAACGTAGAGGACATGTATGTCTTAATTTTGCAATCTCAAGATGAATGAAAAAAATCAGAGGAAACAGAATAACCATAACTCTCCTCACCTTGGAAGCCAAAGCCTCAGCACTTTCACGGCATGTCTTCTCAATTTCAAGATGGTTTTGAATACAGTTTACTTCCTCAATAACCATGTGAGAAACTAGGGAAGAATTTAAAAATTAGTCAGTGTTTTCCAGCACTTGACACATACATCTCATGATCAGAAATCCTACTTTTTTTTTTCCCCCCCAACTCTTTTTGCTAAATTTTCAATGAAAGCATCCTGAACTCAGAGAGTACATACTTACAAAACCTTTATGGATGGGAACTGTTTTGAACATTGAATATTTGCACCGTTTCAAGCAGTTCTCTCTTAAGCCATGCCTGCAGCATTACAGAAGGTCAACTGGCAAGATGAATTTGGCATAAATTTAAGGAAGCAGAAGCCCAGCAGACACTTCTCTAACCATTACCATTTACCATTCTTATTTCAGCCATACTTGAGGAGTCAGAAGAGCATCATTAGGACTGTCCCTCAAGATTGTCAGAAGCCATTTTAACCCTCTTGGAACTTTGGTGTGTGTGTGCGCGCATGCAGTTTTCAGAACACTGGAACATTAATACTTTTGAACAGCAATTTTAACTCGAATGTGTTATAAAGGAATTATTTTCCCTTTCCCGTCTTGAGGTTTAAACCCTATCACTCTTGCTAAATGTACTGCACCAGAGAAGCTCCAGGATGGACGTATATGGAGAAAAGAGTTACTGGACTGAAGGCTCCTCATTTTCAGCGCCTGGTAGAGCACAAAAGGGGACAAATCACTGCACTGCCCTGTCTTCTTCCACTCCATCAGCTACTACCTCTGTGCTACTGCATTTGACTTTGCTGTTGGAAGAGCAAGAGATGCACCTATCCCTGATGCCTTAGAGAGTACCTATTATCCAGGGAACACTCGACCACATCTAAGAGAAATGTATCCTTAGAGTGACCAAAAATATATCTTATTTTTTAGGCAGGAAGTAATGGGAGGTAGAGAGGTTTTAAAAGCACAAATAACATTTAACTTATAAAGCCCCTTTCAAGGCTCATTAAGCACCTATGTACAAACTGCGGAAAATCTCCTCTTAAGCGGCAATGGTAGAAACTTCTTCCTGCCCTCCACCAAGAATATCCGCACACACGGTGAACAAGAATGATGCAACTTAACAATGCCTAAAGTTTGGAGGAGGATTAAATTTATTTGACATCCGGACATCTTAATGACTGCAGAAGATTTTAGGATTGGAACATGCAGGTAGCTAAGAAGTTTTACTATTAAAGACCGTAATTTTACTGATCCTACTGTAGTTAGCAGCATAAGGAATCATCAACATTTTGGAGTTCGCTGTCAAATCAGCAGCTGCATGTGAGTGACAAGATCTGCAAAGCAAGAACAATTTTCACATTGCGCTTTATGATGACTTCTGTTTTAAAAAAAGAGTTTCTTGGACTGCTAACTTCCTTCCAAAGTCCAAAGGAAATAAAAAAAAATAATAGGACAAAGAATTGTGAAATCTTGGTCCCCACACCGTTTGTACAAGACATCTTTCAATCACAAAAAGACAACCAAAGAGAAGTGGTTGCTCTCTTACCACTGTTTCTGCCTTTGGGATACGTTTTCTGCTCCAAGCCTGTTCATTTAATTAAGAGACCTAAAGCTTTAGGTAAATCTTGTTCTTATAGAAGACATCTCTT